>NC_053139.1:39256672-39558707 GCF_016808335.1 Panicum virgatum | reverse complement strand
GCTTCCAAACATGTTTAAAACATTATTCAAACCCTTCGATTTAGTTCTATGGTAAAGTACATGCTTTGCATCAACATCTTCCATATCAATCCAATATTGACTTAGTCAACAAAATTTCAAATTAGCATCACTTTTAATCCCTCTCATTAATGGGTAAGTTGTCACAATTCACTGTTCCTAAATTTCATTATTTAGCGAAGGTTTGGAGGTAACAGCAGATGAGAACAGCCCCACTTGGATGCTCAATTCAGGAAGCCAAATGCTTTGTAGGATTCAACACAGTCACGGAGGGTTTCGTCTATAGGCCTGAAGGTCCATCCTAGCTTCTGAAGTTTCTCCGAATTGTATACAAAATTTTCTTCCACTTCCACAAAGCTACAAAACATCGAAACACGGAAATAATAAGCTCCAACCAAGGTCAAGAGTGTAAAACTGAACGGATGAACAAAACGAACAGGAATTCAGAGACATTAGAGTTAAAATCCAAGCCCGTTAAATTTTGTGCATGCATGCAAGTATTAAATCGATATGAACATCGTTCTCCTATATCATGTCTAAAGGTGTGGTTTCAGAACGAACTGAAGGACTATCATAACACGAAAAAACATTGGAATTTTATTGTTGTTGACAAGTCAGCTGCATGTTGCCACCCTTCTCTTGTTAGGTTATGACGTCCATATGTATTATAGATGTGCAGATAAAAATCAGCTATTGAAGTTCCGAGAGGGACAAACTGTATGCTTACATGTAGGAGACAATAAAATTATTTCAAAGGAGGCGACTTACTTCTTGGGATAAGGGTAAGTTGGATATAAGTTCTTCAATATGCTTATCATGTCAGAAACTTTTATTGGATGTGAACTGCAGATGTATCGTCCAGATGCCTCTGGTTTTTCATATGCCAGAAGAAGAGCATCAGTAACGTCGCGAACATCCACAATATTTCTGAGCCTATTTTCAACGGTGTCACGATCCCCTGCAGAAGAAATGTATTTATTTAAAAAAGCACTGAGCATCTAAACTATGTTCTTAAACTAAACAGCTTGATTTCAAGTAGATAAAGTACTTTCCAGCTACTGATTAATATGCTTTATGAATAATCAGAAACAAGCAATAGAGAAACACCGTTAAGTAATACTCCATCTACTTTTATAAGGTGCAGACGTATATCAAGATTTAAACTTTGCAATCTTTGACGACTATTAATTTTTTATTTTTATAATGTAAACTTTATATGATTGGATTAGTAATCAAATATACTTTACCATGATTATAAGTTTATAACCATAAGTGATATAATATATGATAAATGAATGGTCAAAGTGTTATTTGGAAGATCATGCCATATTATATTGTGCCTCATACTGAATTCAAACCAGTGGGAAACTAACATGACATGACAACCCTACCTTT
This sequence comes from Panicum virgatum, assembly GCF_016808335.1. Taxonomy (NCBI): domain Eukaryota; kingdom Viridiplantae; phylum Streptophyta; class Magnoliopsida; order Poales; family Poaceae; genus Panicum; species Panicum virgatum. Next base: position 39,557,294 of record NC_053139.1, on the reverse strand, counting down.
GAAATAATTAAGGAGGATTTTGCTGCTTGCATTTATTGTAGATTGCATCAAGGGTCCAAGTACCAATGACGGGCAAATAGCTACAACATCCAGCCCCGTTTTTTCTGCATAAGCAAAGGCCTCACGTTCTGCCAGAGTTTTGGAAAGGTTGTACCAATCCTGCAGGGTAATTAAAGAAAGTAATTTTTAGGCAAGCCAGAACAGGAAGTTTCCATTGAGAAAACACAAGTCCATCAATAGTTTCCATGGTTACTAGAAGGACATTATAAATATGATACAACAGCTAGCCCAATGTTATGATCCTTTCCTTTTTGGAAGACCAGCGATAAAATAAGGATAGAATTCATGGACAGTAAATTTCAGCATGTGGAAATAGCAAACAGGGGGTTATAAATCATATGGTGCTTAACTGTAAATTAAGACTGCACTAACGAAATAAATATGTACTAATCAGTTTAGCCACCAGATTTGCAAAAAAGAACACGGAAAGCTGAAACTGTCATGAAAGGAAAAGATAATTCCTGTTATCTTATCTCGATATTCGTACATAAATGTTAGCATGAGCAAAGACATTGCTATACTAAGGATGAAATATATCACCTCATTCTTCCTGCAGTACTCCTCATCTGACCAGCTGTCTTCATCAAAAGCCTTGCCCTTGGGCCAGTTAGGATTATTGGACACAGCTGCAATAGAAGACACCACCACAACTCGACCAACTTTTGCCTCATAGCAAGCCTTTAACACATTGGCAGTACCTGTGACAGCAGGACCTATGACCTCCACCTGCAAACCAGTTTTATTACACAAAATGCACAAAATGGGTAAAGTATCACATTACATGCTTACATTTACTACAAAATAGCACTGAACAAACAAAAGAAATGTATGTAACAGATTGCATGAGCATAGGACTAGATAGCTAAGCTAACATGATGCCGTGCAGAGAAGAAGTGATAAATCATCATATTTCGTCATAATTAAGTTTGTAGGGAATCACAGATCCCAGAAAGAATGGTCAAGATATTGCACATTTCACGCTTGTTTATATAAATATTCAATGAATTAGCATTTTTTTCCTGTACATGTAGAATTGGTAATTTGAAGGATTTTCAAATTTTCCCTGGTTTATCAAATTAGATCTTTAGGAAAATTATGTGTCTCAATTTATATTTCACATATAGTTGGAGCCTTGTCAACAATTGCAGCAGTTGCAGTCTAGAAACAACCACACTGAAGCATCTATAAAATATAAAATAGACGGGAATAAAACCTTGGGAATAAAATACAAAATAGATGGGAATAAAATATAAAATAGATGTTTTTGACAAATTCACCTCAGGGTTGAAGGATCGACCAGAGGGAACAGGGCTAGCTACATGGAAGACACCCTCACAGCCAGAAACCGCTGATGCAACGTTGTTGTAGTCCAGCAAATCAGCTTTGAGAAGCTGCAACCTTTCCCCAGCATCATCCAATGCCTTGAGATGAGCATTCTTGCTAGCACCTACAAAAAAAAAAAACAAGCTATAGCTTCACATATGTTAGCACGCCGATTCCTCCCGCAAAACCGTTAGCACGCCGATTCCTCCGGCGAACTCAAGGCGGCGGCGTGCTTCGCTTCCCAGTGCGCGGCCTCTCCTGGTGGCGACCACGCCCAGATCAGATGATGAGGCCCTTGCCGGAGCGCCGGGAGTACCGGCACGCAGCACCGCGCCCCAGCGGAGGCCCTGCGGCAGCAACAACAGCTCCCACGGCCGAATCGACTGGAGCTGAACTGGCTCCGACGCCGGCCAGCGAGCGAGCACCAGTAGAGGCGTAGAGCCCAGCGCACCAGGTGAGGAGCGATGGGGGCTTCGCTCCGAGGTAGAGGTAGCTGCTCTCTCTCTCTTCTCCACTCTTCGATTTGTGTCGTGCGTGGCAGGGCCTTGCGCGCGTGGCGAGGTGCCTCTGTCACGCCGCCGCCGAAGAAGGGAACGGCTCGAGTCCACCTGGCCACAAATCCAGAGAGGTCTAGGCGTGGAGTTTAACATTAACCTTCTGTTTGTCTCAAAAAAAAAATAACCTTCTGTTTTGGTACTCTCGTTTCCAGGTACATCTTCCACCTCTTGCTTGAGGGGTTCTACCAACTTCTTCCAGTTTCAGTTCAGCAAGAGTCCTCTAAACTTTTTGAGGCTCTGACAATTTAAATCTCACGAGTTTTGCACAACACAGTTCAATGTCTCTTATTTGTAATGTTTTTAAATAAATCCTCAATCATAATTTAGGGGATGGGATGAAATCATTTCAGTGAGGCTGTAGAAGTCAATTTTGGTGCTTATGATTATGGGAAGTTTATGTCTGAGTTTTTGGAGTTAAAGCAGCAAGGCTTGGTAGTATTCCAATGAAGGCTATTAGGACCAACCTGGACGCCGGAGCACGAATATTGACAATTTATGTGCCACGAAATCGATAGGTCCGGAGTGAATCTAATCCCTGATTTGAACTAGATGGACAGTCTATTTACATGTACAGCAGACAGTCTAATTATATGTATTACCAGGAATCACCTATATTCCTGGCTATGACAATGCATCACAAGTAATAAAAGCTGTCAAAACCAGGCCTACGCATACTTGGTCCAGTCCAGTCGTCCAGACCATCAAGAATTCAAGATAAAACAGGTTGGAAAATACAGTGCTGAACCTCTTGCTCCCGCGTGATTCCATTCTTGAATTTGTCACAAACACCACGTTCAGTTTCACTGCTTACATTAATCAAGAGGTATTGGAGGGATGGAGCTGCTTTCCAACTGTTTAGATTAGATTATTTAGCACGAGTTTGGAGGTACCAGCAGACGAAACAATCCCAGTTGGAAGCTCAATCTAGTGCCAGTTGGATGCTCAGTTCAGAAGGCCAAATGCTTTGTAGGATTCGACGCTGTCACGGAGGGTTTCCTCTATAGGCCTGAAGGTCCATCCTAGTTTCTGGAGTTTCTCGAAACTAAAAACTGAGTTCTCTTGTGCTTCCACGAAGCTACAAAACATCAAAAACAGAAAGAATAAGTTCCAACCGCATCAAGAGAGTGTAAAACTGAATGGAAGAACAATATCAACAGGAATTTTGTGGTTCACCAAAACATTCATGAGTGAATCCCTCAATGCCATTGAAAATTGTATGAATTTCTTCAATGCCATTAAAATTCTTAGGTTCCCCTAGATGCTACTAGATAAAATTTGACATTCTTCCTGTACCATTTCCGTTAGCTGCCGTCAGAAAACGGTTAACTGACGAGTAAAATACCCTGCTTCCACGCTGTAGGCTCTGTTCTCTGCCCGCTGCTCCTAGAGCCACCGCCAGCCCGCCATTTTCCACTGCCTCTTCACGCTCCATACCAGCCAAGAAAAACGACCCACAGGATGTTGCGAGGACACAAGGTTCGCTCTAGTGTTGGTTGTGCCGTGGCAGCGTCTCGAAGAACTTCATGGCGCTTAATGGCCAGCAGCTCTAACTCTTCCATTTCCATCATCAAATCCTCAATTTGAGTTGCAGCTACACATGCAATTGGATGAATTTGGCACCTGCATTGAGGCTTGACTCCTTGCTACAAGTGCTCAAGCCCCTGTGGCATGCTGCACCACGTCACGCGTGGGGGAGCAAGAGGCGCCGGATTGCTGGAAGTCGCGTGGCACAACAGTTGAGCAGCAGGCAGTTGCAGAGCGCAGCGCACAGAACCAAGCCCGGGGGTTGCCACCGCCCGATGCCACTCTGCGCGCATCGCTCGACGGGGCGTCTGCTCCTCCTGCGGCCACGGCAGCCACCTCGCACGCCGTCAGACAATCATATGGTGGTGTCGGGAGGCGCGTTGCAACTCTGCCAACATCGGCATGCATCCAACGGTTGCTGCCACTGCGCCCTGCCCGGCACACTCGCCACCGCTGTGGCATGCAAGCCAGCTTGTGCGCATCATTGCAAGCAAGCAAGCGAGAGCCCATGCTTGGAAGCAAGCAAAAGCAGGCAGCATGCACCATGCGCTTGCTGCAGCAGCTCGCCCATAGGACGGAAGTCAGCCAAAAGCCCGAAATCGAAGTCGCCATCAAGCAGGTGCTTGTGCTTGATGGTGCTTAGCTGTGGACCCATATAATCAGTGGAACAAATCTAACGGCAATGGCATTGAAGGGAACACAAATTTGAAATGGCAGTTGAGAAAAACAAAAAAAATATTATGGCACTGAGGGGCCCAATATAAGTTTCAATGGCACTGAGGGAATATACTCAACAATCATACTAGAATCCAAGCTCCCTCAATTTTGTGCATGTATGCAAGTATTAAATCAATATGAACGACCTGCTTCTACTGTGCCTAATGGTGCAGTTACACAACAAAGTAAAGAACTACCACAGTACCACACAGTGAAATTTTATTAGTTGACAAGTCGGATGCATGTTTCATCGTTCTCTTGTTAGGTTATGCTATCCGTATGTATTATAGATGTGCAGATATGTGCAGATAAAAACAGCTACTGAAGTTAAGAGAGGGATGAAACTGTTTGCTTATTACATGTAGGAGAAACAAATCCATTTCAGAGGAGACTTACTTTTTGGGATAAGGGTAAGTTGGATACAAGTTCTTCAATATGTTTATCATATCAGAAACTTTTATCGGAGGTGAACTGCAGATGTATCGTCCAGATGCCTCTGATTTTTTGTATACCAGAAGAAGAGCATCAGCAACATCACGAACATCCACAATATTTCTGAGTCTATTTTCAACGGTGTCATGATCTCCTGTAGAAGAAATGTATTTACTTCCAAAAGAAAGCAGTAAACGGCATTAAGTTGGTAAAATGAACATCTTGATCCTTTTTTCTCGAAAGCGCAGGAGAGCTGCGCATCAATATATTAAGAAGAAAAAAGGGGTGGAGAACCCCAAGGTGTTACAGATATCAGGGCCTGTAACCCACCCTTTTAACAACTGGAGAGCTAACTAACTTTTACTTTTAAATTGAAACTAGACCGGAACTCAAGACCACACACTTAAGTGGCTGCAGGTGCTTGGGCAAGGAGGAAAGAAATTCCTCGAGCCCCAGCAAAGGACCAATGCAGCAGCTCCTCATTTATGTGTGAAACTATGGTGGATAAACTAGGAACGGCTCCATCAAAGACACAACGATTCCGATGGTTCCACAAACTCCAAGCTCCTAAGATAACAATGGAATTTAAGCCCTTCTTCACTTGACCTGAAACCCTCGTGTTTATGTTTTCCCACCATTCTTCAAATGACGGCTCCCCAACCTAAGTAGATGAATTACCTTCCAGCTATTGATCAATATGCTTTATAAATGAATAATCAGAAATAAATGATAGACGAACACCATTGAATAGATTATCATTTTAATTATATAACTGAATATGAAACAATAAAAAACTAACATAGAATATTGTGAAAAATACCTCTAAAATAATTAAGGAGGATTTTACTGCTCGAATTTACTGTAGGCTGCATCAAGGGTCCCCATACCAAAGACGGGCAAATAGTTACAACATCCAAACCTGTTTTTGCTGCATGAGCAAAAGCCTCACGTTCTGCCAGAGTTTTGGAAAGGTAATACCAATCCTGAAGGATAATGGAAGACCCGTTAGGCAAGCCAGAGCAGGAAGTTTATGATGCCCGAACACAATACCAGCAATAGTTTCTGTGGTTAGTACAACGACATTATGTGATATAGCGAGACCAAGTAACTGTTAATGATTGCTTCCCATTTGGAAGTGCACTGAGAAAAATAAGGAAAGAACGCATGAGATGCAAATTTCAGCATGTGAAAATAGCAAATAAGGAATTACAAACTATATGGTTGTTAACTGTAAATCAAGGGTGCTGGGTGCATACTGGATATAAAGCTCTAATAATCAGTTCACCCTCCAATTTGGCTAAAAAGTATCTCGGAGAAGTATGCCGATATTTGCACACGAATATCAGCATGAGCAAAGGCATTGCTATACTAAGGGACTACTGTATCACCTCATTCTTCCTGCAGTGCTCCTCATCTGACCAGCAATCTTCGTTGAAGGGCTTACCCTTAGGCCAGTTAGGATTACTAAACACAGCTGCAATTGATGACACCACCACAACTCGCCTAACTTTTGCCTCATAGCAAGCCTTTAACACATTGGTAGTGCCTGTTACAGCAGGACCTATGACCTCTACCTGCAAATCAGTTTTATTACATAAAATGCACAAATAGGAGAAATCTATCACGTTACATGCTTATTCTATAAATAAACCAAAACTTACATGCTAGCAGCCTAGCACTGAACAAGCAAAAGAAATGTAATATGTAACAGGTTCTATGAGCAATACAAACAGATAGCCAAAGGGAAAATGATGCTCTGCAGAGCGCAGAAGTGAGAAATCATTATCTTAGTTTGTAGGTTCTAGGGAGACGCAGATACCCTAAAAGAACGGTCAAAATATTGCATATATCATGCTTATTTATGATATTCAATGAATTAGCATTTTTCCTATAAATTAGAATAGGTCATTTGAAGGAATTCTGAAAAAAAAATCCCTTGTTTATCAAACTACTTTAGGAAAATTACATACGTCAACTATACTTCACAGAGAGCTTGCAGTCTTGCCATGCCAGCAATAGCATCAGTTGCAGCCTAGAAGTAACCGTACTATACCTTCTATTACTGCCTTATTTCATCTCAAAATTTTGTAAAATAAAACAGATGTTCTTGAAAAATTCACCTCAGGATTGGAGGACCGACCAGAGGGGACAGGGCTAGCTACATGGAAGACGCCCTCACAGCCGGCAACTGCTGATACAACGCTGTTGTATTCCAATAAATCAGCTTTGAAAAGCTGCAGCCTTTCTCCAGCACCTTCCAGCGCCTTGAGATGAGCATTCTTGCTAGCACCTAGAACACACACAAACTATATCTTCACATCTATATAACAAATTTCTTGGTTCATGATTGCAAAACAAAAATGTCGGTCCATCATAACGAAAGAAAAGGGAAAACTTGATTTGCCTTTGTTTGTCAGGTCCTGAATTTTTTAGGCCTGCTGTTAGTGAGTGCTCTTTTCCTTTATTTCTGTTTATTTCAGGGTTTGCATTTGATCTTTAACTTATTTTAGCACAAAGATGTGCGGCTCTCCTGATTCTGCATTCCCGAGAAAGTCATATATATTAAGCTAGGAGCTTTATGACCTACTTTTTCTTTAGTTGTTTGAGGTTCCATTTCATTTTCTGGCTAGAAACTGTGCGCTGTATGTTTTACATTACTTTAGATGGCAAGGGAAAAACTTGTCTTTGACATCGTTTATTTTGCTATAGCTTTCAATGGCTGGACAGTTCCTGCTACCAATTTAATTGACATTCTAGGAGGGGGGAAAGGGCAACATGTATCCAAATTTTAAAATTTTCGAACTACGTAAAGCTATCTTCCAAATCCTACGGACTACGAAAGCTGTAATAGATTAATCTCTCACAAATCCCTACGATTCCCCATCACCCTGAGGACAATATATTATCGCAAGTTCTCAACGAGGTAGGACCACATAACTTGTTTTTGTGTAAAAAATCTGGATCTTAAGAAGGCTTCAGCTCCCAAGGAAATGCGGAAAATCGAATTCTTCCGTGCGCATATCCCTCGACTACGCAGGAATCGCCCGCCGCGCAGCCAAGAACACCGGGGCGCGACGAACGGATGGAGAAGAGGTGGGCGTGCGAGCTTTACCTGGGTCGCGCACGGTGCCGCGCACCGCGTAGTGGCCCCGGGAGAGGAGGAGCTTCACGAGCCACGACGCGATGAAGCCGCCCGCGCCGGTCACGCACACGCTCTTCCCCGCCGCCTCCATTGCTTTCGGTTGCTCCCCTCCCTGACTTGGACAATCCCCTGTTGAGGTCACGCTGCCGCTGAACGGCCAAGTTCCAGAGTCCAGATTCCAGAGCCGTCTCGGCGTGGTGTCATCCATTTTGTACCCATTTTTATTTTTCAGTTCCTCTTTTTGGTTTAGTGTTAACAAAATTCTTTTCTTTTTTTTCTCGCTTTCTTATTATTGCTCGAATAGTCCTACCAACCTCTAACAGTTTTTTGTTTTTTGCTTGGAACTAGGGATGCAAGTCCCATCTTTTTAGGTCAACAGGTGGATCCAAAATTTAATAAAATAAACTAGAATGACATGCTACGTAAGTAATTTGGAAGAGAAAATGAACTAAAACGAGAAATTTAAAAATACCAATAGGTACCCACTTGCATCAATACATGGAACCGTTCATTTTTTATTTAAAATACAATCTAAACGGGCCCTTGGAAAATTTGGGGTTGTTAGGGAAAGTAGACTCTTCTCTATTTTTGTATATGTCAAATGTCGTAGCATATCCAATAGTTTCTAATTTCTTCTCTTCAAATTTTATTGTTTGCCAACTCCCCAGATGGGTATGGAAAGACAAAAAAGAGTCAATCTCCAAATCTAAAGATGAGAAGTTGTGGCCCCACAAGGTTAATTGCACGGGAAACTTTCGTGACTGGCAGACATGAGCTTCTTGCAAATCAGATTGCCGGCGATTTAGGGCACGATAGGGTTTGAAATTTGGGGAAAAAGAAAAAGGACCGCGAGGGGGTTTCGTTTTACCTCTTACTTGCGCCGGTGATGCACCGTGGCAGCCGAAATCGGTGTGGGAAGAAATAGCAGCGGTCTATTTTGTGTCGAAGCAGGGGCCCAAATTCCATCTCATTGTCTTCGCCATGGGCAGCGAGATCATGTGGAGCTATCTCATGTACATCCCGCACAGGTGGGTGGTAGTGCCACCAGTCCAATTCAATCGATCGAGGCAAGACGAAACAACAGATCACGATGAACAAGTGGGGAAGAAGAGGCGCAACGAAAAAAAAGTTGTGGGAGTCCGATCGGGAGCGACGGAGGTATGCGTATATTTACGCACAAGGCAAGCCAATATGCCAATTGTTAGGAGATGGAGAACTATTGGAAAGTGGTTTTTTTCTTTTTCCAAAAAAAACAATGATGGGAAAGCGAGATGGGGAACTATTGGTGATGCTCTCCGTTATCAGATGAAGTAGTTTTTTAAGCATAAAATTTGAGCTTGTTTTATATGTATGAATAATCCTTAGGTGGCGTTTTGGATGTAGATATTAGGACTCGAAATTAGAAATTGGAATTGGCAGCTGCAAATGTCAACTATTTGGATGACTTAGAATTCGGAATTGGAAATCAATCTCAATGCCAACCGGTATTCATCCCATGCATGTGCCCCTGGTCTCAATACCGAGCCGCACCCCTCCGTATTGGAGGGCAGTGTCTTTCCCCGTCCTTTTCGCATCTCTCACCCTCTCTCCCACCGCCGGCCAGCATTCGCTTCCTCCACAGGAGAGTCGGGCCGCCCCCTTCCGCCGGCGAGCCGGCGAGCTGCGCTGCCCTCCCCCTCCTCCGCCAGTGAGCTGCACTGCTCTCCCCCCTCACATCGCTCTCCCCCTCCCTCCGCCTATGAGTCGCGCCGCCATCACTTCCATCTGCCTACGGGGCGCACCGAGCTCCCTCACTCTGCCGGGTGAGGGAGGTGCGAAGGAAGATGGCGAGCCCCGCCATGGTCGGGGCGCCCTCCTCCGTCTTCCTTCCCGGCAGCTCCCTCCGCCGACGCACCCGAGCGAGTGGGAGGAGAAGAAGGCCGCGGGGTGAGCGAGGAGCCGCGACGCCCCTCCCCTATCCTCTTTCGCAGCGAGCTCATGCCCCTTCGCCCGCGAGCCGCGCGGTTCCTCCCCTACCTCCATCCGCGGGCAAGCCCCTTTGCTGATAGGCACCTCGTCTGCTCCCCTCTGGTGCCGTGGATCTAGGAGGGGCACCACCACTCTCCTGTGTGCCGCGATGCCAGCGACTGTTGCCGGAGTAGTGATCGTCGGTCAGGTGGAAGAAGGGAACAAATACCACACCCAAACATAAAATTGAATTGAGTTGTTTTCAAGGATGCCAAACTCCAATACAATGACATCCAAACAATAGAATTGGAATTGTATCTCATTTCAATACCATGGTTGATTTGGTATTGAACCCAATTCAATTCTAGGCCCTCCAATATCGACATCCAAACGGAGCCTTAGTTTTCCAGATGTACAAGTCCAACTTTCTATTTCCCTTTATAAGGATATCCTCACGAATCAAGTAAGACTTGATGGAGGTGAATTATGTCTTTAGGCTTGGAAACACTCCAACTAACAAAAAAGAAGAACGATAACCAACATTATCTGCGTACTATAACAGCAAACTTTATCTTCCTGTTTTGCAGTCTTCTTGATTAATACAATAGCATTGATTTTGGCTCATATGTTCTAAATATTTTTGTAAGTCCATTGGTGTGCCAAATACAAATGGTGTGCATCACTGCATGGCATCTCTTGGTCACTCAATGTCACCTTTTGCTATGTACCTTCAGCGCTGTCTGCCTGTCGCTGAACATCATCTCCAGTGGCTGGCCTTCCAGCCCAGTATCTCTAGCTACTTGGAACTAAACACAAGGTCATCGCTCACTTGCAGGAACCTGCCGTTGGTTTTCGAACAAAGGTCACATCAAGACATAGGGGATGTAGCTGTGCTAGCAACATGTCCTTGAAGATGACTCGTTGGCATATTTGGATCTAGGGAACCATCTCTTCAGCAGGTCTATGATATCATGCACCTCTCTTTTTTTTTTTTGAGAGAGGAATCATGCACCTCTCTTGGATGGGGCATTGCAGAATGCAGATGTATCATGCACCAGTCTTCCCTTCGCTTCGATAATAGAATTTCACTAAACGGGCCTTTAGGCTCTAACGCTGCAGTTGGGCCTGAGGTGACCAATGTGTGTGATGGGCTCTTTTCGGTCCTTTACAGGAGGACTTTTTACTGGAAAAGTCATTTTTGCTTCCCTGTACTTTGAGCCGAGTCCGCTTTTTCGCTCTGAACTTTAAAACCGTCCGACTAGCCTCCTCGGACTCTCAAAACCAGTTGCACGACCTCCTTGAGCAGGTTTGAGGGCGGTTTTACTATTTTTCTTTTATATTTATTTTAACTAAATATTTAAAAAATCATAGTAAATCACAAGAAAATTATAAAATAGAAAATCCAATTTTGTTGGACTCCATATGAATAGATATACGCAGTGAACATATTATATGGTATATTTTAGTATAAATTTTTGTTATATTTTTATATATATGGTTTTATGTAATTAATTTATAGCTACAGTTTTCGTCGTCCAATTACGTTGAAATTTTTATGGCGAGCTAATCATTATATGATTGAGCTGTAGTAAACATTTGATGGGGCGTGATTTGGCTTCGATTCAGCTCAAATCGACCATGCATCGATATAACGTTTTGCTCTACCGGCTGCCACAGGAGTTGCTAACCCCCCCCCCCCCACCCCCCCCACCCCACACACACAGGAGCATGCCACAAAATTGTTTTTTTTGTGTGGACTACTTACTTTTTAAAACACCACATGATTTTATTTTAACTTTTAGTGGTATTTCTTTGCTAAATTTCTTGCAAGACTCCACTGCAGGCGACATGCTTGTACATCAAATTGACAATAAAAAACCATTTTTATGTAAGGACCACATATTTATGTTTGCAGCTTTAGTCGCGACACTGTGCCATTTCCTAAATTATTCCCCATAAGAGGTCTCCTAAAGTAAAAATTAAGTGGTGTTGATCCAAAACCTCTTTCAATGTAACATACTTTTTTCGAACAATATTATTATATAAGTTTGGGTATTACGACTTTAATCTCTGGTTGACCAGCCATATGTATTCCAGAAACCTAATTTGTATTCTCTTGTTCAACTTAAAATACCACTAATGTACCTCCATTCACAATGGACCTATCCAAAACTAGAAATCGCCTACTCCCCCCCTCCTTCCAAACTATAGGTCATTTGAATTCTTTTTTGCGAAATATTACTTTTTTTATTGTGATTTGCTTTATCAATATAAGATTGTCAACTTAAATTTAACTGTATTTATACTAACTTTTTGATAAGACGAGTGCTCAAACTTAAGATAAAAAATCAAACAACATACAATTTGAAACGGAGGAAATACTTCCTTACACACTCGTGTCCTGATGACCTAGTATCTCTTAAAATATCTATTTAAAAGTTGCTTTCGCCAAACTCCATCCAAGTTGCCCAACAATGCAGACATCACAAGTCATATCAAACGTTTACTACTATAGTTTAATTTTGCATACGCATGATGCCTGCCCCAGTTGCACATTTGCCCCCTCGCCACCTATCCATTGGTCGGACGCTGCTGATTTGTTGCTGCTTGGATTCAGCTCAACTCAAACCGTACAAGATAAACCTTGCTTCCGCCCTGCCGCCGCCGACCGCCGCGTGACGCCAGAGCACGCCCCCCAAGCATCCCAGCTGGCTGCCCGGATCCCACGGGCCCCAGATCACCAAGCCACCACGGCTCCTCGTCCCCCTCCTCCCCTCGTCGGCGCAAAGGGTGCGGCGGCGAGCAGTAAACAAGGATTAGCCCCCCGGCGAGATGATAAGATTAGCGCCGCTTTCTTTATTAAGGGGGGGCTCGCTCGCTTTCGCCCTGTCGGCTAATGATCCCCTCCGGGTGCCGCGCACATGGGCTCCCACCCCGGGCCACGGCACGGCGCCGCCCCGGGCCAGTATAATACGCCGGCGAGCCGGGACACGTAGGCCGCCGCCTTCCTGACCGCGGGGGATTAGCGCTGATGGCGCGCGGGTTTGTCGGCTCCTAACACGGCGAGCGGGGGCGGTGGCAGTGGCGGCGATCGCCGATCGATCGGGCAAAGCGTGCGAGCATGTTACTGCTGACTTGCCAGGCGCGAGCTCGAGGGTTTAAAATTGCTGGATCGGGGGAAAGGGCCGGGCAGGCTGAGCTGGCTGGTGTGGACGGGGGAGGGAAAGGGCGTGCTTGGCGTGGACCGGACCGGAGGTAGAAGACGATCCATGAGACGAACCTGGATGGGCTTCAGACCTTCAGTTCAAAGTGTTTAGCTTTACTTGCTGACAGAAAAATCAGTTCGCGAGAGCATGAGGGGGAAAGGCATTGCCGATATGCATGCACACCACTAAACCTGGAGAACATAGCGCCTAGATCACACGTGCCCGGCCGCTTTGATTGGGGGGGAACCATGGGGTACCATACGAGTTGGATTGTACTTTGAATGTTTATCTATGGTCCCTAGCTTGGAAGTGTCCATTTTTAGAATGCTTGTTTGCTCACCTTGTAATGATGGTTGTTCTTTTGTTTAATAACTTTAACTTTCAGATTCTGTTTCTTTTTTTTTCTCATGGATAACAAACAATTGCGCGTAGAATATATGCAGTAAAAGCATTGTGCTCTGCGCACCGAGAAGGTGACTACAGAAACCGGACGAGGCTCCTCTGCAGTATTTTCAGAGGAACTGTCTCTAAGAAAAACCTAAATGCATAACTGAAAAATGTGTGGCGAAACTGTGAAAGCATGGCCCACGAGTACGTGGGCAACAAGTCTAGTATTTTTTTTACTATGTAAAAGCGGGCCCCAAAACAATTGTGCTACACTCATTCTATCACCATCAATTCAATGGAACAGTGTGCTGCCTAGCTAAAACCTCAGTCATTAGGGTGTGTGTGTGTGGGGAACAAGTTGCTGCTGGCGGCTTAAAACTATAGTGTCCGGATCAGTGGGTTGACTAAGTGTTTATTTCGAAGCTGATACCACGGCGTGCAGGTAAATCCCACCCGATCTGCAGTCCTCGATGCAAACAAAGCCTCGTTGGGGACTGTCAAAGCTCTGCCACTCCGAGTGTGTGATGCTATGCTATTCCGTCCGTTCTGAAATATAAAATATTTTTATTTTGTACTAATAAGTTAAGTAGTGTAAATTTAACCATACTTACTTATAGAGAAGAATATTAGTATCTAACATATCAAATATGTATAAAAATATATTTTATAACAAATCTAATTATTCTTACCGGACATTCAAATATTATCAATTCTTTTCAATAGATGTGATCAACTTTACAATAGTTTGACTTTGAACAAACCAAAGTACTACATTTTGGAATGGAGCGATTACATTTGATTGCTATACGAACTCGAAAATTCTTCTGTAACGGAAATCCTACTGTAATGTGAATCTGATCACTTTGCGTTACTGCAGAGGAACCGGTTCCGAATACGATCACGAAGTACTAGTTATGTCGACCCCCTAGAAGGGCGAAGCGTGGAGCCGTACCAAAGCGGGTCTCGTTAGACTTGCGTATGGGCTCCCGGTTTTCTGTAAACGTTTCCGCGGCCGAGCTGCTGTAGAGTAACGGGGAGCGGAACGCCGCAGGGAACGGGCGAGCGGGAGCGTTACAGAGACAGGTAGGCCGGGGGAGCGCGCGATCCCGGCCCTGCGCCGCGCGCGACACGTTACCCCGGCGCGGAGGACGGTGTCGCGCGTCCGCGCCGCGCCTCCTCGGCGCGCTCCACCTGTCCCCGCCGTCACGAGGGCTCCCATGCCACTCCTCCGGCTCTCCGGCGCAAGGATACAACTAGGCAGAGCGGGCGCAAGGATACAACTAGGCAGAGCGGGAGCAAAGTGCAAGAGGAACAGACGCACCAAACCTGCAAAGCCACTGCTCACCTCTCTCTCTCTCTCTCTCCCGGCGGGTTGCTATCCTATTCTTCTTCTAGATCCAAGAAGGGGAGGGAGGCAGGAAGGTGTGGAGCTGTAGGAGCACTGTAGAGAGCCAGTGGCAGATTTGGATTTTGGGGGGAGGGAAGGGAGGGGTACGTGCATGGCCAGCAGCAAGTGGTGGGAGCAGGCGGCGGCACTGGACTTCCCGCCGCCGCAGCACCAGCACCAGCACCAGGCGGTGGCCATGGCGCCGGCGCTGACCACGGCGCCGGCTCCCGCGGCGACGGGCGCGGCGGCAGGCGCCTCGCCGGAGGGCAAGCAGCAGCAGCAGCAGCCGGGCGCCATCGTGCCGCTGCGGAGGCCGCGGGGCCGGCCGCTGGGGTCCAAGAACAAGCCCAAGCCGCCGGTGATCATCACGCGCGACAGCCCCGACGCGCTCCACTCGCACGTCCTCGAGGTGGCGCCGGGCGCCGACGTCTCCGCCTGCGTCGCCGAGTACGCGCGCCGCCGGGGCCGCGGCGTCTGTGTCCTCGGCGCGTCGGGCGCCGTCGGGGACGTCGCCGTGCGCGGCGCCGCGGCGCCGCTCCGCGGCCGCTTCGAGCTCCTCTCCGTCACCGGGACCGTGCTCCCGCCCCCGGCGCCGCCCGAGGCGTCGGGGCTCGCCGTGCTGCTCTCCGCCGGCCAGGGCCAGGTCGTCGGCGGCTGCGTCGTGGGGCCCCTCGTCGCCGCCGGTCCCGTCACCATCTTCGCCGCCACCTTCGCCAACGCCGTCTACGAGCGCCTCCCGCTCCCCGACGCCCCCGACGTCGACGTCAAGCCCGACCTCTCCACCGCCACCTCGGCGGGGCAAGAAGTACAGCCGCATCAACTGCCATTGGCGACCTCCCAGCAGCAACCTCCGCCCATGGGCGCCGGCTACGCCGACCACCGTTCGCCGCCGTACCCGTGGGGAGGCGGCGTATGAGCAGCCGGCGCACCATCCTTCGCGGCGTTCTTGGTTTTCTTGGCCCTAACATTGACTAGGGGACTAGGTTTTTTGTCAAGGTGATATCTGGGCTGATACTGCATGCAGCATGCAAGGAATTGATTCATCGGTGCCTTTCTTGGGCTCTTGTAATTTTTTTCTGCTTCGATTTGTGATTTTGTTGTGGGAAAAAATGGAGTGATTTGACCACAAGGAGCCAAAGCTTTTGTGAATCGAGCATTATTAGATCAGCATATGGTGCCTGCTGCCAGTATACATCAGGCAGGCCAGCCAAGTGCTTTAATTGTGTGGTTAATTGAGGTTAGTGTTCTTGTTCATTGGAGATCGATTGATATCTAGGCAAATCAATGGAACTCCTTCATGTGATTAAATGCTTTAAGTTGCGTCGCTACCCCAGTACACTGAATGATTGAATTCCATTTGGGCCTTTTATTTATGCTTCCAGTGAACATTTCTGCTTTTAGACTATTTTTGGACCAAATGCATTTGATAAATCGTGACATGTAAGGTTCTCCAAGTTCTTAATTTGGTTTTGCTATTTTCTTGCTACATGTGTATGATCTTTCATTTGCTATGATCTTTCCATTCTGCTATGATATGATCTTGCCCTTGCTGCAGACCTGCAGTGCAGTCTGTGATTGGTTTCGAAAAATGCATGAACTCCTCTAGCTCAGATCCTAGTTCGCATGCTAGGTTGCTACTACATGTATGTATCCTGCAGATATAACATTTTAGGCCCTTTTAAAAGAAAAATGTGTTAGTTTCATGAATTCTAGGGTTCTGTACAAGATCGAATTCAAGTTGTTCATGCCTAGTCTTGAATAGACCTGGGCATGGGCCGCCCGACCCGAAGAACCCGGACCGACCCGCCCGAAAAAAACCCGACCCGACCCGGCCCGAGGAACACGGCGGGCGGGTCCGGGCCATGATTTCAGCCCGGTGAAAAATTCGGGTCGGGTGCGGGCTGAAAATTAAACCTGCGGGCCGGCCCGACGGCCCGGTCAAGTGGACTGCATGTTGCTGCAACTATTATCTTATTTATTTATGCCATTTGCCATTTTATTTTATCACATCTGTGATCTGTGTGAACTATTGTCTGTGGTGCATGTGTTGTATAGTTGTTGTTGTTTTATCAAAATTGTGATGTTCGGATCATGTAATATTTAAATTAGTCATGCATGTACGATTGTTGCTGCTGGTTTCTGGGATCATGTGGGTGACCGTCGGGTCAGCGGGTCGGCCCGCGGGCCGTCGGGTCGGGCTGCGGGCGGGCTCGGGCCAACATTTTAGGGTTTTCGCCGGGCCACGGGCGGGCTCGGGCCATGAGTTTTTCTACCGGGTTTTTTTCGGCCCGACCCGAACCCGACCCGACCCGAGAAATGCCCAGGTATAGTCTTGAACGAGAGAGAGAGGCGTGCAGACGGCGCAGATCGTCGGCCTGAGGCGGTGTTGAAGAGGTGGAGGCCTGGTGCGCTATGGCTCCGATGGCGGCGAGGAACTCGGAGTCGGCGAGCAGTGGATCCGGCGGCGGAGACGGTCGTCGTGCGAACCGGTGGTCCTCGGGTCGTGCGAACCGGTGGTCCTCGGGCCTCCACGGGGTCTGGCCGGCGACGGGAGTGGCGGAGGCGAGCGACGTGATGCCGATGGCGGAGCTTCCCGTCGGCTTCGCGCTACCCTAGATCGGTAAAGTTGTGGCGGCGGCCAACTTCGAATACCGTTCCCCGGCCCCCTCACTTTCTTTTTATAGCGCTAGCAACGGGGCCCACCAGCCATAACGGGTTGGGCGCCCCCAATCAGGGCGCGTCAAGGAGTCAGCCCAATCTTAGGATCAGTGTAGGAGATCAACTCCAACAAAATAATTAAAAAAATACATGAACGTAACCCTGTAGAAACGGAAACATAGAACAAAATATATATATCGAAAAATGTTAAAGTAGGAAGGTCCATTTATTATAGAAAACATGGAATGAGGATACATGAACTTGAAGGTAATTTAAGAATTTCTCTAGAAACTTGGTTAAATTGCTCTAAATTGTACAAAAAGCGATCCATTTCACATAAAGTCCATAAGAATGGGAAGAGTCTTGCACAACGTAAGGTTCCACACTTCCATTTCACCATAATTCTGTATATTTTACATACTCAATTCCTTTAAACATTTCTAGAGGACTGAATTTTTTTTCATGGAGTTGAATTTTGTACATTTTCCCTTTCTTGGCCAGTATCGGTCACTTTCATTTCAAATATTAGTTTCCTCTTATCATCTTCTTTATTTAGAAAATCTTAACATTTTTAGCTGTTTTTCTTTTTCTTTCCCACACTTCAGTTTCCCACTTTTATCGTCACTCCCTATCTCACAATAAGAACTTCCATCGACTCCATCAGTTGTATTTTACAAGTAGTAGCCTACAATATTAGTATCTTTGTGATATGGTCAATAGTGGCCTTGGTATAATTTTTACCTTTCTCAACAGTTAAGGTATACTGCAACAACATGATCTTCACGAACTCAATGCCACAGTTTGTAACTAGTTAATCAAAGCATATTACAAAATGTTGGGCATAAAAACCATGGGGTGGAATAATTGTAGTGTCTATGGCAGTGGCAGTCTCTTCCTTTTCTTTTTTGTAAATTCTAGGCTGAGAGCAAGTATAGTAACAGGCGAATAGTAAGCGAAATCCGATGTGGGCGAGAGAGAAAGGATGAAAGAGAAAAAAATAGGCGAGTCGCGAGATGCTTGCTTGAGCCTGCGAAGTGTACTATTTGATAGCAGAATCGCATATTCACTCGCTCGTTTGCTTCCACGACTCCTCAACCCGGCAGAGTCCACCACTATCGCTGTGCAGCTCATTCGAGCTGGAGCGGGAGATGCCTGGGAGCAACCGAATTCATTAAACTTGCTCTGAGGGGGTTTTGAGTTTGGATCATCAAAGTACTCCTATGTCGGAGCCAAAGGAGACCACGGCGGTTGGCCACCGCATGTGGATATAGGGAAAAGAAACGAATGTGGGAACGATGGTTGCCATGGTGACCGTAAAAAAAAATGGTGGATGTAGGGAGCTTCCCCATCAAAAAAAGCCCAAAGCAGCTCTATGAATTCTCGAATCGCTCAAAACCCAACCAAAACTTTAGGCTTTTTCCGGTGGTTAGATCGACCAGCAGTAACTGGCACCATTTGCATCGATGTTTTGCAAAGAACTGAAGAAGGTACAGGCTGCCATTGAAACTTTGAAAGCGGGCCAAATGTGTACCCGTACAGTCCACACGCCGCTCGACTTTCTCGCTTTTGAAGTCTTTGACACATCAGAGAAAGAGCTGGATCAGCCCCGCTCTACGGAGTACGCTGTCAGTGCCACGGCCCTTTAACCTTCGTCACTGCGACCTGCAACTTTACAGTACAGGTCTCAAAGCAACGCAGGGCTGGCTGATCGCTCGCTCTACTGGCTGGCGAGTACTGCTGATCGATCTAACCACCGGAAAAAGCCTAAAGTTTTGGTTGGGTTTTGAGCGATTCAAGAATTCAGAGAGCTGCTTTGGGCTTTTTTTGATGAGGAGCGGCGAGCAAAAGAAAGATGGCGAAGATCGCCGTCTCCAGGGTCAAACGAGCTACAGAGTGTGCTCGCCGGACTTCGGCCCATTCGGTTGGCAAAAAGTTTGCTACAGGAACTGTCACATCGAATTTTCAGATATATGTATGAAGTATTAAATGTAGATAAAAAACATAATTAATTATACAGTCTAATTGATTAGCACGAGATAAATATTTTAAATTTAATTAGTTTATAATTAGATATTATTAATTAAATAACAACAAAATATACTACATTAACTTTTCACCCAAAATTGCGAACTGAACGGCCGAAAGGTAGCGGCAGCAGTTATGGTGTCGTCTGAATTTGTTTTGCTGTCAGGCTGTCGCTGCTCTGCACTGGGGTGGGGGACTGCCTGGCTGACTGCGCTGCTGCCGCTGCGCCGCTGGGCTCGGCTCGCCATGCCTGGCAGCCTTGGGCAGTGCAGCAGGGCTGGAGCCTGGAGGTGGGCAGGTAGCCAGAGCCGGGGGGGGGGGGGGGGGGGGGGGGGGGGGGGGGGGGAGCTGGAGAAGAGTGTCCATAAGATTTGGTCCGGCAGGGTCCCAGATTGACTGCGAGATTCTGCGGCTTTATCGGTGTCTGGTTCCCGCAGAGTTGCTGGGTTCCATGGCCGTGTTTAGTTCCAAGCCAAAAAAAATTTTGTCATGAAATTTTATTAATTTGAAATACTAAATAAAGTATATTTATAAAATTTTTACACAGATGGGTTGTAAATCGCGAGACGAATCTAATGATGCTAATTAATCCATAATTAACGGATACTTACTGTAGCATCATTGTTGCAAATCATAGATTAAGTAGGCTCATTAGATTCGTCTCGCGATTTACAACCCATCCATACGAAAAATTTTGTAAATATACTTCATTTAATACTCCATATATATGTCAAAACATTCAATATGATGTTTTTTTATCTTTATGGAGTTTACGAACAAAGATCTAAACAGGACCATGTCCATGGCCATGGCTGATGCCCCTGATGATCCATCTCCTTTCCTATGTCATTGCATTGCTTCAGCTTCAGAGTACAACGCCATCGTGTGGACGACTGGCTACTGCTCCTCTCCCCTGTAGCTCCGTGCCGGCAGGGGCAGGGCTCCTCTTCTGCTTCGGCCCAGCTCGGATTGCATGTCAGACGACGACCGCAGCTGTACAGTGATGGATGCACGCCCAGCACCAGCACGACGAGATGCCCGAGCCCCGAGGGCTTTGACGACGGGCTTGACCATGGCTTTGCCCAGTCGATCGGCATCTGTGCGTGTGCCAGTATGGTAACTCTGCCTGCCAGACTGTGGTCGACGCATCGGTTCTTCGATTCGAGCGTTAACTGCTGCATGCGCGTGTGCGGGTTCTCGAGCCAAGCAAGTTGGTGAAAATGGTGATGGTTGTCGCCGGGCGAAAACGGACGCCGCCAACACGATCGGTGAAGAAGTGACTACTCGCATCGGTTTTTCGATTTTGAGGTTTGACGATCGGTGAATGGATGCTAGTGAGATGACCTCTTCCCTAGGCCCTGTTTAGTTCTTTACATATAAACGCAAAAAAACCGTAAACGCATTAAAGTGAAAAGGAATCTTACTAATTTGAAGTACTAAATAAAGTCTATTTACAAATTTTTTTGCATGGTTGGGCTGTAAATCGCGAGACGAATCTAATGAGCCTACTTAATCCATGATTTGCAACAGTGATGCTACAGTAACAATCCGCTAATTATTGATTAAGCATGGATTCATTAGCATCATTAGATTCGTCTCGCGATTTACAACCCATCTATGCAAAAAGTTTTGCAAATAGATTTCATTTAGTACTTCAAATGACCAAGATTCTTTTGCAAATTTTTTTTGCAAAATGAACTAAACAGACCCCTAATCTACTGTCCGGTAGCTCATCCGGGTCATCCCCTAGTAGGCTGTGTGGCTTTAAAGTGCTTTAGCTAAAGACTAGAGTGTTGAGTGTCCCTTTAGAGCAAGTACAGTAATATACAGTCAGCTAGCAAAATAAAATGCCACATCACCAAAATTTAATGTGGAGGAGTGCGAAATCAAGAAAGAGAATGGAACGAGCGAGATGTGAGCAGGGTTAACATTTTCGGTCGAATTTCGCCGAAATTTCGGTATTTTTTCCGTTTTCGCTATACACCGGGAAAAGAAATTTCGGTACTTTTCGCCATTTTCTGTTTTCAAATTTAAAAATTCAAAAATATTTATAAAAAATTCGGAAAAATATGATAAAAAACTAGGTGTTCTTCTGAGCAAATAGGACTAGAACACACTCAAATCTAAGATCATTTGCTAGGCTAAAATTGCATTCTAGTTGAAAAACAAGGTTATTTGTAGTCTAATGAGGTAGAATTTATAGTTGAAAGTTGCCATGAGAGGTAACGAAGTAGGAAAGCACACCTTTCAGAATGCTTTAACAATTCTCTATACAAATTGAATCCAAAAAAATTCAAACACTGTCACATGAATTGATTAATAATCAATTCAAATTATGTTTGTCCTGGATTTAAAACAACTTTCAATTGGATCAACCAATGTCCCTGAAATTTTATAGGCATATCCGCAATAACAAGAATAATAAAAGTCTAGTTGAGGCCTAAGAGAGAAAAATGGAAGTTGTCACATGAAATGACAAGACTTTTAATTGGTAGTTTTTGAAATAATTAAATAACTTTCAAACCATTGTTTAAATGAAAAAATTCCTGAAACAAAAGTTGTAGATCTCGAAAAACTGAACAAAGTTGGTATTCAAAAGTTTTTCATTTGACCTCGGAAACAGTAGGAAAATCACAACTGACATTATTTTCCGGTCGAAAATCACCGAATTTCGATCGAAATCACCGAAATTTCGGTCGGAATTCATCGAAATTTTGTTTTTGAATTTGAATTCTCTTTCCGTTCGGAATTAGCGAAATTTAATGAAATTTCGACCGAAATTTCGTTTCTGGCAGTTGGCGGGATTCCGTAAAAAAACGAAAAGTTAAACCCTGGTTCTGGGACTCCATTGGCTCTGCCGCTGCTGCGCTCTGCACGGATTGGCTGCATGCGGCTGCACTCCTCCCTGCTACTGCACTGCTTCATTTAATGAGTGCCACGCTAGCTTTTCTTTGTGCCGGCTGGTGGCGACTCTATTAGCCATGCTATTAGAGCAGGGCTTATAAGGCCAATCTCAGTGGGCATTTCATAGGGATTTCATGACATTAATTAGATAGACACCTCAGCAAAAAAGCTGACATGGCAAGCAAATTAATAGGAGAGAGGAGAGAATCGTTTCTTCACCACGAAACGGGTCCGGCGTCGTTTCCAAGTCAATGAAACGGAGGTGAAACGCGCACTGAGAGCTCCATCGTTTCATGGCGGGATCCCGTGCGGTGGGAGGCCGCTCGCTCCGGCTTCCCGCGCTCCGCTCGGACGGTCGGACCTCTGCGCGCCAAATCCTTCCCGCACGCGCCAAAGCCACCTCTTCTTCCCTTCCTCCAAGATCTGCCGCCGCCTTTGCGGCTCTCAGACCGCCGCCGCCCTTCCCCTTCCCTCCAGATCCGCCGGCGCCCCTGCCCGCCGCCGCTCCTACCCTTCACCTCCAGATTCGCTACCGCCCCTGCCCTTCCTCCCACTGCCTGCGACGCCATGTCCCGGCGGGGGAAAGAAGTCCCCCAGCTCAGCAGTAGCGGCAGCCCGTCCAAACGAAGCGGCGGCGGTACGAGAACTCCGGCGACTGCAGCTCCGTTGAAGGGCTGCGGTGGCCAGGGGGAAGATCATCCCCAGCCCGGCGGTGGCTCTGAAAGATGTCGTGGCGGTGGTCCCATGAAGGGCTACGGTGGCGGCACAGAGGAGGGGTGTGGTGGCGGCTTCGTGAAGGGCCTCGGCGCCGGCACGACGACGGGCGGGGGTGGCACTTCTCCGACGACTCCGGTGTCTCTGGCAGCTCCAACGGCAGCTCCACACCCACCACCACCCATTCCATGTTGGCCTGGAACTGGAACCGGAGGTAGCAGCGGCCAGAGCAGTTTCCCACAATATGTGAATCCATGGTAAGCACCGATTTGTCCTATCCATAAGTAGCATGCTGCGCTAATCCAACAGTTCATGATTTATGATGCGTAGCTTGAACACTGCTTGGAATTTGTATGCATTACGAATTAAGGGAATTGCCTTGACAAAGTTTTTGGTAGACTAAATTACTAGTTTTTGAGAACATGAATACTGGCTGCAAGTAGTCAAACCAATGCCATATGTGTTGTAAAGTGGTAAGAACTCGGACTCAACCTGCAGAAAAGCAGTGCTCTTGTTAAGTGACACAACAATGTTTATTTACCATGTTCTACTAGACTCAATATGCATAGATGAAATATGCAGTAGTTTAGATTGACTTCATTGCCAGGCAATTTCAGCTACCATATATGATCTCAGTGCTTAATTTCTGAACTCAGTGCTAAATCAGTGCAAGCATTCATTTTTTTCTTGCTTGGTACTTGTAGGGGTGGTTATTTGAATTTGTTGGATGAGTTCATCACAGAGGATGAACTCCTAGATGACGTAATCAGTGAAACAGTGTTGGTCTTGAAGGCAAGCGTAGAAGCTCTTGGTGAAGAGGCGTCTGATCATCGATTGCGTGCAAGAAGCTATATCAAAAGGCCACGGGAGGAGTATCATGATCATCTTGTGAGTGATTATTTCTCGGATAATCCTCTCTATCCGCCCAATATTTTTCGTCGAAGATTTCGTATGCGAATGCCATTATTCCTACACATTGTCGATGAATTGGGCAAGTGGTCGGGATACTTCACTACAAGGGTGGATGCATTTGGTCGGCAAGGACTGATAGCACTACAAAAGTGCACGGCGGCTATTCGCCAATTAGCTAATGGTAGTGCGGCGGATCATCTAGATGAGTCTCTAAAGATTGGCGAGACTACTTCCATGGAGGCGATGAAGTACTTTGTTGAGGGTGTTATAGCTGTATTTGGTGAACGATATTTGAGACGCCCCACTAAGGAAGATGATGTGCGTCTACTCAAGATTGGAGAGAGACGAGGTTTTCCTGGTATGTTTGGCAGTATTGATTGTATGCATTGGCAATGGGAGAGATGTCCAACTGCATGGAAGGGCCAATTCACTCGGGGTGATCAGAAAGTCCCGACGATAATTCTTGAGGCCGTGGCATCACATGATCTTTGGATTTGGCATGCATTCTTCGGAGTTGCAGGTTCTAACAATGATATAAATGTCCTGCAGCAGTCCCATCTATTTATGGAAGAACTAAAGGGACAAGCTCCAAGAGTACAATACATGGTTAATGGAAATCAATATAACACGGGTTACTATCTTGCGGATGGGATATACCCGGAATGGGCTGTTTTTGTGAAGTCAATATCCATGCCTATCTCCGACAAGGACAAGTTATATGCACAAGAACAAGAAGGAAAGAGAAAGGATATCGAACGCGCATTTGGAGTATTGCGTCGTCGATGGAGCGTCTTGAAAAAGCCAGCTCGCCTATACGATCGTGGTCAACTTGAGAAAGTGGTCCTAGCTTGTATCGTCCTTCACAATATGATTGTTGAAGATGAAAAAAAAGTAGAGGACATTGAAGAGAATCTTGATCTAAATGAAGCCCCTAGTACAGTGACCGTGCAAGAACCCGAATTCTCCCCCGAAGACTATGTTCCATTTGAAAGGGTGCTACAAAACGAAGAAGATATTCGAGATCGTTCGGCTCATATACAACTTAAGAAGGATTTGGTGGAGCACATTTGGAACAAGCACAGGCGCCGTCGAAATTAATCTGCAAATCCATGGTAAGCACTGATTTATCCTATTCACGAGTAGCATGCTGCCCTGATCCAAGTAGTATTTAAGAACATGAATACTGCCCTGATCCTATTCACAAAGTTTTTAGTAGCCTAAATTACTAGTATTTGAGAACATGAATACTGGCTCCAAGTAGTCAAACCAATGCCATAGGTGCTGTAAAGTGGTAAGAACTCGGACTCAACATGCAGAAAAGCAGTGCTTTTGTTAACTGAAGATGTAGGGGTCAAACCAATGCCAAGCATGTGAGTCATTTCTTCCACTAAGTTGCATCTAGGGAGCTCTTGGTATTCTGAACTTTGTTACTACCTTGTGCTTTTCTCAGGAGACATTTCTTCCACTAATAACAGGAGCATTTGTGCAAGGATATCATTTTAATTTTGCGGAATGCAAGGATATCAATTGGGAGGCATGTGCTTTTGGTCAATTATCTTGGAAGGTCGCAATGTAGTGGACACTTAATTATTATTTTCAGTTATTTTGGTGCGAAACTGCTCCATTCTTTATTATGTGAACGTGAACTGCTGGTTTCAGATTGAAGCTCCTTTCAGCATCATCTTTATTTATCATGTTCTATTGGACTAAATATATAGTTTAGAAACAATTGCAAAAAAAGCTATAGAGTTCTCATGGTACATTTGATCACAACACAATGTACATATTAAATACTGCATCCTGCCTATGAAACTGTGTAGCGAAACTGTGCACTGAGAGTGGTAGTTTTATGGTAGTTTCATCCCACAGAAAAGCTGATGTGGCAGTCTAGGTTACAGTGCCATGAAACTTCCACTGAGACTGGCCTAAGGGCACTCCCAATGCGAACTCTATTATAGAGTATAAGTCTTCTATTTATTGTATTTTGCTAATGTGACAGTATATTTATGGAAGAGAGAGGGAGAGAAACCAAGACTCCAAGTCTTATTTAGACTCTAAGTCTTCACGCAAACCAAGAATGAATGTGAGAGAGACAAGTAGACCATATAAACCAAAATAACACATTTTGCATTGGAAAGTATAGTTTCTTGTGATAAAGTCTTGAGGCTTAAGACTCTACGAGTGGAGTCTGTATTGGGACTGCCCTAACCCAGCCCGCTGCTGGCGGAGAGAATAGCCAGCGTGGTGAGCATTTATGGCGGGCGGTGCCGGCGGGATCAAGCAGGCAGCGCTGTGGCCAATGGAAGCAACACGCGCACTAGCGCAGTAGCAGCGCAGCAAATGAGGGCAAGCCGGCGTGTAGCGAGACGTCCGTTTCACCTTCTCTCTCCATTTCTCTCTCCGCCAACGATGATTTTTCCGACGTGGTTGTGCTCTCAGCCCGCCTCGCTATCCTTATAATACCTGCTCATAGGCCGCGTTTGGTTAAACGTCCCATCAAGATTTCACAAAAAGACAAATTTCCACATGGAGTACTAAATGAAGTCTATTTGCAAACCTTTTCAGGGATGGATGTAATTTTTCGCGGCGAATCTAATGACGGTAATTAATCAGTGATTTGCTACAGTGATGGTACAGTAACCATTCTCTAATCGCGCGGTCAAATGGCTCATTAGATTCGCCTCGCGATTTATAGGGGGGTTGTGAAGGTAGTTTTATAATTAGACTTCATTTAATACTCTAAATTAATGGTCAAAGATGAAATTTTTTTTCATGGAATCCTAACCAAACACGGCCATAGATCGCCAAGACTGTCAGCAGCAGTAGAAGCTGCAACAGTCGAAGCTGCAACAGCAACTGCACTGTTATCTGAAAATAGAAAGTAGTGTCAGTGTGGCACTTGTTGCAGGGGCAGTGACCCCTCATGAGCTTTACCACTTTGCAGCATGCTTCTGTAGAGCACTTGAGATTTACGGGTAATATGCAAGACGAACACAGAAGAATGCAGATTGAAGTGTTAAACAAATAAATAAGTTCCTCATTAAGGGTGGCCCACTCGATCAATTTGGGGTTTTGGGCTACTTGTTGGCCCATCGCCCCATCCTTGGATGGCTGCTACTTCCTTTTGGATCAGCCCAAGGCCACTTCATAAGGTTCTACTTGGCTTTAGAATGTAATAAAAAATCCAGTCAACTTAAGGTAACTGTGGACACTAATACAGTGAAAAATACTTTCATAGTATAGAAAATTTAGAATTTATATATTTATATATTACCATGTTCTTATAGTAAAAGATTACCATATTCTTATAGTAAAAGATGCGGCTAAACTACTTTTAAAGCAAATGATTTACGCCATGTCCCACCTAAGCAAATCCATCTGCCATTATCCGTTAGAAAAAGAGAAGCACCTGCCATTATCATGCCGCACCCAACGTTTTGGCCGATTTAATTCTGTCTGCATGTGCTGCGCAGCCTGTCTGCCGCATTCTTTGTTCTGAAGGAAACTGTCTGACGCATTTGGAAAACGGCATTTATAGCTAGAGTCGTTGGCTTGCCACTCAAATCTTGGAAATTTAAATCATTCCCACAATGCCGCTGGACCCACATGTCACAGACACAAAATTCATCCCCTCAATGCCATCGAATAGCATTTCAAGGGGCAAGTTAATTTTTTAATGACATTCAGGGAATTTATTCCAAATGGTTCCTCCCTTTGAAGAGTTCCACTTCTAGCCAATCGTTCTGCCAATCAAAATTTTCGATCACGTGGGATTTAGGCTTTGTGGCTTGCGTTATCTTGCATAAAAATCTGCCACTTGAACTTGGTTAGTGATATATGCAATTGGCTCCGTTTAGGGTGAGGTGGATTACGAATTTTCAACATTATTATTCAATGGGACAGTCAAAAAATTTGTGCTGCTCTATAAACTTCCCCCTCTAAAACCAATTGCAAAGGGCACTTTATTTTTCCCTCCCCAAATAATATATAAGATACGTGAGTACTAGAACTGATGAGCCATGTTAAGCATGAATCCAGAGTTAAATTGAAATATAGGATCGCATTATATATTGTCACTGCTTTACTTACGAATTACCCATTTTTTCAAAAATAGGGACGAAAACATACACATCACTATGGGCATTTGAACAATTAATTGACCCTGAAGGAAAGGCGCATATTTTATTTTCGTGAGATCAAATGAGAAACGACGGATGAGATATCTCAGTGGTAATGGCGCAATTGTCCCTCAAATAAAGTGGTTCAGGTCTCTCTTTTTAAACTAAAATAGAAACAAGGTAAGCTCACTCAAACACCATTGGGCACTACCGTCTGTCTGCATGCTAGAAACAACATTTTTGAAAAAAAATATTTATTTTGGAAAGTGGGTGGCCCAATTTTTACTAACATAGATTTTTTGTGTCACTTACTATTTTAGCACGCCACACCCTCACAACATGCATGTCACGCGCATACGAGCCCTTAATTAGAGTCTATCTGTAGCTATTGCGTCCATTTTTCACAGACGATACGAGTGATATTTTGAACATCATCACACGATCTTCAGAATATAAGTCTCACCAGTATTTTTTAATTATAATATATTCAATACACATCAGAAAACTATATTATTCTGAAAACTAGTATTGATATAAATTATTTGTATCATCTCTTCAAATATCAAAACCCATGGTATAAAAGATAACTAAGATTCATAATTGTTAACTTTAGATAACAAGCAATTACTTATTTATGGCTGAAGCAAACATGGCGTTGGTCGCTCTTTCCACCCCACGTTTACGTGGCCTGAGATTAGTTCATACCATCGGTAACTTCATGTTGAATCATTGTTGCTTGCTGCTATCAGTATACACTGATTAACCAGAGAAGTGACCCCTTTACTAAGAGATACTATTCCGTCCCACAAAGATTGCTCGTTTAGAAAATTTCAGACATATTACTAGTAGAGGAAATGATCATCATGTTATCACTAATTAACTATAGCAGTTGTGATTGAAAGCCGCATTGTTTATCTAATTCTCTAGATTCTCAATAAATATAAATGCGAACTAGAAAAATAACATCTACTTAAAATATTTGTTTAGCTTCATGCTCTTCTCAATTCAATTCTTTCTTGATTGGTACGGTATTTGATATTGCTTTAATTAGACAAACTTTATTACAATCTAAACGAATAGTTTTAGTGGGACAAAATTTGAGGCCAAACGAATAGACTTTGCGAGACGCCTTTGTTCATTTGGGTGCACGTGGTCTGATTTTCCTGGTCGGTAGTCGTTGCTCGGGAATTTATCTTCACTCACAGGAAATGATTCGGTTAAATTTAAACACCGTCGGCCATTAGGAGGAATAATGCTAATTAATGAATCCCCTTGACCACTTAAAAAATTCTGTCCGTGATTGTTTAACGTGATTCCTCAACACAAGGGGCAATAGTCACGTCAAGGGGCACGCCCTCAAATTTGTCACGCTAAATAGCTTGGCGTTAGTTTGGTTCCAAGGGCTAATAAACTTATAGTCCATATCAAATCAAAGAGAATCTTAATATGTAGTAATATTAAATAAAGGTTAATTATAAAATTAACTGCAGAACCCTTTGGCTAAACTGCGAGATGAATCTAATGAGGTATAGTAATCTATAATTAGTGAATGATTACTGTAGCACCAATGTAGCAAATTATGGATTAATTAGACTCATTAGATTTGTCTCGCGAATTAGCACTCATCTGTCAAAAAAATTATAAACAAATTTTATTTGATACTCCAAAATAATAAAATTCTTTTTGATGTGACAATAGGGACTTAAAAAAAATCCTTCGAAACAAACCAAGTCTTATTGTCTCTTCGAAGACGCCAAATATCTTGGTGTTATAAGTTTGGAATATAGTTCGAGTTGCTTAATTTTATATTCTATCTTCTTTGACGGTTGGAATGCATGGCAGGGGCTAGCTTGTAC
This sequence comes from Panicum virgatum, assembly GCF_016808335.1. Classification (NCBI taxonomy): domain Eukaryota; kingdom Viridiplantae; phylum Streptophyta; class Magnoliopsida; order Poales; family Poaceae; genus Panicum; species Panicum virgatum. The sequence goes on along the minus strand of NC_053139.1, from coordinate 39,527,425 downwards.
CTTGGTTTAGAGAAAAACCATAAGTTCCCACTGGCATTCAATATAATTTCTGATTATTACCACCCTTAGAAAAACCATTAGGCTATGTAACAACTTGAAAAGAACATGTACATGGACATCACATTGTTTGTTGTACAACAAAATACAAGGAGCAATCACAGCCGCCTAAACTTGATTAGCTGACATATATGTGAATTATTTCATATCAATCATAGAAATCTAGGCACAATTGTCACATTGATTAGTAAGAAGGCTACAAACGAAAAAAAGACAAATGATGTGACAGCAAGACAAGAAATAATAAGAAAAAAGAACACTAAACCCTACCACCATTCACGGGACAGTAGGACGACCCGCTATTGATGAACTCGAGGCAGTCGGCGATGGCTTCCGCGTAGAAGGAGCTCTCGTCCGTCCCACTCCGGGCGCCGCCGGCCGTGGCGGCACTGCGCAGGCACCGGCGGCGCTCTCGGCGCCGACGACCACCTGCAGGCCCTGCCTCCGGGGCGGCACCTGAGCTCCTCGCCGCTCCGAAGGAGCAGTCCGACGACGCCGGACAGCCGCACTCGTAGCCGGAGCAGCAGGCCCAGCCGGACGCCGCCGCCGCCGCCGCGCACGCGCAGCCCCCATCGTCCACGCCGCATTCCTCCCGGCTTCCGGCCGTGGCAGCTGCTCGCCTGGCGGATCGTCATGGCCTGCCGCCATTAATTTCTGCCCGGCTACAGCGTTGGTAACCAAATGGAGCATGGTGGCGCGCGCGTTCTGCTTGGAGGCGATCGAGCTGTGGTGGTTTCCTTTGCTTATATAGTGGCGCTGGCATGGCAACCTGGAGAGCTCACTGCCATGGCTGGCTGCAGAGTTAGGTCAGGTGAGTAGGTGGCCAGGTGCGGGTGGTAGGCCATGGTGTGATGCCGGACGTACACAGCGTATGGACCCACGCACGTAATCGCCGTTTTAGAAACTGTCGCGACGCGTTTGGAGCCATGTACGTACACTCAATGCAGCAATGTACGGTGGTTCACCTTTACTCGTTCAAAACATTGACCACTGTTCTCGGCACTTGAGCGAGAGCAATTGATTTTCCGAAACAAAGCAAATGGAAGAATCGCCGATTATATTTTAAAAAAGAAACATAAGTTCAGACTAGTACGGCGATCGCCAATCCCAAAGAATCGAGTACTGAATTGTATGCGTCGACCAACTAAATTCAAAAGTTTAAACTAAGAAAAGAGATGGACAATTGACTTATACTTTAACGTCGAGCAACGAAATCAACCACCACCATGACCACCCAAGCAAATTACTCCAGCAAAGGTAGCAACAGAAAACAAGTACAACAAAGGCCATGCTGACGGATGCAATGCTAGTCGATCGACGATCTTGAGGTGTTGGTGCCACCACGTCACCAGGACGAGCAACAAAAGTGGGATCGAGAGAAGATCTACTCAGCATCCAAGCTTTGATGTCCCCAAGCCAACAGATTAGAGCGGCTGGAAATCGCCGTGCAAGTTGCCAAGTTGGCACTTGTGCCCAATCAAGGCAGCCAATGGATGCGTGCTTTCTATTCACCTCCGGCCGGAATCGAACGTACGGCTCTCCGGCCGCGCCGCGAGCCGCGACAAGGCTCGCACAGGCGCCGATCGCCCGGGCGGTGGCGCGCCCGAGCCCCGACAGGTAGGGCACGGCGGCGGCTCGCGCGACGGCGACGCGGCATCGCCCGCGCGCGCCGATCCGGCCAGCCTCCCCCGGGATCCGGCGCCCGGCCGGACAGGCGCAGGTGACCCCCGGCCGTCGTCTGCCGAGCACAATGCGTGCATCTCCTCCTCAGCTCTTTCCCCCAGGGGAAAAAGGAAAACGACGCACGGCGCGTCGCGGCCGGCCGGTCCAGGCCGTCTCCGGCGGCCGGGCGCCGGGAGCAAGGCCTGCGGGGGAAGACGACGACGGCATCGAGCTCGCGCCGTCACCGTCGTCGCCGGGCGCCGGACGCGCGCGCGAGACGTTTCCAAGGCCCCACCGCGAACCTCCCCCGCTGCCCCGCCGATCGATTGGCGGTGGACGAATTCGCACGAGCAAAATTTATTTTCCTACTATTATAAATTGTATAATAACAACATGAGCAGCAATGGACCCGCAGAGATTCTTTTTTTTTTCTGACCTTTTCCACAAAAAGAGAGAGAGAGAGATTCGTTTTTCCGCCTCTGCTAGATTGCTAGTGAAAAGTTGTGCTCGTGTAGGTCTGGAATGTTCGGTGGTAAGCCGTGTCGACCATGCTTCTGTACAGGGAGAAAAATGGGCGCGCTTTGTCATTTTTTTCCGGGCTAGGAGCGGCGCATAGGCACGGCGAGTCGAACCGGGCGGAGCCGGGAGCCGGAGCATATCCATCCATTGCTGATTTCAGCTGGGGTCATGGCTGGGTCCTGGGTGAGTGTGACCGGGAGCTGGGAATGCAGCAGCCTTGATGGATGGATGCTCTGGCCCCCCTGGTCTGTTTGGTTGTCCCTCTAAAATTTTTTCAAAAAAAGATCAATACAAGCATAGAGTACTCAATAAAATTTATTTATAAAATCTTTTCACCGATAGGTGCAACTTTACGAACTGAATCTAATGAGTCTAATGAATTTATGATTTGCAACAGTAATCATCCTCTAATTATACGGTCAAAGACTTTATTAGCTATAGTAACTACTACAATATTATAGTTATGGAGGTAGTTTTGTAATTAGACTTCATTTAATACCTCTAATTAGTGATTAAAAAGACAAAAAAAATTCGTGAAAATATTTTCACGGCCAACCAAACACGGCCGCCGTGCAGGACGAGCTCTGTGCCCCTCTGGTCATGTCATCGTGCATTTCCACGACAGTCGTGGATGAGGTAATCAGGTAGCACCAGTAGGCATAACGTAGGATGCACGTCCTGCAAGGAACTAAAAAAAATGACGGACTATCCCATAAAAAAAAATTGACAGACTAGATGGTGCAGCCGTGCAGGTAGCCAGGTAGGCATGCTTCTACCGAGCATCAACGGCTCTCTTGTCTCTCTACTCTCTACACCGCTAGGCCGCTAGCGACTCGGCCCGGATAGAGGCTCTCTTGTCTCTCTACTCTCTACACCGCTAGGCCGCTAGCGACTCGGCCCGGATAGAGGCTCTCTTGTCTCTCTACTCTCTACACCGCTAGCATCAACGGCTCGCTTGGGCAGCTTGGCACGCATCCTTTGGGCTGGAAGAGCAGCAGACAAAATTCCCCGCCCCACCAGCAGGCAGCAGCATCGGGGGAGTAGTTTACTTGCAACTGTTTGGGCGGGCTGTCCGTTGATTTGTCGTTCGGTGTGTTGAGGTGGCCAGCGGTACTTGTGGCATCAGATCCCAAGTTAACCGGCGACGTGGTGGCTGATGGTCGCTTTCTTCTGCTCAAGCGTTCACGTTCCTATGGCATGTCAATGTGGCCCATGTGCTACTCAATGAGGCAGTCAAAAACTTCGTTTCTTTGTCGGGAAGGGATTCGGCTTCAAGCTGCATTCTGGATGCGTTCCTCTTCCAATCTTCGATGTGGCGGAGGCTCGTCGAGAGGTTGCTCCGGGCGCCGGCAATGAAGAGGACAAGAAGACCCTTGCTTGGGCTGTATTGTAATTTTCTTGTTTTTCAAGGGTGCCTTTGCAAAATTTACAATGTAAACCTTATCTTTTATATGTGAAATGCAATCCGGTTTCTAAAAAAAGCAGGCAGCAGCAGCAACAAGTCTCTCGTCACCCTTTTAAAAAAAAAGCAACAAGTCTCTCGCGGCGGCGGGTGGCCTGGCCTCAAACTCAAAACAACACGCCACGCGGGCCGACAGCCGACGACACGAGCCAGGCCGTTGGCCGGCTTGCCCGCTAGAGGGCCCATCACGAGGAAATGTCCTGCCCGCTAGACGCCGCGCCGCACACCGCGAGGCGAGGCGAGGCTGCTGCTGGGCTCAGCTCGATCACCTCCTCCAGCGAGCCCGCGAGTACCACGGCACGGGCCGCCGAGGGAGCACTCCCCTTTGCCCTCACGTGCGCCGCGCGCGGCAGCCGGGACGGCATGGAATGCAGTGTCCACGGCTTGGGCCGGAAAAAGGAGGGAGTCCAGGAGCTAAAATAATGCGCCCTTGAATCTTGATTAGGCTAATCGGATTGTACTAATCTAGTGCTGGAGCGAGCTCTGCTGAGCTTTACGCTGGCAAATCAGGAGCCCAGACAGGAGACCCGTTGCGCAGGCTGAGCATGCATGTAAACAAGAGATGGTTACCTGGTTAAACAACCTGGAGTGGGAGGTAAAAGATGCCGCTACGGCAACGGTAAAAAAAAAAAAAGAAGAAGAAGAAGTGCCCATCCATGACGAAGTGCGTGGCTGCTCTCATTTGTGATGCCCTCGCTAGCTCAGCCTCTGCGGTTCCCATACCGCATCATGACGCTTTCGACATCCTTGTCTTCACTTATGTAATCTTGTTGCCATCTTGCACCGGCTAGGATTGCGAGTGGCAGAGGCGACGAAAAAGGTGCGGTTAACGGCCACTCATTGCTCCGGGATTCCTGTACAGGGCTTTATGTTCCCAGGCATCGAGTAGCTTGGCAGCAGTTTCAGGAAGCTGCTGCTTTCATACAGAACTGGCCCTGCACACTTGCTATCCAAACCGCAGATCTTTCACTTTCCCTTCGTATTTGCGCATCAGTGTGGGTCTGCGTGTCTGTCATGGCTTCTTCTCCGGGCAGAGCCGTGCTCTTCCTCGTGCTCGCTCTGGTGCTACTGGGAGGCCTCCGCTGCTGCTCTTGTTCTCAGGTGCGCAACACTGCTTTGTTGGATTCTATCAATGATGCCTAACTCTTCTGCGCTTGTGTCTGCATGAGCCGCCTCTTCTTTCTTGAGATGTTCCAACGGTGTAACCCTTTCCAAATGGATGTCAACTTCAGGTGTATGTGGTTTACATGGGCATGGGGTTGCAGGGCGATAGTGATCGTCAACAGGACATCATGAGGCTTCACCACCAGATGCTGGCTGCTGTTCACGATGGAAGGTCCGTGAAAAACATCATATCCATTGCTCTAGCTTCCAGTGCTGCTATATACCGTTAGCTTGAGTGGATGCTTCGTCTCCACAGCTTGGAGAAGGCACAGGCATCACATGTCTACACTTACAGCAGCAGTTTCCAAGGATTTGCGGCCAAACTGAACAAAGAGCAAGCCAGAAGATTAGCCGGTAATGTCATCACACATGGCTTTTGGAATGTGTATGTAGCACTCTACCAAGTGAGTCCAGTGGTGATGGCTGTTATGCCGAGATGCTAAGTCTGATATTCATTTCTGCAGAGATGCCTGGTGTAGTCTCGGTGTTTCCAAACACAAAGAGAAGACTGCATACCACCCATTCGTGGGATTTCATGGGCTTGTCCACCAATGCAGAGTGTGAGGTCCCTGGATTGTCCACCAAGAACCAGGAGAATGTCATTGTTGGGTTCATTGACACAGGTGAGTAGAACTGCAATTGCATAATTGGTTTGAATTGCATCAGCTTCTTTCGGTCAGTGTGAGTATTTGTTTCCACTGCAATCATCACATGTGCCACCAAAAACCTTGTCTTCCATCAATAAATCCTGTCGTATGTTAGCCTACAAACTGACAAGACATCAGCTTTTGCACATGATTGTTTGGCCACAGTGGTAGAGCCGAAAAATGATGCCATCAGATTGGCATAAACCTGTCCTTCAAAATCATGAGTTTCAGTTAACCGTTCACCTAAGTGTACGTACCTTTCCAGGAATTTGGCCAGAATCCCCTAGTTTCAGTGATCATGGGATGCCTCCAGTTCCTAAAAGATGGAGAGGGCAATGCCAAAGAGGAGAGGCAAATTCACCATCAAATTTCACATGTAACAGGTACATGCTTCAAATTAACACATGTTATCCAGTTATTGATCTTCCAAAGTCACCCATCTACCCTAATATGATAGGAAGATCATAGGAGGTAGGTATTACCTCAATGGATACCAAACAGAAGAGGGCGGTTCAAGTAAAAATGCCATCAAGTTTATATCTCCAAGAGATAGCTCCGGTCATGGCAGCCATACTGCCTCAATAGCAGTTGGAAGATTTGTAAGAAACATGAATTATGGAGGTTTGGGCGCTGGAGGAGGACGGGGAGGAGCCCCCATGGCAAGGATCGCTGCCTATAAGACGTGCTGGGACTCTGGCTGTTACGATGTAGACATTCTTGCAGCATTTGATGATGCCATCAGAGATGGTGTTGATATTATATCTGTGTCTCTAGGCCCAGACTATCCTCAGGGTGACTATTTCAGCGATGCCATATCCATCGGCTCGTTTCATGCAACAAGCAATGGAATACTGGTTGTTTCTTCTGCAGGGAATGCTGGGAGACAGGGCTCAGCAACTAACCTTGCACCATGGATGCTCACGGTAGCAGCAGGAGCAACCGATAGATCCTTTGTCTCGTATATCAGACTGGCAAATGGCACCTACATAATGGTAATTTTCATTCTTATATGACACATACGGTCTTTATTTCTTATGCAGTCTTAATAATACTTTTTGAACATTGTGCCTCCTGGTGTACAGGGTGAGAGCTTGAGTACATACCACATGAAAACTTATGTCAGAACTATTCCAGCTTCAGAAGCCAACGCGGGCTATTTCACCCCTTATCAATCCAGGTAGAACAAAGAACAATCTTGAACGAAAATCTTGACTTAGATTATCAACAAACTGAATTTCTTGGGGCCTTTGCTGTTAGCTTTTGTCTGGACAGCTCTTTAAATAGGACCAAGGCCAGAGGAAAGATTCTTATTTGCCGCCGTACTAGAGGCTCCTCGGAACCACGTGTATCAACGAGTATGGTTGTCAAGGAAGCTGGTGCAGCTGGGATGATTCTTATTGATGAGATGGGGGATCATGTTGCCAATCACTTCGCTGTTCCTGGAACTGTTGTTGGGAAAAAAATGGGTGACAAGATTATTTCTTACATTAAGAGTACAAGGTTGATAAAACCTACTGTAAAAAGTGCATTTTATTAGTATGTCAGTCTTTGTTCTAAAATCAATTTTACAGGCATGCCAGTACAATGATCTTGCCAGCAAAGACGATCGTAGGGTTGCGAGATGGCCCACGGGTAGCGGCATTCTCTTCAAGAGGTCCAAGTTCACTGACACCTGAGATTCTGAAGGTAACCAGTACTGAACTGCTGGATAGACGAACATGGATGATAAATTGATTGACATGTTCATTTGTTTCTTCTCAATGTGTGCATTTTGTAGCCGGATGTTGCTGCTCCTGGCCTGAACATCTTGGCGGCATGGTCTCCTGCTAAGAACAACATTCACTTCAATATTCTATCTGGAACTTCCATGGCATGTCCCCATGTTACTGGAATAGCAGCACTTGTCAAAAGTGTATATCCCTCATGGTCTCCTTCAGCCATCAAATCAGCAATCATGACAACAGGTACCACCAGATAACCAGATTCAGAAGATAAACTAGTATTACTACGACAAATCTCATGAATCTTATTTGCAGCAACTGTACTGGATAAGAAAAGAAGAACCACAACCACAGATCCTGATGGGAAGGCTGCAACCCCATTCGACTTCGGCTCGGGTTTCATGGATCCCATCAAAGCTCTGAATCCAGGGATCATCTTTGATGCACAGCCTGAAGATTACAGGTCATTCTTATGCGCCGCAAGCCATGGTGACCGCTCCTTGCATCTAATAACCGGAGACAACTGTACCGGCAGCCATAGATCCTCCTCGTCTGCTACTGCTCTGAACTACCCATCAATTACCATACCATACCTGAAGAAGAGCTACTCAGTCACTCGAACTGTGACAAATGTGGGCAATCCAAGGAGCAACTACCATTGTGTGGTGTCTGCTCCTAGAGGCATCAACGTAACAGTGACACCAGAAGTCCTAAACTTTGAGAACTACGGTGTAAAGAAGACTTTCACAGTTAGCTTCCATGTGGACGTGCCTCCTCGAGGTTATGTTTTCGGCTCTTTATCATGGCACGGAAATGGAAGAGATGCTCACCTGGCGATGCCGTTGGTAGTGAAAGCTGAAACATCTAACAAGGCCTAATTTGAGTCGGTGAACTGGACAGATACTTGAAAGAGGTTGCTAGATTAGGCTACAACTACAGTGTAAAGAGGTAGAACTTCTGTTAAAAAAAGATATAGAACTGATTAGATGAAAAGCTAACCACGATCAGTTTGTTTTATGGCATTTGATTTGTAAATGTCTTGGCTAGAATGCAACCACTCCCAGAACAAGAAATATCCTTTTTCCTAATGAATGGTGTAAGATTTGTGGATCCCTAGCAAGTGTATCGTGCCTAATGCAAATATTAAGAATGCAGGACTAGCTGAATTTAACGATCAGGGAACTAACACACACCCCAGGCTTCATCCACCAGGACCCTGCTCCTTACGAATAGTCACGAATCCGATAGATTACTCCTGAACTCCAGTGGATCCGACTAGCTAGCGCTTGCAGCATCCAGGATTGCTCCTAACCTCCTAGCACCGGAACTTGGTCCTCGATGGAGGAAGTCCCGAGAACCGATTCCCCCGTGTGGCAGTTGAATGGTCGTGAAATCGGCGAGAGGAACGAGGAGATCGCTGGAGGTCGGGACTCACCTTTCCCCTCGCTCCGTGGCAATGCGGCGGCCGCCGCCGTCCGCCTCGCCGCCGCTCCGCCCCTTCGCCGACGCCCGCATGCCGAAGGTGTCATGGGCCGAAACGGCCGCTGAGGAGGGAAGGCCCAAAACTGGCCCATCTACTCTTTCTTAACACCTCTCTCCCCCGGTTCTCTCCACCAATCATCAATCGGCCACCGCCCGCCGAGGAGCGCCGAGCGTCTGGCCTTCCATCGTCGCCGTCTCGCCGATACGCCACAGCCCGCAGCACAGGCAGAGCTGTATGCGCGTGGTCCATGGCTAAGCTCGGGCGTCCTCCACGGCTGCTGCATTGGCGTATAGCATATGGGTATGGCCGTACGGGACTGGAAAGGGGGTGCGTGCTTCCAGTCACCAGCGCGAGGCACCGAGAGTCCGGAAGCGAGGAGGAGGACGCGGAAGAAGAAGAGTGAGGAGCCGCGCGATGGGGGTGGGGGCGGACGCGGGGGAGACGGGTGGCGGAGGTGGCGATGGACCCGGCGAGGCGATCCTTGGGCACCGCACTGGGAAGAGCCGGAGAGGTTCTCGCGGGGGCTGCGGATTTGCCATTTTTGGGTGCGCGGCGCTGCGGAGGAAGGAGAGGTGGGGTTTGACGCATGGTGCGCCTGCGGCGGCGCGGGTTTCCCGGGGGAGGGGTGCTAATTTGGGGCTGCCGCGAGGGCGGGGGGCGAGCTCGGGTTGGTTGGGCAGCGCTGGCGTAGAGGCGGAGGCGGGGAGCGGGAGCGCGTCGGACGGATGGACGCTGGAGGGCTCGGCTTCCTCGTCGCGGGCTCCCGGCGCGAGTTCGTCGTCCTCAACGTCGACGATTTCTCCAAGGTCAGCAAGCCGCCGGCCGTTGAGCCGATGAGCTTTTCCCCCACTTTTGGCTTGTCTCCAGAATATGCAGGTTGAAGTCAATTTGAACATGAATTTCTACCATTTGTACATGTAGAATACAAATTTGGCAGCATTTGCATTGTGGGGTATTTTTTTCTCCAGCGCCTGTCGAGCTGTTTATCTTTGTCCATGGTCTGTATCGACTATTAAGACATTTTCTTCTTGTCTCCATGTTAATTTGGCATTCTATATATTTTCTGTTACAGTAAATTCGCTTAAGTTTTTGTTTGGATGTTTTACCTGTTTGTACTACTAGGCTCTTAAATAGTTGCTGCCAAATCATATTTTGTAATCGAGCTTTCCTTAAGTCCTTAAGTTGGTGTCGCCGCGTTGCAGCAAGGATCTTCACAAGGCTGTCCAGATTATATTTGTCAGATATGCGGAGATGATATTGACATACTACAAGAAGAAAACGAGTATTTCGTCGCATGCAATGAGTGTGCTTTCCCTGTTTGCCGTACTTGTTACGAGTATGAGCGTCAGGAGGGCACACAAGTATGCCCTCGGTGCAAGACCCGGTACAAACGCCACAAAGGTATGTCTGACCTTTCCTGGGTTTGTCAGCTTTGTTATATCTCAAATTGAGAAATTAAAGAGTGTTGCAACTGTTAGGTAGCCCTCGAGTCCATGGAGATGAGGAAGAAGAAGGTTCAGATGACATTGAGAGCGAGTTTGCTTCCAGTATAGCTGAAAGATCAAGCACAGTGCATCCATACCGTGTCTCAGTTGCAGAAAGCTCCATCAACTCATGGGACATCGATAGTGTCAGTATTACAAATAGTGGAACAAGTGTCCATTTCTATGAAGAGGTAATAACCTTGAAATGCTGAACTGCATGCCACTAATTCTAGTTGCACACGTACTAAACTCATGAACTTGCTTCTGCAGCATGTAGGAACTCCAACAAATCATCATGCTCTCGTTGCGCACCCTAACACTGGAGAGATTATGCGATATAATCCCTGTATGCCTCCCTTTCAACTAGTCTTGCTTTTATTTTTAGTGTGCTACTACTATGCCTTACACTGTTTTGCTGGTTTAGTGCAAACAAGACCAATAAATCCTAAAAGGGACCTCGCACTGTATGGTTATGGATCTGTTGCTTGGAAGAACAGAGTTGAATGGAAAAGAAAGCAGCAACACAAAATCCAAAAGGTTTCATCTGATGGTGAAGGATCTGACCTAAATGATTTTGATGGCCATTGTGATATTCCCAAGTGAGCATATTTTACTATATCAGTAATATCAACAGCTGCAGAAGAGTGCCTTTTGTAATTGATTGTGCAAAAAAAAAATGTTGTGCTAGTCTTCTAAAAAAAATCTCTTTTTTGGACCTTGTAAGGGTGTAATGGTCCTACATGAAGTAAGGTGTAGCTATATTATGTGGGTAGTCATCATGCTTACACCTTGATAAAAAAAATTAAGCCAGAACAATATTGATCGAAACATTTTCTTCTATCTTGCTAGTTCTACCCTATTATTTTGGATTTTTTTCTGTAATTTTGGATTTGTAAAGCAAGTACTTGTATTCTCTCTAAAAAGTGTCTAATACATTCTAGGTGTGCTGAAAGCAAGCAACAACTATCAAGGAAGTTACCTATTCCATCTAGCAAAATAAACCCTTACAGGATTGTAATAATTTTGCGGCTGGCCATTCTTGCCTTATTTTTCCACTATCGGATTCGGAATCCTGTTCATGATGCTTACTGGTTATGGTTGACTTCAGTTATTTGTGAAATTTGGTTCGCTTTTTCATGGATTTTGGACCAATTTCCCAAGTGGTACCCAATAAAGAGAGAAACATACTTGGATAGATTATCATTAAGGTAAATTATCTACCTAAACTTCGTAGTCATAGAAGGAATTACATTTTATCTAATATCTAACATTTGCCCCTTGGCTCCCTCAGGTATGAGAAGGAAGGAAAACCATCAGAGCTGGCTCCAATTGATATATTTGTCAGTACAGTTGATCCAGTGAAGGAACCTCCTTTAATTACTGCAAACACAGTTCTGTCCATATTGGCTGTGGATTATCCTGTTGATAAAGTTTGTTGCTACGTGTCGGATGATGGTGCTGCAATGCTTACTTTTGAAGCACTTACAGAAACATGTCTATTTGCACGAAAGTGGGTCCCTTTCTGTAAGAAGCACAAAATTGAGCCTCGGGCTCCTGAATGGTATTTTGCTCAGAAAATTGACTATCTGAGAGAAAAGGTGCATCCAGAATTTGTTCGAGAACGTCGGGCAATGAAGGTTAGTTCATACAACAGATTAGGAAGGAAGACTATTTGGACTTTGTTTAATAGGCCTTTTGTTTGTCCATGACTCACTAGGTCCTTTCTAAAATGTGACTACTTAACATCATGCACAACATTGGTACAGCCATAAACAGGAAAATTGGAATTTGCATGTGTGTGAATACCAAATGATGCAATTTTACTTTAATGTTGTCTATTCTGCTACTGACAATGACAATTATGATTGTGACAGCCAGTCACAGCGCTTTGCCTATGTGCCCTTTTACAATGTTGTTTTTGCATTCTGATCTTGTTTGTTTAGAGTATACTTGTTGATGTGTGTTTGCAACTAATTTTAGACTATCTTGACCTGCATTTTGCTTTTCATACAGAGAGAATATGAAGAATTTAAGGTTCGTATAAACGCAGTGGTTGCTAATTCACATAAAGTTCCTGAGGGAGGATGGGTTCTGCCAGAAGGAGCTCCATGGCATGGAAATAATGTTCGAGACCATGCCGGAATGGTCCAGGTTGGGTGCTTTATTTGTCTCTAATAGACACCCTTTTAGAACTGCATTTATTCTTCATTTTATTGCTTAATGCAGTTATGTTTCTTAATTTTGTTAAACTTTTTCAAAGCCTGTAGCAAAAATATAATGTTACCAAACGTGATCCATGTTAGTATTAGACTGATCTTCTTACATTTGTGGTGTTGTTATCACCAGGTCATCACTGGACATGATTGTGTTATGGATGATGCTGGAAATAAGTTGCCTTGGTTGGTCTATGTCTCACGAGAGAAAAGGCCTGGATATGATCACCATAAAAAGGCCGGTGCCTTGAATGCATTGGTAATCTATAGTGTTATAGTGGCTTTCCTTTGAGAGAGACCATTCATATGAAGTTGATCTATCAGTTGCTTCCTTCAACTAACAATCTGATCTTTATTTTAGCTGCGAACATCAGCAATTCTCTCAAATGCACCTTTTGTCCTGAATGTGGATTGTGACCACTATATCAACAATAGCAAAGCACTAAGGGAGGCAATGTGTTTTCTGATGGACCCAGTTTTGGGAGAAAAAAATTGTTATGTTCAATTTCCACAGAGATTTGATGGCATTGATCAACACGACAGATATTCAAACCACAATGTTGTGTTTTTTGATGTACGTATGGCATGAATTCATCATAACTTTACCAGGAGATAGATAAGCTGATATTCTGAACATGTTTCCCTCAACTTTTCTGTACAGATTAATATGAAAGGTCTTGATGGGATCCAAGGACCAATATATGTCGGGACTGGTTGTGTTTTCAGAAGACATGCTTTGTATGGATATGATGCCCCAACTGCAACAAAGCCTCCTAGCAAAACGTGCAACTGCTGGCCAATGACATGCTGCTTGTGCTGCAGATCAAAAAGAAAATGTTTGAAAGCTAAGAAAAAGCAAGAAAACCAAAAGAAAGTGAAATGCAGGGATGCATCTAAGAAAGTACATGCTTTGGAAGTAACTGGTGAGTTGTTTCTGTTGCTCTTTTCTCTTTTCCCTTTTTCTTTTGTTATTATGTTCTCTAAAGCATTTATGGAGACTAACTCCCATACCTCATAAGAAATAGGCAAAGAAAATGCAATTCTGGTGCCCCAAGAAAAGTTTGAGAAGAGATTTGGGCAGTCACAAGCATTTTTGGCTTCAACATTGCAAGAGAGTGGTGAAGCTTGTCGCTTTGACATGCTCAAAAGTCTTGATGATTGCATGCATGTACTAAGTTGCGGGTACGAGAATAAGACACAATGGGGGAAAGAGGTAACTTTCCCCGTCCAGTCATTTGTTTTCCCTTTTCTATGTATTTTTTTAATCAGACTATTGCAGTTGTCTTGTGCCCTAGAAATAAAATAAAATTTGCAACCTAGCATCCAAGAATTCCTTAGCTAACTCAAAATATATATGTCTAGGTTGGTTGGATTTATGGATCTGTCACTGAGGATATCCTCACAGGCTTCAAGATGCATTGCCACGGTTGGCGGTCTGTTTACTGCATGCCGAGGAGACCAGCATTCAAGGGATCAGCTCCTATCAATCTTACCGACCGTCTCCATCAAGTTCTAAGATGGGCACTTGGCTCTGTGGAGATCTTTCTTAGCAAGCACTGCCCTGTATGGTATGGGTATCAATGTGGTCTGAAACCATTGGAGAGATTGTCATATATCAACTCTGTCATCTATCCATGGACATCAATTCCACTGATAATATACTGTGCTTTGCCAGCATTTTGCTTCTTATCAGGGAAGTTTATGGTGCCTGAGGTACTGAACAGAACAAAACTACCACTCTATTCAACTCTTAAATTAAACCTTGTTCGTAGGTTCTTGTTTCTACTACATTTTAGATGATTGATATCTATTTCTCCTTTCCTTTTACAGATGAATATCTATTCAAGCATATTGTTCATAGCTCTATTTGTCTCCATAGCAGCCACTAGCATCCTTGAGATGCAGTGGGGTGGAGTAGGCATCGATGATTGGTGGAGAAATGAGCAGTTTTGGGTTATTGGTGGTGTCTCCTCGCACCTCTTTGCTCTGTGCCAAGGGCTTCTTAAGGTTCTTGGCGGTGTGAGCACTAAGTTCAGGGTGACTCTGAAGGGAGGCGACACGAATGAGTTTTCGGAGCTGTATGAGTTCAAGTGGACCTGGCTATTGGTTCCTCCAATGACATTGCTCTTGCTCAACGTCGTCGGAGTTTTGGCTGGTGTATCCAAGGCAATCACGGATGGATACGAATCCTGGGGCCCACTGCTCGGCAAGCTTTTCTTCTCCTGCTGGGTTATCCTCCACCTCCATCCTTTCCTCAAGGGCGTGATGGGCAAGCAGGACAGGGTGCCGACCATCATTGTTGTATTCTCAGTGCTATTAGCAGCCATATTCTCTCTTTTATGGGTCCGTGTAAATCCGTTCACCATCAAGTTTGATGGGCCGGTTCTAGAGGTCTGTGGCTTGGAATGTGAATGAGAAATAGTAGATGATGATGCAGTTTAGGAAGTACAGATTTTTTTCTTCTTTTTCACAGTGTTAGCGTAGTTGTATTCTTTCATTAGGAATTCCTTCTTTTCATTCTTTGGTGATCACTGATTAGTATAGTAAAGCAATGTTTAGGGATATATATGGAAAAGAAAAAGGGAGAAGATAGTGCTGATACTGTAGACACTGACATAGTCTGAATAGACTTTTTCTTTTGAAAAGCATAGTCTGAATAGACTTATAGAGTGACATTTTGGTACATTTTCCCGTGTGCATCTGTTAAGAGAACTATGCTTTTTCAGCTGCATGTTTCAAACTTTCAATATGACCGTGCTTTCTTGAATCGGTTTTGGTGGGCTAGCTTATTTCATGATAATATTTGGCACTTAAAATTAAATATACTCAAATGATTCTATTTTGTACTTCATTTTTATTTATTTTTTTCAAAATAGCCCAGTTCATGATATCACCTTTTTATCATCTTATTTCATTGCCCAAACGTATGTACATGATAAAAGAGAATATCTATGTATAAACATAGTTTAGATGCATATGCCTTATTTTGATGGTGCTTCTACGTACTCTTCTCTTGGTTGATAAGTCCTTATCTGTGTACCTCAATTTGGACAAATTATGAAATTAAGAGCAAAACACTGAAAGTAGGGATTATGTTATAATTATTTCAATCCTCCTTTGCTCGCTAGTGTCCCTTTTCTTTATATTGTATTTGATACTTTTTTCTATTTTTTATCTAAACATTTAGTTATTATGAATTAGATTTTACAAGAGTCATCTCTTTACGTCTTTTTCTTCCTGATACTTATGAAAATAGTCTCATAAAAAATATGTATGATATTGATTTGCTTAACTTGTTTAAAAAACTCTAGGAGTTATTTTTATGTATTTGATATACAGTCTTATTTGATTACTTTTATTATTTTATGAAAATCTGGATGCTAATTTCACTTAATTCTATTGTCTACTTGGATTCATTATGGATCTTTAATTTTAGTTGTTCATACTTCTTTTCTTGGATTCATTATGGATCTTTAATTTTAGTTGTTCATACTTCTTTTCTTGGATTCATTATGGATCTTTAATTTTAGTTGTTCATACTTCTTTTCTTGGATTCATTATGGATCTTTAATTTTAGTTGTTTCATACTTTTTTATTTGATTTATTGTATCTATGATTTCAGAAAATCCTTTACTTCTAAAATTATTTTATTGACATGTACCAATGCCTCGTGCACCCTCCCGTAGCTAGGAAGTCTCTCTCCTTCCGCAAGCTAATTCACCAATTCTATTAAACTTCTTGCATTTGCTTCACTTGTCTTTCTCTAGACTGACTCTAGAAATTAGGACACAACGAATCTCCTCGACTCCCCGCATTGCACCTTGATGATTCTATGAATACTAATTCACTCTGCACTTATATACTATGCACTTAGGTAATCGTCATAGGTGTGTCATTCTGATTGAGATGCTTTTAGTTTACTCTTGTATCATAAAAAAATTGATCTGTTATGACACATGTCTACTAAGATAAATGTTAGACTGTATTTGAAGCAGGCCTAGTAGGGCCAGGCGCATGGGCTTAGCAGCCCGGTAGTCTTTCGAAATTATGATAGTTGGTATTTATATTAGGCAAGGATCTTTTTGATTGGGTGCTATTTATAAACCCTAGGATCTCCTTGCCTATATATTGTACACCCTTGTATCCTGAGTAATCAATCTACTATTCTCAAGCCATATCTTCACTCAATAAATGATGTAGATATTCATGATTTTTGACCTATTATTGTGGTCATTTATAAACCCATAGGTGACTCTATTGGATTCATTTAACACTTAAGCATTAAGGGGGTGTTTGGATCTCAGACTTAAACTTTAGCTCGTTATTTGGATGCCAAATAAGAGAAGTAAATATGGGCCAATAGGTAATCTAATTGCCCAGATAATGCTTAGTTGGTTGTTAGAGCTTGTTAGTCCTGATTAGAGCTAAACTCCATATTTAGCCCATTAGGGCACCTAGGGATAAATTTTAGTGCCCCCATTTTAGCCAACTCAGACACCCCTAAATTATGTATTTTTTTCATTTCAAGGCTACACCAGATGTTGCTTTTGTAATAACTTAAGTTAAACTTACGGACAACTCTATATGACATAACAATATTGATTGGTTCTTTACTTCTTTTTAATATAAACTATTGTTTATACTTATAGGCTCTCTAGTGTTGATGCAAGTAATTCACCAAATAAATAAAAAAATTGTAGATCTTTATTTTGTTACATTAATTAACATGCGGATTTCTGACTCGATATCGAATGGATGTGGTATGTGGTGGCTTTTTAAAATCTCAAGCATTATTCCTTTTGTGCTACCTGCTCGGAGCCATTCTCCTTCGTAGGCGGTTAGAGAAGCGCTCTTCTCCACATTGATGGTGATTTCGAACTCCCGATATCAAATGGATGTGGCATGTGGTGGCTTTTAAATCTCAAGTATTATTCTTTTTGGGCCACCTGCTCTGGAGCCATTCTCCTTTGTTGGCAGTTAGAGAAGTGCTCTTCTCCGTGTTGATGGTGCGAACAACAATGCTGCTCAAATTTGATGTCTTGGTTTGAGGTGGCTGGCGAGGTGAGCGATGGTATGGAAATAAACATTTAAGACGTGATGATGCATGGCAGCGCGTTGATATACCACACTCAGTTTAGTTTTTGGTGGAGTGATTTTTTTTCTCCCACCATAAATCCGAATGGACAAAAGATGCTATATTGTTATTTGGTTAAAGTTCATCATTTGTGGTACATCTATTGTTATAGTCTTGGTGCCGATTTGATCATTTGTCTTTTTCTTTTATGAAATTTTTCTTTAATTGAATCTATATCTATCTATGTTGTTCTACACCTTAGGGGTAACTACATGTAAAATTACTAAAAAAAATCAATAATAACTACCGCATACGATTACTGACATTGTTTTACTAAGCAAGATTCAGTAATATGGTAACTCAGTTCAATTAGTAATTATGGTCCTAATACCCACCTCACAATCCAACTCATCTCTTAACCAGACCCTTAAAATGTATATATGCTAAATTTTTAGGTCCTTTACCAGTACCCTACCCATATACCACTCATGTCGCATTTTGGCCTTCCTGCAAGCAAGATTCTCCCATCTTCTTCTGTCTATATGTTATGTTTTTTTCAACTCTCTCTTGCCACAAAATGTAGCTTCTAGGTCACTTAATCAAATTGAGCTGTTTATTAATCACCACTGAAATCAATGTCTCGCTATATCTTGAGCCCACGTACATATATGAAATCGAGATCAATATAGCGACAGTACGAACATATGAGGCTCAAAATATTAGTTGAACAATTGTGTGTTGTCCATGTTCATCGTTGCATGCATTGTAGGAGAGGATAAACATGACTGTATCAAGTTGTCGCTGCTAGAAATGGCCGACTAGTGATCTACTCGTTAGTTTGTTGTCGTGCGTCGAATCTGATATGACCTAGCACATAATGACTCGATATTTATACTGGTTCGGGCTTGAATGCCCTACATATAGTCGGTGGTTTGCTGCTTGTATTGCTCGAGCCCAGTTGCTCAAGAGATTGGGGAGTTACAAGCTCATGACTGAGAGTGGACTAGAGTTCTAGAGTGTGTAGAGTGTTCTATTTTCTGAAGGGCCAAGAAAAAAAACTTTTTCTTATGTGGAGAATCCTCCCTTTTATAGACCAAGGGGGAGTCTCTTTATGGTAGAAGCTATCGTGTTGCTAAAGAAATGGGAGAACTACAGGCCCCATCAGTCAGGGTTGCTTACTATTGAATGGGTTTTGTATTGATAAATATTTATCGCATGCCTTCTACGCCCAGCTTATTGATAAATATTTATCGCATGCCTTCTACGCGCAACTAGGGATGCAAATGGTACGGATATTTTCTGATCGTATCCGAATTCGACCCGGTCTGAAAGAGTTTTTATCCGTCCGTATCCGATTCCGAGTACTCAATATCCGTAACTGATCCGTATTTGAATATTAAAAACCATTGCAATCTTATCCACTATTCGTATCTGACTTCGTATTTGAATAAAAATATAAAAACAAATATGATATCAGTAATATCTGTCCATATTCGATCCATTTACATCCCTACAATATCAAGAATCCTACGTTTGACATGAGCCCCTTACAGTCTACTTGATCATCTCATCTTTTATCTAGTTCCTAGCATCTTTATCACTTTATCATCTTGTTCACATCGTCTCGGGCAGGCTAGCCCTCGCTTTAACTCTTTTCGTGCATTTCAGGATATCTTGGATTCTTGGTCAATAAGAACTTCCGACGAACATAAATACAGCAGTTCTCTCCAATACTCCGCATATTTTAGAGAGAAAAAAATACTCCCAATGCAATGCAAGTCCCAAATTAAACGTTGCATTGAAGATGGGCAGATCATTTGTGAAGCAATGCAGATTACAGCTCGCTTGTTCTGACCAAAGCTCTAGTTGAGTGTACAAGTAGCAAAAAGCACAACTTTAGAGGAGTTGACCGAGCCTAGCAACCTATCACATTAAATGTTTGAATGACAATTTAATACTTCCTCTATTCATTTTTTATAGCTATATTTTAACAACTTAAATGTTTAAAAATAATAACTATATTAACTATTGGCATGGACTGTGGCAATAAATAACACTAGTTATAAAGAGTTCTCAGTTAAAATATTGGACAACAAAAAAATCTGTTACATTTATTAAATTGATAAGCACACTTGTGATGCTCTTGATTATTGTCATATGAAAATATATCAATCAAAACTGAATGGAGAGAGTATAAACTAATTTTATAAGTCACAATTAGAGATCTAGACGAATCTACTAAGTATAATTAGTGTACGGTTTGTGAATGGTTATTGTAGCAATTATTGATCAAATTATGAACTACTCAAACTTAATAATTCGTCCCGTGAGTAGTCACATTGAATTAGTTTTGTAATAAGTATATGTTTAATACTCTTAATTGGTGTTTAAATATACGATGTGACGAGACTTGTGACTTATAAATAAAAAAACAAACGAGACCTCGGTTGGTGATCGGACCCGGAGCTTGTCATAACCCAAGGAAAAAAAAGAAAAAGAAAATAAAAATCCCGCCGGGCCCCACTCGTCAGCCTCTCCCTCTCCCTCTCCTCTGTTTCACTCGGCCGCGCGCCGCACGCGTCGCCCGCCGCCGGGAAACCTCGCGCCACGTGCCGTTCATCCTCGACAACCGTGCCGTGCGCGTCCTCCACTTGCCTTATCCTCCCACGACGACATTGCGCCCTCATCCTTCTCTTCTCCCCGCAAACCCTAGCCCGAATCCCCTTTGACGCCGCCCGCCCGAGCTCCGCCGGCCACCGTGATTCGTCGCCTCCGGTGAGCCGTGGCTCAATTCCTCGGGGTGGGAGCTTCTTCTACCTCTTCTCGCTCGATTCCACCCCTAACCCTGCCCCATCCGCCTCCCTGCAGGGCCGCCGCCGCTCTTCTCCGCCCGCCGCCGCCCCTGCCCGTCGCACTGCCCCCTCGCCGCCGCTCCTCGCCTGCGCCACCGCCGGTGAGGCTTGCCGCCTCCTCCTTATCCCCGTGCGCGCCGCCCCTGGCCCGCTCCGGCCTCGCTCCGCCGCGCCGCCGTCCGCCGGCACCGCTGCGCGTGCGCGCGCGCGCGTGGGCGCGCCCAGGCGCGGGGTCAAGGCAGCCCTTGGCCTTGACCCGGCCTGGTGGTGCAGCCCGGCCCCCTGGGCCCACCTGTCGGTGGCCGGGGTGGCTACCTCGGGTAGACCTAGCGTTTTAGCTAGGGTTTCTTAGGTTCCATATTTCTGCAATCTTCCAAAATTTGTAGAAAATCATGTGTAGCTCCAAAAATTATGAGACTTGTTTTGTTAGATTCCTCTAGCTGAGATCTACTTAGGAAAAATATTGTTTTGCATATTACTTTGTTGTAGATTTATCTATAGATTTATCTTGCAAAAGTGAGTTTATTGCTTAGTTATTTGTATACTACTTGAAAAATGTCAAACCAAATTTTGTTAGACTCCTTGTGAGGTGTAGTTTTCAGTGGTGCTACTTGTTCACATGATTCCTTGCTGTTTGTTAGGGTTTCATTTCGATTTTGTGCTTGCTGTCCAAAAGGTGGTTTAGTATAGAACTTTTTGCTGGAAAGTGATAAAATGGCAAAACCAATTTTGTTAGCCTTGTATTGCTGCCTAGTTTCAAAGATAATTTTCTTGGATTTGTCTAGTTTAGTTCGCATTCCTTTTCTGTTTTATTTTGCTTAGAGTAGCTGAAAACGGTTTTATTTATGGTTAATTCTAGGAAAATTCTTTTGCTGCAAAACCAATTTTCATGAGTTCTTTGCTTTGTTCTCTGCATGCTCAAATTGTTTCATGATTTATGCATGTTGTTAAGATCATTTCTTAATTCTTGCATCGCATTCATGCATTTTAGTGACCGGACCGTCGGAGAACGAACCCGTGGAACCCGCCGAGTCCGTGGAGCCCGAACCCGGAGTCCCGTTCGTGGTCGAGTCTGAAGTTAACCCAGGCAAGCAGCTAAGCATATTCCTTGCACCTATTTAATCTGATTTAGTTTAGTTATATCACCGGGTAATGTTGGGTAATATATATTATGTATGTATTGCATTCTTGTACCTGCTTCCATGCATTACCTTTCCTTGATTTGTTATCCATATCCTTGGCACTAGTTAGATAGTTAATCACTTAACTTGACTAGATGCTTAGCCCTGCTTAGAATACTTCTTTTGCTCATTAGATAGGAATGGTTTGGAGTATCACACCTACCTGAGTATCCTTGATCGCACTTGAGCATCTGGAGTTAGTAGAGTGCAGTATCGAGATTCGAGCGGAATGTTAGGGCCTAGTGAATGGAGTCATATGGGCATAGTCCGCTTGGATCGTTTAAGGACCGTTCGTGGATGACGTCGGCTTTGAGCACCTTTCCGTGCTACCACATATCCAATATAATGGAACGGATAAGCCAATTACCTTCCTTGACTTGATCATTGATGTACAGTCCTAGATACGTGGCCAAGGGCTATGCAGAGAGGCTTAGAGGTGTCCCCGGGTGGACCTGTGAGTAGGAAAGTTTAGAGATGTCCCCGGTGGAAACTAAGTCTCTACGCGTAAGCTAGGTGTGAAGATTTCAATGATTGAGCCATGTTGGGAACGGTTGATGCGAGTACCCTCTTATCCAACTTTAGCGGGTTGGGTGAGTCGCATGGTCCTTGCGTCGTGTGGGTAAAGTAGTACACCCTTGCAAGGTTATAATCAATTTGAATTGCCGCGCTCTCGGTTATGAGCAAGCTCTTTGTCCGTTGAACTCTTCGTAGAAAGTTTCGGTTATGTTGGAAATGGTTGATGGCACCTCTGTGCCTCATTAGTTTGTATGCTCTTAATGTACTAAAATTGTTTAGGGGTTTGGGCAACATTAATCAATTCTGATAGGTGAAGGTATAGAGAGCTAATGCTTTACAATAATTACTTAACCCTAAAGCTTTTACTTGAGCCAATGCATGATCCTTGCTTATTTAATCGCGTAAGTCTTGCGGAGTACCTTTTGTACTCAGGGTGCTTTCTAAACCTAGTTGCAGGTGAACCCGAAGTGGTGTTCGGCCACTTCTACCCCGCTGATCCGAATGCGGGGGATGAGTAGGTCGTGGTGATTGTAATGATGTCCTTGAGCAATACGTCATTACTTTAGTAAGTCTTTATCGTAATCGAGTTTCGGGAGAGTTTGTAAATGCAATAAACTTTATATTTCTGTTTAATATGACTTTCGTGAGCCCAAGGCTTGTAAGTGAAGTTTGAGACCCACCTATGTGAACTTGTAATATTAAGCTGTGAACTCTGGTTTGTATAAAACTGCTCTTTGTGGTTTATTTGGTAATGTATTCGATTGTAAACGGTATGTGCATATGCTGAATCCTGGGCGTATGTTGGAGTACATACCGGGACTACCGGATTTAATATTATTTTGGATGAATGACGTGTCGGTTATTCGTGTCTCTAGATGTGGGATAACACGTGGCACGCACTCTGGCAAGCACGTGTTAACTCTCATCTGGATAATAATGACCGGCGGTTCGTTTAAAATAGTATCAAATTGGGCGGTTCTCACAGAGCTGATCGATTCACTAATCACTAATAACCGCGGTAAGAACAGGTCCCGATACTGTATTACTGCAAGCTCGAAAGGAGGAAGACATCTGCCGAGAGCGTGAGCGGGGGGCCGGGCCCGGCGGATCAGCAGCAGGCGACTACCGCGGCAGCCTGCGCGCGTCGGCGCCGGTCCGGCGGTCTCCCACCCGCCGCCCTGCGGCGGCAGCGGCGCCAAGCGTTGCGATCTGGGCTATAGAATTCCCAGCCCACTATCTAGATGGGCCGCGACCTGCCAAGCGGCGAGGAAAACAGGAGGAGGAAGACGCGGCAGTCGGCGGGGGGGGGGGGGGGGGGGGGGGGGGGGGGGGGGACGGACGGAAGAAACGGCCGGTCGCCGCCACCCGCGACCGCGACCGCGACCCGCGAGGAGGAGGGCGAGCCCGCCGAGGCGGAAGACGACGCCTCGAGATCTCCTCCCCGCGGCTCGCGGGTCAGAAGCAGCATCAAGTGTCGCATTTCTAAATTCATTCATCATCCTCATCCGCCTAATCGCCTTTCCATTCTCTCTCTCCGTCTCTCGAGTCTCGCTCCGTCGCTCGCACGCACCCGTCCTCGCTCCCTCCCCACACGACCTTCCATTCCACCTCGCCGAATGGCACAACGCGAAACCAGAATCTCGCGACCCGAACCAACCACAACGACGTAGCGCCGCCCACCTAGAGGATCGCAGCCCATCGCGCGCTGCGGGGGATTCCGCTCCAATCCGAATCCTACCCTCCCGCGGGACGCCGCGAGGTTGACTCTCGAAGGCGTCCAGATCCGGCGTTCTCCCACCTCCTGCGACCGCCGCGCGGCAGAAAACAATTCCGGGCGAGGCGGAGGCGGGGAGCGATAAATCGCCGCGCCCCACGCGTGGCGTCCCCTCACACCACAGGAAGCGTCTGAAAGGTGAGAGTTCCTTTCATCTGCTTTTAATTTCCGGGGGGTTTTGGCCCTTGTTTCTGCTCCAGGGCGCCACTTGGGTGGTTTCTTGCGACGCCTCCGAGGGTGTTAGATGGGTAGATGGGGGTGCCGATCAATAATGCCCGGCGGTGTTCTATCTGCGCACGAAACTGCCACTGTGCGGAATGGAACGTCGTTGGCCCTGACGGGATGCTCTCACCTAACAATTGATGTTTTTATTTTCTTCTGTCGATGGCACCGTTTAGTTCATGCAATTACTTGTTACGCCAGCATACGAAGCATGCGCCGGCGACTAACTAATCCCATTATTTTTCATGTTTTTTAAGCAGAATCAGAAACGCTTCATGTGACTGATCGGTTGGTAGCTCCGGCTCATGAAGCTCCAGCGGCAAGTTTAGCGAGCCCTTCGTGTGACTGCTTCAAGCCACTTGTTGATTAGCGAGATACTGGACTTGTCACGTTGTGGTAGTTGAGAGGGATCTGTCCAACTCCCACAGCTGCGAGGAAAGCTTCCTGAGGTATGCTTGTACTTGTTTTCTTATCACAAAACTAGCACATCACATTATCAGGACCTCGTCTAAGTTGTCCTCCTTGAATTGGACCAAGTGCTTAGGTTGTGCAATATGCACCCTTGATATTTCTACCATGTCCCTGTCATGCTATACCAAGTACCTAACGTGCTTGCGACGTGCCCCAAGCTTGTTTGACTTCCATGGCTGTCATGGACAAATGCACTATGCCCCCCCCCCCCCCCACGAGCTTATTTGATTGTGCTAGCTGCTAGGTGTTTGTTGCATACTAGTCTTCCCTCTTCTCTTGCCACCTCGGGGGCAGCCTCAACTACCTTAAAAAGATACATGCTTCATACCTAGATCATTTGGTGTTGAATTTTGCTTATAAGCCATGGCGAATTCCCGGGTTGGACGTTACAAGGTATTTGTTGACCTTTCTTGGATTATTTAGTTCTTTAGCTGCCATACTTTGGTTGTGTTTTGATGCTGTTGTGAAGTGTTTCCGATATTGCTGCCTCATCTTTTGCCTTCGATTTTGTTTACTTATTATCTGCCTTTTGCTTTTGCCTTTTGATGTCTGCTTCATCTTGTTTTGGTTTTTGTTTGACCTTCTTGTGTCTTTACCTCGCTTGCTGGTTTTGTCTCACACAGTATGAATTGGGTAACATGTTTGCCACAGAAGAAAAATAGGATAGCCTAACACGTTAAGGAGGGTTACTTTCTTTCTGTGAAGTTTCTCAATATTCAGTATTTATCAGCATCATTTGATAAACACTGTTTCTTTTGTTCAGAAAATTAGCATTTGCAGCTAACCTTCTTGATGTGCGTTAGCTTTTTTTTATTTGGCAATATATGTGTTGGAAGTTGATCCTTAAAAGTCCTTTCATACCAATCCCAGTGCATGAAAATGTGGTTTGATTTTGATATGTGATGTTATGAGCTCTTTATCGCACAAGCTAAACATGAACATATTTGTGCACAGTGCTCTCGATTGTTGCTGTATGAAACTTGATTGGAAGGTGCTGGTCTGGGTGTAGGGCCGAATTTATGGAGTTATGAAAATGTGAAGGCTTTGTATAGGTGCACAGATTTTAGGTATTGTTCTGGGTTGTCCATTGCTACATTAGTATATTGTCAGAACTCCATAATTTTTTTTAAGATCAAATCATTATCCATCAGTTGTCAAAATATAGGCATCACCATTGCACTATGAGAATGACAAGGTTTCAAGAACTTTCTGGGTTTGCAAACAGTTGAATTATAAGGGTGAAGCTGATTTTAAAGGTGGGCAGACCTATTTAGAGGACAGTAATTTCTGGCCCTCTCTCTTCAGTCTTGTTTTTTAATGGCGTGAAACCAAGATATAGTGATTTCTCTGTCGTATGATACAATTGCATATCCTAATGCAATAGAATATGTGAGAGAGATCACTGGCCAGTAGCCCAGTACCGCTAGTATATCATTATCCTAATTTGATGGTTTCAAATGCTGATGTTCATTCCCCATTTTCAATGTTTGCTGCTTTGTGATCTAGGAGTTGACTCCTACATACACAAGCAATGTCCCTTGTAGCATCAGAACTCAAATGCAGTTGAAGAATTCAGCGTGTTATAACTAGTGAACTGGGATTTGTACTTGTAATGATCAATAACATGTCGCGTAATATGATACGAACTGGTGATATGGTCTGGAAACTTGCATGTTTGTCATAGTTGGTTCATTCTGTAGTGGCTGCTCCTTGACTTTGGGCTCATGTATTTCTTTGAAACTCTATTAATTTCAGTTTGCATGTTGCAGATGTCTAATCTCTCAGACCTTTCAAAAGAAGATGCTTCACCAGAGGGTTCAGGTACTATACAGAAAACTGGAGCCTTGAGTAACACATTGAACACTCTTCTGCAGCAAGCCTCAGTCTATGGTGTTGCTGCTGGATATTGTCTATCAGCATCTCTGCTTTCCATCATCAACAAATGGGCAGTCATGAAATTTCCGTATCCTGGAGCCCTGACAGCTCTGCAGTACTTCACTAGTGTTGCTGGAGTTCTCCTCTGTGGACAGCTAAAGCTCATTGAGCATGATGGCCTCAATTTGAGGACTATGTGGAAGTTCTTACCTGCTGCTGTGATGTTCTATATTTCCATCTTCACAAACAGTGAACTCCTGCTGCATGCCAATGTGGACACTTTCATCGTGTTCCGCTCTGCCGTGCCGATATTTGTTGCCATCGGAGAGACGCTGTATCTTCATCAGCCATGGCCATCACTGAAGACATGGCTTTCACTTTCCACTATACTTGGCGGAAGTGTAATCTATGTTTTCACCGACAACCAGTTCACTGTGACCGCTTACACCTGGGCGGTAGCCTACCTAGCGAGCATGTCCATTGATTTTGTGTACATCAAGCATGTTGTCATGACCATTGGGCTGAACACATGGGGCCTTGTGCTATACAACAACCTTGAGGCTTTGATGCTGTTCCCCCTTGAGCTCCTTATAATGGGAGAGTTTGATCAGATGAAGGTTGACAGCTCCAAAGTGTCAAATTGGCTTTCATTTGACGTGGTCCTCCCTGTTGCTCTCTCATGCCTATTTGGGCTGTCGATATCCTTCTTCGGGTTCTCCTGCAGACGGGCTATCTCTGCTACTGGGTTCACAGTACTTGGCATAGTGAACAAACTCCTGACCGTGGTGATTAATCTGCTTATCTGGGACAAGCATGCCTCCTTTGTGGGTACCATTGGGCTCCTGATATGCATGTCAGGTGGAGTACTCTACCAGCAATCCACCACAAAACCGAAAGCACCAAAGGTTGAACCGAAGGAAGAGAATGATGAGGAGCAGCAGAAATTGCTGCAGATGCAGGGAGGGCAAGATACCAACTCAACTCAAAAGTAAAGCTCTTCATAAACCTGAAGATAAGTTCACCATTGATGCGGTACCTCCTTTGCAACAGCCTCACCTGAACACTTGGGTACCAGTTAATACTTGGAAACAAACATATGGATGGATGGTAGTCCTGGACTAGGCGCTGCAAAATCTCGAAATGTTTTAGATATTAGAAGCTATGGAGGGGATCGAACTATCATCATGCAATTCTTTGTTACTGTATTGCCGTTTCATTTGTAACACAAGATGTTAAGATTGTTATGGTAGGGTACCTAGGACTTGTCAAATATACCTATCCGCATTGAACACGTCGTATATGAAAGCATCTATCTCATACATTTTGTTGGTGACGGTATGGTCTGTTTTCTCTGCTGAAGTTTGCCGATTTGTTCTGTAATGGTGATGGAACCATCAGTCTCCCTCTTATGCTGAAAGAAAAGCTTTCATGTGCCCAGTGCATACTGTAAAGTATGATCCTGTAAGTCTGAAGCAGATGCTTTTCAAGTAAACTTTGCTTGCTGAAAGCCTGAAAGCGATGCTGTTCAAGTAGCTTTGCTTGGTCGCCGGCGCAAGCATTGCACGAGCAATAACTAAATCAACTACTGGTTTGGTTTTTCAGGTGCTGTTGGTTGTTCCCAATCTTAAATGGAGTCAAAAGTACTAGGGTTTATACTTTATTGTTGTAGTGAATTGTTGTGCAAAATCCGAGTATAATGACATGTTAAGGTACAATCGTACAGAGGAAATATCTCCCCGGCAAGGAATATTCAGGCTGTTTATCTTTGTTTATGGTGTTGATAATTTCTGGTTATTGAAAAACCTCTCTGTATCTTTTTATAATTTTCTCATTTGCAGGAATGACCTCTTGGCATCTGGTGAGTTCTTTTTAAACACAAAAGTATCTGGCAGTTCTTTGTTGTATCGCATCAGGGGAAATTCAGATTTAATATTCTTTTATCTGATAATAACGAAGAAGAAATGAATAAAACATTATTTCCATTTTACAAAAAGAGAAAAAACAGAAAAAAAATTTTGCTTGCCCTTTATTCCTTCCCTAGGGCTGAAGGGAAGTCCTGACCGTCAGATCCATTCGTCGTGGCCCAGATTCCAGCATCATGGGGCCTTGTACCTTCCCATGAACCTTCAATAGATGCATCGATTCATCTGCGTAGTTGCATTTCTGTTTCTTTAGATTTTTTTATGACATTTGATATTTATAAATTGCTGTTTTGGAAGTCTAACAATATTAAATTTCTTTCAGTTCCTCACCTGGAAATCAAAGCAGGCCACCATATGCTAAGTGGGTACACCCTGCTGGAGAAAGTAACGATTCAGGAGATAGAATTGCTCAGCAAGAGGGCCTGGTGTTGATAGAGAAATCGAATAGTTCTTCAAATGATTTAATTGGCAAAGTGGGAAATAATGCTGCAGCTGATGGTGCCCTTGGACAGCATTTTCATGGTGACAATTTAACTTCTGAACCTTCACAGCCAGTGTCTGCTTCTGCAAATGCATCTGATCCTCATAAGATGCGAAGACCATGCTGCCCATCGGAGTCTCAATCAGACTTAAATGTGTCTTCATCGTCTGGTGATCTAATTCCTGTGGGCCAATCTACTGCAAGTGCTCCGTTTGCCTCAGTACAAACTACCAAAAACTCCATGGCACGTGATCATCCTCATCCTCAGAATTTGTGCCCTCCTGAACACATTCCATCCTCAGTACAAACGCAGTTCCAGCAGTGTTATTACACCAGCAAATGAGTTTATGCAGATGAGAAGCTACCCTCCACCAGAGCTGTCTCATCCTAGACCATTGGATTTCCATCATCATACGCTCCCACCAGCAGCCTTCTGCCATTCCTGTTGAAAATGCTCCAGTACCTCCAAACAGATGGTCAGAGTATTCTGGTGGTGTAGGTCTATCTTACCCATCTCATCAGCCGCCTGGGAATCTGGATTCAGGAACTAACTTGGTTTATCCTTCTTTCCAGAGATTTCCATCAACACTACCAGGAAGTATCGATCTTGGTCCTTTATCTGATGTTGGGTTTACCAAAATCATCTATCAAACCCCACTACAACCCATTTGCATCTACCTTTGAACAAACAAATCCAAGTCTAAATATTGGTCCTGTTGTAAGCCCAAATGCAGTTGGTTCTATCTCCACAAAAGCAGAACACATGAATGTCCTGTCTCCTTTTGGTCAATCATTTCCTGGATCTAGAACACATGCCCATGAAAGTTCTGCAGAAGTTGTGTCCAAACTATAAACAAAAGCTATTACGCCAGGAGTTTTCTTCTGCTGCTCCATATGATCCATTGCTTGACAGTATTGAACCGTCAAGCAGTTCAATCAATAAAGTAGATCCTGGATTCTTGGTAAAGATAAAAACCGGAGTGCTGCTGATAGCCGTGATGTGTCAAAACTTATGACCATAGAAGTGGATAGTGAAAATATGCATGGCCTGGGGGTTGTTGCCGAGTCAGAAGTTGAGGACTTGGAGAGGTGGCAGCAGATACCGATGCAAGTCCTGAATTCTTGGGTGCTAAAGACTGGAACTCAGATACCCCTGGTGATATTGACGATGACCAAACAATGGACAAAAATAAGAAGGTTAAGGATTCCAGATCAATGAAGCTTTTTAAGATTGCTATTGCAGATTTTGTTAAGGAAGTTCTTAAGCCATCATGGAGGCAGGGAAACATGAGCAAAGAGGATTTCAAAACTATTGTCGGGAAAACAGTTGATGAGGTTTCTAATTCAGTCCCTAGCAGTCATATTCCAAAGACACTTGCCAAGATTAAACATTATGTACAATCCTCTCTCAAAAGAAGGTGACCAAATTAGTAATGGTATGCCTATTATCACCTGTCTAGCATATTGGTTATTTGTGTATTTACTATGTGCATATGTTTGTAGCATTCTGTGAGAATATACACTATGCAGTAGTTCATGGCATATGATTTCTTTAGCAACTGAACATTGTGGAGAAGTGGAAATTATGACATGCCCTTGACACTGAGAAACACAAGTTGAACTTTAGTTGGTGTCGCGCTTTTGAGTTCCTACTCTTAGAGTATCTTCAGCAGTCCCCCAATCCCCAATTTCCAGTCCAACTACCATATTGGGAGAGTAGATAAGAAAATAATGCTCCAGTAGTCTCCCAAAATATTTCTCTTTTTCCAATAGTTATTGGGACAACCCAATAATTCACCTCAACTCTCCCTAAATAAAGGGGGAGTTGTGACTCTTCCAATAAGGTAGTTGGATTGGGAGAAGGTTATTGGGAGACTGCAAAAGCAAGTCCCCCAATAATCCTAAAATTTCTATTGGGAAATCTCTCAATATCAGTTATTGTGAAAAAATTATTGGGGGACTGCTAGAGATGCTCTTATGTCCTGAATTCTTTATTATGTTGTCATCTAGCCATTTGGTAATTGTCTATTTGAGTTTGGCAACATAACTTTTTATGTGAAAGCTCCATTCTGATAATATCACTTAAATGAGCATATTGTCTGTATTGATGTTGTCTGATCATCATCTGGCCATTATTTGTTCCATCGTAGTGCAGATTTCATATCCAGTGGTACGGGTGCCCCCATTGGCTATTAGTGAATTTGCCGTGTTTCAATGCTTCAAAAATTTTCCACACATCATGTATGTAGTGACATAAAGTCAAGTATATCTGCACAAAAGAACAGTTTCAAATTATTCCTAGATGTTGAGAAACGAAATAAACAAGCGGTCAATCTGTCACCATTCATCATGTGCTGAGAGTATCGATTGTGTCTTTTAAATCTCAATATCCAAGGTGAATTCGAAATTGAATTTTTGCAGGTTTATTAACTTTGTTGCCTACATTTGGCTGGATTATTTTTAGCTTTTTTGCCAACAAAATAAAGAGATGGGAAAAAGACACATGTACTCCCCTCATTAGTTCTCTATTTGGTTAATTAATTGCAAGATTATGGGCTGGCTATTGGTTGCCGCACCAAAATTAAGTGATTTCCATTCCTTTTATTACTTTCTAGCCCACCGGAATTATTTGGGGGGGGGGGAGATTGGCCAAAGGATCTTAGCATGCCTTACATTTTGGTGCAAATTTTAAACTCTCTAATGTCATACATTTCAGGACGGAGGGAGTACATACATATATACACATTATAGAATATGGAATATTTTAAGCATGCGGTAGCTAAGCCAGATTCTAATGCAATACAGACTCTAGACTCAACCATGTAATATTTTTAGTTGGATATGGACTCTAGATTAATTTACACGGTTGCATCTTAATTGAATTTGGTATGGACTCTTCTCATTACTTTAGACTTTAGGTTTTTTATAATATTCAATTGTGCAAATCCTTCTCTTTTTAGATTAATATGGAAATTTCTAGACTCTCTTGACAAACATGGTGGTCTAACACATTCTTATTAATATAATAGATAGATTTACTATGGTCAACTAAAACATATACCAGTAAGGGATGTGGAAAAGTATATGCATGTGGTGCAGCGGAAGTAGTCGATTGTTGGCGTCCTATCCTTATCCTAGCAGCAACCTCGTATCAAGATCCGTATTGCTTAGAGGCACGAGCGGAGCTAGCGGTGGGTCCCCCCCTCCATTTTTGAGGAGGAAGGAGAAAGAAGGGGAGAAAGAGAGATGGAAAAAAATTAGCCTCTTCTTAATCCATTTCTAGATCCGCCACCGCTTAGAGGAGATTCGGAGGAGCTGTATATCCTGTCCATGTCCATCGAACCCATCCCTCCCTGCATCTTGTCCGTGGCCATTGACACGAGCTCATCACCTAACCTGTTATTAATCCTCTTGCTGTCTACGAACGCGTTCGCTGTGCTGTTAAAGTGAGTTGATTCGGTGTTAAGCGGCACTAAAAAGCCTGCCCGTACTCTGCAGTAGTGGATCACTGAATGACATTTCTCTTGAAAAATACTGGAAGTGCAAAACTCCCCCAAAATGCCTTGATTTGTTGCTGTTGATAAAGTCAGTGATACTTTTTGTTTCACAAAAAGGTACAAAGGTACACTTCTCCGGAAAATGATGTGGCTTCGTCCTAGGTTTGGCTCAAGTAGCATCACATCGAGTACTGTGTAACGTTGTGGTTAATGGCCGTTAATTGATAGTATGATCATAAACGAGAACATGTCAGTACCACCAGCAGCTGCTGCTTTAGGTCATTAGGTACTTTGGAGTGTCCTGGCCCCCAACTCCAGGAGCAAGAAGGTCTAACTAGCTCCAGGAGCAAAAGTTTCCCACGGCTGTCCTGCGCTCTGCCCTCTGCGAGAGCAGATCGAGTACTCGGTACCGTGATGTACTCTTCCGGTTTTAAAGCCGTTATTTTAACTCAATGTTTCGTTCATGAATACAATGTAGCTCTGAGTGAGCGCAAATTTGACGAGTTCAGATAGTGATTTTAAGCGAAGCAGCCAAGCCCGACCGTACTAATTTTTATAAAGAGATTTCAAATGAGTGATTATTTGAAATGAACTTTAAGATGTGTTTTCTTTGGTAAAATACAGTACAGGAGCAGACGATTAGAGCAACCATAGTGTATCAGGCAGAAGTAGTCCATAGAGGCGGGTCCCATAGCAGGTGGCAATAGTTAAGTTACAAGCCACAATGTATCCGGTCATCCAGTCCATAGCAGTGGGTCTCACAGTGAAATAAAAAAAATTTCGGTCCAACCTCTCTATCCCTTCGTGGGAGATCACGGTGTCAAATGTACAGTAAAAGTAACATTTTTTATTGTCATCCGGCCAGGCCATAGCACTATAGTTGGCTTTTGCTATTTCTTTCCTATTGACTACCCTCACAATGTATCAGTCACTTGATACAGATTATTTAATTCACTATGGACTACTTTTCCCCAATATTGTGGTTGCCCTTAGATATACGCATGTATAGCGCGCAATCAACTCTATGAGTAAACACAAGGAACCCTCTGCTACACGCATATCCAAGAGACCGAGCCAATATATCTCGAGATTAATGAAGTCATGATAGGTGGCTCGTCATCAAAGGGCAGGTCGCCTTGTACCACCGCTCATATCCTTAAATAAATATAGAAAAAAATAGAAGCACACGTCACGAGTCGATAACTCAGATCTAGGTGGGAAGTTCCACCGCAGATAATTTTACCAACTGACCTGGTTTAGGTGGCAACTTGAAGATGTCACGAGCCGAAAAAGCGAAAATGCCAACTCCGTACTACACTCTCGTCCCAACTCATTTTCTCCGTAGAGTTTATCCACGGAGACTCACTTTCAACAATGTAATCAGAAGTCACTTGCCACGGATAGTTTCACGAGGATCCCTGCCGAACGGACCTCACTGATTTTCGGATTAGGACAGGTACATTGACGGTAGCGCCTGCGCTGCGATTATCACAAGGCTTCGATGGTGCCAAAATGGAACGCAATGCGGCGACGCGACGGCTCGTGCTGCGTCCCGGAGCAGATGGGGTGTCTGCTTCGTCAGCGCAGGAAAATAGGCAAGATAGACGGGGTAGATCACAGATCCACGGGCTGCCTGCTTAAACACGGGGCACTACTTGGGCTTGACTTGGGCAAAGCTGCAAGCACCATTTGTGGATGCTCACTCAGCTCATCCCGAGCTTGATCATGTTCGGCAGCTTGCAAATTTCTTTTTAACTTTTTCCTATTTGGCGTGCATGCGAATTGATGTCGGCGATGCCGGAAAGGGAAAGAAAAGCTAGCGCGCGCGCGCGCGGTGTACCCGTCCGTCGTCCCCACCGTGCGTCGTCGGTGTGTGAACACGCGTGGGCGTGGCCGCGGCCTCGCCTCGCCTCCCCAAATCTGACCGACCGCTCGATCTCCGCCGACGTGTTCTTGGGTTTACTTTGCCCAGACACTCTAGGCCTTGTTTAGTTCGCACTACTGAATCCTTAGTACACACAAACCAAGAAAGAAATCTCGTATGTATGTATGGAGTACTAAATGAAATTTATTTATAAAATCTTTTCAGAAATAAGTATAATTTTTCGCGACGAATATAATGATGATAATTAGTTGATGATTGGCTACAGTGATGCTACAGTAACTATTCTCTAATTACGCGGTCAAAAACCTTATTAGATTTTTCAGGATTCCTAGTGCAAGGGTTTTGAAGTTGGTTTTGTAAATTGACTTTGTTTGATACTATAATTAACAATCAAAATTTTCTATTATTTCCTAGTGTAGAAAACCAAACAGGGAGTACGAGTAGGAGTAGCTTTTCCATTGGTTAACTGACGAGACGAGCGACAAGGCATTCCGCGACCGGCCGGACCAACTCCGGGGCACGCCACGGCGGCGGCCGCCCCGAGACGGCGCGCCGCGCCTTGGCCTCGGCTGGGCCCGCATTGCATCTTCGGCGGGCGAGCGAGAGAGAGAGAAGGGCTTGTTCGGTCATGAAAATATTTTGCTTATATGACCACTGATTAGAGATATTAAATGAAGTCTAATTTCATAATAACTTTTACAATTATGGTACTCTAGCATGTGTTGTAACTAATAAGATCTTTTACTGCATGATTAGAGGATGATTAGGAGCAATTACTGTAGCATCATTGTAACCAATGATGATGGAATTTGGCTCATTAGATTCGTTTCGAAAAATTACACTCATCTGTGAAAAAATTTCACAAATAAATTTGATTTAGTACTCCATACATGCATATATTCGTCTTTTTAAAAAAAATTCAAGACGTCAACTAAACATGGCCAAGTCAAAAACCGCGGCTAAGAGCATATCTAAGAATTTGCCATATTTTATTTGGCATATCTTGTGTTTTGCCAACTTCTAAAAAGATATGTCAAGTAAAAAAAGAGTTTATCTCTAACAGTTTGGCATAATTCACTTGCCAAATCCAGATCTAACTTACATCAGAAACGCTAAGAGAGAAATAAAATTATATTTATGCCCTTCCACCTCTTGAAAACTTAAATCAGGAACCATTCTCTATTATTTATTTCTTTTTTCACCCTCCCACCTGACTAGAAACCACGATGACAATCGCGCACCGCGCGCGTATATTTACGCGTCAGAGGTTGGTTTTTCTCAAGTTGGCAAAAATTGCCAAGTCTTTTGCCAAACTGTTGGAGGAGTATTTTTAATGTTTTTACAAAAATCAAAAATAGCAACTCGATTTGCCTAATTAATCCGCCACCCACCAATGGGGAACCACCTCGCGTAACCCCGCGCCGCTCGCCGCTGCCACCCTCCCTCCTCAGTCCTCACACTCCCCGGTTACACCACTCGGTCCCACTCGCGGCTCCCAGCCAGGCGCGGCGCGGCGGCGATGCGGAAGGACGCGGCCGGCGGGGGCGCAGGCGGCGGCATTTCGCCGGGCGCGCTGCCCTGCTTCGACATCAAGCCCTTCCTCGCCGCGCTCACCACGCTCACGCTCCTCACCGCCGCCTGGCAGCTCCGGCCCTACCGCTCCCTCCTCGCCGCCCCGTTCCCCGCCGACGCGTGCGCGCAGCCGGCCGCCGGCGCTCCCCCTCGCGCGCTCGCCGTCCACGCCAAAAAGTCCCAATCTTCCTCCGCCGCCAACTCCACCGCTCCCTCCTCGCCGCCGCCGCCGCCGCCGGGGCCCGAGGTGCGGGAGTTCCGCGCCGTGGGCAGCGCGGCGGCGCTGTTTGTGCAGATTGGCGCCTACCGCGGCGGGCCCTACACCTTCGCCGTCGTCGGGCTGGCGTCCAAGCCCACGCACGTCTACGGCAAGCCCTGGTTCCGCTGCGAGTGGGAGCCCAACAATCCGCCCCGCTACAACGCCTCCTCCTCCTCGCCGCCGGAGCCGATGCGTGCCGCCAGGACGTACCACATGCTCCCGGACTGGGGCTACGGCCGCGTCTACACGGTCGTCGTCGTCAACTGCACGTTCCCGCACGCGCCCAACGCCGACAACGCCGGCGGCCGCCTCGTCCTCTACGCGCACCGCGGGCCCTCCCGCTCCCCGCTCGAGCGGATCGTCGCGCTCGAGGAGCCCCCCGGCGCCTACGACGAGGCCGCGTTCCGGCCGTCGACGCCGCCCCGGTACGACTACCTCTACTGCGGCTCCTCGCTCTACGGCGAGCTCAGCGCGGCGCGGGTGCGGGAGTGGATGGCGTACCACGCGCGCTTCTTCGGCGACCGCTCCCACTTCGTCTTCCACGACGCCGGCGGGGCCGGCCCCGCCGTGCGCGCCGCGCTCGAGCCCTGGGTGCGCGCGGGCCGGGCCACGCTGCAGGACGTGCGCGCGGAGGCCGAGTACGACGGCTGGTACCACAACCAGTTCCTCGTCGTCAACGACTGCCTGCACCGGTACCGGCACGCCGCCAAGTGGACCTTCTTCTTCGACGTCGACGAGTACATCTTCCTGCCGGACGGGCGTAAGCTCGACGACGTCCTCGCCGAGCTCGAGCCGTACACGCAGTTCACCATCGAGCAGAACCCGATGTCGAGCAGGTTGTGCGTCGACAATCCGGATGCCGACTATTCCAAGTAGGTGACTCTTTCTTTTCCCCCAAATTTTGCATACTGTTATGATGATTTGAACTGGAATTTTTCGAATTCGAATGTGGAATTGCAATGTAGCTTCTTTTATCACTCGGATAGACTAAAAGGGCCCAATTGGTTTGGTTGTGAGTTTCCTTCTACATGGTTTCTGAAAGTTGCTGCAATCTTGCAATGCCACCCTCATAGAAGCAATTCAGAGGCTGATTTGTGCAATGCAGCTTCATTTTCCCTGTCCAGTTTATGTTTCTTGTCGTCCAGAGAATAAACAAGTCAATTAGTCAAATTTCAGAGTTCTGAATCGCCAATTCAGTAATCTAGCCGCATCTTTAACTGCTGCAGCCTACATTGTCCTTCTTGCTGTCTTATTAGTTGCATCACTTATATTACATTTGTCTATGGTTATTTCTGACAATACGATTCTTCTTACTGGAAACTTCTGCAGCCAGTGGGGATTTGAGAAGCTGGTTTTCCGGAACTCGATCACCGGCGTGAGGAGAGACCGGAAGTATGCAATCCAGGCCAAGAACGCATACGCCACAGGTGTGCACATGTCGGAGAATGTTATCGGCAACACCACGCACAAGACAGAGCACCTGATCCGATACTACCACTACCACAACTCCATCAACGTCCTCGGTGAGGTTTGCCGCGAGTTTGTGCCCATTCCACCCAAGGGTGGCCTGACATGGTCCGAGAAGACGCCCTGGTACTATGACGACAGCATGAAGCGCGTTGCTGATGCTGTGCGTGAATTCGAGAGGAAGACCATTGGCGATGTGCGACTATGACAGTGACCACAGAGATGAAAGAGCTGATGTACAGGATGTATTGCTTTCAGCCGTTCACGAGGTGTGGCGGCATCTCTGTATTCCGGATGTTATGAAGCAGACGATAACCTATGATTTGGGGCTATCTGAACTGACAGAGATGCAACGAAATCGAAGCTGCAACCTCAAGAAAATGGCAGATTGCGTACGAGTAATGACTCTGTTACTCTGGTTTGTGGCAAAGGTGAGGTCTTGTAAACAGATATGCCGTCCGTGTAAATTCCTTTGTTTCATTGCTCAATCATATGTTAGTACATTGTATTCTCTTCTCGAGGTTCTGACCCGATGTGAGAAAAAAAGTCATTGAGAAATTAACCTTTGCCTGTGTACCATTTCTAAAACAGAAAGAGAAATTTGCAACTCTTCTGATCATTCATAACTGTGATGCAACAATAATGTAGAAACTACATTATTTCGAACTGCTCATTTCATTGGAGATCAGCTGTTTTTTTTTTGTTGCCACATTCTGTAATGAACTTTAGAAACCTAGAAGGTGATTTTGAAATTCTTGGGGCCATAAAGTCCTGCAGCTAGCTACGTAGGCAGAGAAAAGTAGGGACCGGAGGATGGGCGTCAGGGCGTGGTGGCATGGATTGTAGTGACATATGATTGGGGAAGGTTGGCGTGGCTGGCCCGTTTGCCCGAGGCCGTGGCATGCTGGAGTTGTCTCCAGCTGCGGCTGCCTTCCTTGTCATGGCATTCCCTGCCAGATTTGTTGGGATGTTAAGGGTCTTGAGATCAACTCAACCATTGTATCACAGTGGTTCAATGTCACATCGACGTATTAAGGGCGGATTATCAGTACTAGTTTGTGTCCTGTCAATCGCTCAGATTTGCTTCTGCTCCTACTTGCTGAATTTCTCCC
The DNA here is from genome assembly GCF_016808335.1 of Panicum virgatum. Classification (NCBI taxonomy): domain Eukaryota; kingdom Viridiplantae; phylum Streptophyta; class Magnoliopsida; order Poales; family Poaceae; genus Panicum; species Panicum virgatum. The sequence continues at coordinate 39,488,853 of NC_053139.1, read as the reverse complement.
CCTTTGTTATTCAGTTTTAATTCACTATGTTGGAAGGTTGAAAGTTGTTTTAGAACTGTGTCGTGTCATTTGATGATGCAGTAGTGGATGCTCCTAACTGGGCTTCGGCAAACCCCAGGTTAACTGGCACGCCAAGTTTTATTTTTTTATGTTGCAGAACAGCCCAGTGCATCCTGCTGTGGTTTTACATTTTGGACTTATGCACATTAGTGCTATGTTGACGAGGCGGAATTTGAATCAAGGGTAATTTTGCTCATGGACACTCTACAATATTGACTTTTGCCACTGGACACTACTCAATCTTTCCTTTGCTGCTGGACACTATTTAAGTGTGCATCTTTGCTTCTGGACACCACAGTCGCTATAATATTCATTTTGAGAAGAAAGGATGGAGAAAAGTTTTAAAATGACTAAATTACCCCTAGCTCATAACGCTAACCTGTTCAACCCATGTGGCCCCACCTGTCGCTCCCCACACCCGCCCGACCCCAGCAGCGCCGCCGCCGCCCTTGACGCCCATCGCCGCCGCCTCCTCCCTCAAAGCCGCCCTGCACAGTGGTGAGGCGGTACCTTGGCATACCGACAATAAAGACGATGACGGCGAGGCCAACCACGCCTGCACCGGCAGCGAACCCCCTGTCCCAGCCCTTGAATTGCTGGATATACACGAACACCATGACGATGATCGATGGCGCCACCGTGCAGAGGCTAAGCAGTAGCCAGTTGAGCCCACTGTGTTGAGCTCGAGGTCGTAGATGTCGAACTCGAGGAGGTTGGCGATGGCCACGATGAGGCTGGTCTTGCCGATGCCCGGCAGGCCGCAGAGCAGGTACCCGAGCTTCCACGCGCAGCCGGCGCACGAAGCGAAGCGGGTCGGCGCGGCTGCCATCGCGGAATGCTAGGAACTCGAGCGTTAGGCACTACTGCTGCCATCCGGTGTCACCTCCCGAGGCCCCCAAACCCGTCGCACGGGCCGGGGAACGGGCGTAGTGCGCGGTGCCGCCGCCGCCCGGTGCCTCCGCGCTTCGCGACGTCCAGCGCACGCGGACATCCCGGAATGTGTGTCGCGCTTGGCGTGGTCGTCCAGGAGCGATGCAGGGCTACATCGGCATCCCGACGTACCCGATGGGCTGCTCGTCTAGCGCCGACGAGCAATCGCCGAGATGGCAATGTCGTCCGGCGCGAAGCGCCCCCGTGACTCCGGCCCTGTGTCGCACAACGTGCAGCAGCAGCAGCCGCCGCAGCTCAACCTACTTGGCGGCGTGGCAACCTGTTGTAGGTGGGGAACGGCGGTCACGGGGGTGGCTGGCAGTGGGTGGGGACAGATGGAACGGGAGGGAGGGAGGGAGGGGTCGGATGGATAGGATAAGATCTCAGAGGTAGTTTGGTCTTTTTTTATTCTACTATTTATTTAATTAGAAAATGAATATTATAATGCATATAGTGTTTTGTAGTGAATATGCAAATTTGAAAGGTGTCCACTGGTAAATACATAATTTAGTAGTGTCCGTCAACAAATATCAACATTAAAGAGTGTTCCATAGCAAATTTACCCTTGAATCAAGTACTCCTCCGCTCCTTCTGTAGCTCTGCAACTCTGCAGCATGGTGCCAAATATAGAGGTGAAATTTTTCGTGGCCTTCTGGAGCTCCTGGAGTATATATAACTGTGCAAACTTAACCTTAGTTGTATTTCGCCATAAAAAAAACCTTAGTTGTATTTTTTTTTGAAACGGAACCAGCATGAGAGGTAACCGTAGTATTAACAAAAAGAGCGAAAACCCAGAGGGTACAAGAAAGATTTAATTGTACTGGAATGGATTCGGTTCCAGGCTTTTTCGTTGTTCTCCCAGCACAGCAGAGGAAAAGATTTTTCGTTGTTTCTCCGCTCGCGGAAAGGGGCGACAAGGACCGTACGCGCAGCCGCAGCACAGGCCGCTTGTGACCCCCGTGGCCGGAGCTTCTTTGGACTTGTGGACCACAAGTTGTGGTGCACGGGAAACTTCCAGAAAACGAACAGTACTACGCTTGCAAAGAGGGCCACAAGCGGCTCATGACTTCAGACACAGCTTGCGGGGTTTCAGGTCGCGGAGCTGCTGCTCAGTTGATTGTCAGTGATCTGCCATGGCATGGTGCTATACTGACAGACATTTGAATTCAAATCATTTCCCTTTCTCTCTTCTTCTTCGTCTTTTTTAGCCCCCTCGTCGAGTAACTGAATCCATTTTCCTTCCAAATAGGAGATTCTCTTTGTAAATACGGAGTACAGTGCTAGTATCTTTTTTTCTTTGAAGAAAATTAATACATTGCTAGTATCAAAATGTAAATCTGTGTCAGCCTGAACAATTTGGTTTCAGTGTTGCTACAAGGATTGCAATGTACTGAAATAGCCGTGTGTCACCGCACCTCTCTTTTCCCCATCTACAGTAGAGAGCGGCGGAAAGGGCGTCTGCGGGGCGAAAGCCGGTTCCGGCGGCGATTCCGCCGCTCCCCTTCTTCACCGGCGGGCACGCCCGCGGTGGTGAGGGAGGGGAGCAGCAGAATCGTCGTGCGGATGTATATAATCTAGGTAGGTGCTTGACTAGGGTTTGCTTTTGCTTGCCGTCGTGTTTCAGCGGTGTAGCTAGGGTTTGCCGGGGGGATGAGGACATCGATTCCGTTCATCATTGGCGACCGGTCGTGGTCTTCCTCTTTCTGCGGCTATTGTTCCTTCCGCCTCCTGTCGCCGCCGGCGGTAGGGCGGAGTGGATTTTGGTCCTCCAAGTTGAACCAGGTAATCTTGTGTTCTTTGGTTCGATCTGGAAGGGGGGGGGGGCTTGGCGTTCTGCGTCTTCTTCTTCGCATTTGTTGCTCGTCGTGGTTTCGCCGGAGTTGGGGAGATGCGCTGGGCTTCTCGGTTGGTGGATGCCGGCGGTTCTGGGGGCGATTCGGAGGTGCCGACAGCTGTGCTCTCCTATCGAGTATCTCCTGCAACTTACCAAGGTTGGATGTCCGCTCAGGCCCGTCCCGAGGCACGTGCGGGCGGTGCGGCTGCACAGGCCCCCACGTGCCGGCAAATTAGCCGAACTACTTAACCCAGTTTAATCATCCCCAAACTACCTCAAGCGCCAGCCGTTCGTCTGGCGATTCGTTGCTCAACGTTTCGTTTCATAATCTGCTGATCGGCTCCCGCGTCGCGTAAGCTGTGGCGCCAGCGACGCACCTTCCCTTTGCGGCCCTGCGTCTCTGCTCTTCCAGTGCTGTTCAGCTCCATCTGCTCCCAAATTCAAACGTAGGGTGCTGGCAACCAAGAAGAGGACGGCAGCGCCAATCACACCAACGCGGCAACGCCCAGCCTGTGCCCCTTGTAACCTTATTCTATGCTACTCTGTTCGGCCATGTAATGTTGGCTCTTGCCGTCTCGCAGATTCAAGTGTCAAAGCCATCTATCTCGCGAACTGATCATAGATCAGTTGGCACGGGTGCTCGCACTTATCTGGATTTATTTCAGGATTTTCCGGCGTTATGCGTTAAGTGGTAAGCGACGTTTTCGTCGACAACGAGACGCCAATGGTGACTTCAGGAATCTCCAGATCTGCCGGTCCAGTCTTTCGAAGGTGCTCATAAGGGTAGGGTTTGCGTACGTGTGTCCATAGGAGTGAGTGTGCGTGCGTGTTGTGAGCGTCTGCGTTGTACTGTACTAAAAAAACCATCTATCTCATGAATTTTCTTTTCTCTCATGCTTTTTGTTTGGTTACTAAATATTGGTTACTAAAAATATGTTGCTTTTTCAAGTGAAGATTATGCATGCATATGATTCCTTTTGAAGTAAAATTATCGACACATTCGAGCAATGGTATATAGTTTTTGATCTATCTTATGTTGTTGTAAACTTATAGTATGAATGGTCATTGTTTTATTTTTAGAACTTAAGTTTAGGCCTAAACTAGGATTTTGCACAGGGCCATAAAATTCTCCGGGACGGCCCTGTGTCCGCTCTTCGATTTGCAAAGGTGGTGGCAATAGGCGGGTTGAAGCTCGGTTGTCTCTCTTCACGCACGGTGGAGCTCTGGGGGCGACTTTGCCAGAGGAAGAAGAGAAACAGTAGCTGTAGGGATCTAGTTGTATTTTCTCGTTCTATCAGGGTCCTTTCTGTAAGAATGGTTTGTAATGTGCCTTTGTTTTCAATATAAGCTGCATGGTGCAGGCCGTTCTCGCAAAAAACAAAGGATTGCAACATACGAGGCCATGTTTAGTTGGTGAAAAGTTGTTAGTTTTGGTACTGTAGCATATTTTGTTGTTACTTGACAAATAATGTTCAATTATAAACTAATTAGGTTTAAAAGATTCATCTCGTGCTAATCAATTAGATTGTGTAATTAGTTATTTCTTTCAATTGTATTTAATGTTCTATATATGTGTCGAACATTTGATGCGACAAGTACTATAGAAAATTTTTTAGGAACTAAATAGAGTCTGACTCTACGAATTGGGAAAGTCATCGCATTGCCAATAATGCACACTGCACAGGATCACGTGGAATCCATTGTTGCTTTCTCTAGATCCGGCTCAAGGATAAGGTATTCTACTCCGAGGAAGTCCTGGAGATTCATGAACGTTTTCACTGAACATAACGATGCAAGGGCACCACCCAACTCATAGTGATAACATTGCACGTGCATGTTTGTTTCCTCCTTTTTCGGGCGATGATGGCCTATTGGCGTGTCAGTCTCTGCATTTCAGTGTCTTTCAGCCTCCTGGCTAGCGATGAAAACGGACGGAAACAGACAGAAAAATCTCATTTCTACTTCCATTTTTATATTTTTTGTGGAAACAGGATCGTATTCGGAAAATACGGGTACGAAAATAGGATCAGGTTACGCGGAAGTACGGAAACAAACTAATACGGATGTTGAGCCGGAAAGAATAACGCGATCAAATATTCTCGAGTATACATTAACAAAGTCACAAAATAATATACACGTACGACGTTATTGGTCCAATATTCACTAGTATGCCATGTGTTAACATATTAACATGCATACTTAGTGATTGATATGTTTTTTAACATATCAATTTTTAGACATATCTTATGTAGATTAAAAACGGGATGAAAAACAGAATAAATACGGGTCAATTCTATGTAAAAATGGGATTTCTCGAAAACAGACGGAGAAACCTCATTTCTACTTCCGTAAATACGGAAACGGAATCCCACAAATACAAAAATAGACGGATAAAAGTAGAAAACGGAACGGGTCGGAACAATAATATTTTCGTCCGTTTTCAACTCTACTCCTCGGAGTCCTGGTACCTTTCTCTCCTTTCTAGGGCGCTGCCGCATGTAGCCATCCCTTCCGGTTTCATCAAAGACGGCTCAGGTGACACACTGACACCATAAAAAAACTCGACCCGCCGGCGAGACCTCCTCAAAAGCATTATTCTAATTAAGTTAGAAGACAATCTCTCACGGAGGTTTAAAAACTTTTCAAACCTCCACTGCACTCATACTGAACCGGCTTTTAGACCTGTGCTTAGAAGTGAAGGGGACGAGGGGACTTTTTTCGACGCGCAGATAAACTGCGCTACCTCTGGCCAACAAATCTACCCCGTGAGGGTTCGAGCCATGGCCGGCAAGCGCACCACTAGACCAACTGGGCTAGCTACCGTAGTACCGTTGGCGACACACTGACACCATCACACAATAACACGTTATTATAGTCCTCGTATAATAAAAGAAAAATCTGTACAGATCAATCTTAGATTTAACCCAAGAGCTAGCTCCGGTAAAGCAGACGAGTTCAGACACATTTGCAGATGCGATACTTGGTCAGCAAGGAGGTTTCTTGTTGAGGCAGTTTGGAATATCACTATCCAAAGGGAGGATGTATTCAACGCACGCATCTATCCCAATTCAACTTGAACATTTCAGAAACCAACAAAAAAAAAGAGCAATCAGGTATGACGCAATCACGCGACGCCGGTGATAATCTCTCCCAAAAGCATCCATTTTTATCGAGCTATTTTCAGAGCCATCAAGACTCGTCATTAGTAGCCTGATGCACACATAGGCAACGGCGAGCGGCCGGCGCGTCGCTGTCAGGCAGGGCGGCGAGGTGTCGGGCGAACGCTTCCTTCCACGGCTGCGGGGCCGTTGCCTTGGCGACCTGGAGCACAGCGACAGCGAGAAGGCTTCTCGACTGCTCTGCGGATAGGCAGAGGGCTCGCGGAATTCTTCGCATTCCTGTTTGACCCTCTTGGAGAGTTGAAGCCTGAGATGATGATTTTTTTTTTTGGTTTCGATCTGCTGGTGTGGTGGCACAAGGTGAAGCTTGGTGGAGACGCTGACAAGGTGGCAAGTTCAGAGTAATTGGCCGGCACTGCCGTGAGTCTTCCTCAAAAAATTGCTTCTTCTTCCCTCCACCTTTTCCCGTTATTATACAGTGGACGTGTAAATCCTTGGAAAAAGAAAAGTAAAAAAAAGGTCTCTCTCATCGGCCATCACCACTCCTCTGCCGCCTCTGTGCTCATCAGTCATCACCTCTCCTTTTCAGAGCCGTCGCTGGCAGCCGTCGCAACTCGCAGTCCACTCTTTGCCACATCCCGCAGTGGGCTTGCGGCGAACTCCAAACTCTAATTGGGCCTCCACCGTGCCACACATTACCGGCCCATCAGCGTCGCTGTTAGTCTCTTTCGGGAGCCTGGAAGGGCGCCAGCGGGAGGAAAGCGGAGGCTAACCCGCGGCGGCCACGACTAATCCGAGAGGAGAGGAGGGAGGTGGCCGGACGTCGGCCGGCGGCCGGCGGGTGGGTACGCGTTACTTTCCGGGGGAGTTAACGGGTGAGGTGAAGGGAAGTGCGGTGCCCCGGATGATCGGACGCGTATCCTGATGCTTCTCTTCATCGCCTCGCTCCGACCTGACGGCTCATCGCTTTCGTCTTCCGGCCGGGGCGGCGCGGCGGAGGCCTGTCGATGAACAGGGCCAGGTACGGTCCTTGTCGTCTCCTTTTGTGTACCTGGGCAGAGCATAAACGATCCCCCAAGTAAAGCCCGGCAAAAATAAAACTTTCTGACTCGCTGAGTTTTTTAAGGAAAACGGAGAATAAAACAGAGCTTCTTTTAAAGGAAAACGGAGAATAAAACAGAGTCTTTTCAAACTCATTCAGCATAAACAATCTCCCTTGCTGCCCCAATGCTATCTCCTTTTGTTTTCCATAATTGTGTCTTTTTATATAGAAGACTGAGCCACCAAGTCTCAGTAGGAGTGTCATCGACACAGTTATTAAGATTATAAACTAGGTAATTAAGTCGGAGTGTCATCACTCCTCTCATGTTCCGTGACACTTCACACCCTCTCTCTTCATAATGACTCTGCCACATTAGTAAATTTATTGCTCATGACACTTTCATTTGAGATTGGCCTAAAACACCGAGTACTACTTGGAATCACACTCAAGCACCCATGACATAGCTTAGTTACAGTGTCCCACTTGGCAAAAATATGACATTAATGCCGAGATAGGTAGTATTGGAGAAACAGAGCATCCACAGATCAAACAGTTGGATCAATGCAATCGCACCAACATCACAGTCTGAAGTTCCTGATGCTTCATCGAACATCGAAGCAAGAAAGAAACCATGCCGAACTTGATCGCCAATTATTCTACGCGCCGCAAAGGACTCCAGACCAATCGGCCGATCCATGTACAAACAAGGACGCAAACACAGCCAGCCACGCACGCAGATGATCGCTGTCCATCCTCATGACGTCAAGGACATGGCATAGGTCAGAAAAGAGATGGGCGAAAAATAATAATGCAAGAAACCAAAAGAAAATTCAGAGATAACTTGAGCGGAAAGCCTAGGCCCTAGCTAGCAGCCCATGGAAGGAAGAAAAAAAATCCAGCAGAAAAGACAGAGGAGAGAGAGAGGGAGATGGAGAATCATGGCTGTTGGCTGAGGATAGAGTGATAGATGGCTGTGAAAGGAGGGACAGGTTACAAGTAGGCATTTCCAGTTCCGGCCTCATCTGCCTTGCACGCCGGAGATCCCCTGCTGCTTAACCTTCGTCCCCTGCCTGGCTGACTCCGGGGGAGGGAAAAAAAAGGAGGCCGCCGTGAGATTCCAAGTTCGCGACAGATTGACACAGCGCGTGCGTGGAAAAATCTCCATCTCTTCTTTGCCGGTGCTGCTGCTATAGGCACACCGCACACATCCAAGTGGCGAAGCTTTTACTGAGCAGCTTGCAAAGCGGCCTCGCGGTTCGGTTACCTTTGGCTATCTTTTGCTGAAACACTAGAATGGTGATCGACTAGTTGATAACTTTCACATGAGTTTCTGATATCCATACCCAAAAATAAACAAGCACAAAGCATCAAGAATAAATTCCTGATTAGTGGAACTTTCTGTGTTTAATCAATTGTATATACAAGGCTAACTAGTTGCGGAAAAGTGCTGCAAATTTGGAAAGATAATAAGGTACACTTTACATGCTTCATGGATTAAGTATAATGTACCTTTTTCGAAACAGATATTGTGCATATGTATCCCGTTATAAAATAGCATCATAATATCTTAGTTAAGTAGTTAGACTACATTTGTGCCAACGCCGAAACGGGGAAGAAGAGAAGGTCAACCATGAAAAATGATATGTATACAACATAAAAGCCCTAAGGCAAACCGCAAAATCGTTCACTGATCACCCGCGGAGAAAAATCATTGAATTGCAAAAACTACAAACTCATGTCAATGTATCATCTTGTACCATTTACAGACATGATTAATGGATCGTCCTTTTATATAACTTAATTCAAATAACCTATTTGATTAAATTGTTGGTGCAATAAATAGTGTGTAATGATGTGAACCACCATAAGAAGAGTGTTTGAAACTATTATACCAGAGTAATAACAAATTGATCGTTCTAGAATAACAACCGTATCATAGTCCTATCAAGTACTCATACATGACGGTACACTTGTTGAGTACGTGCTAGAAATAAGCCTGCCTACCACACACATCACCATATGACTTGGGCCCCAAGGTGTCATTACACAAATGGTATCGTTTTATCACCGTGATTAAACAAATAGATAGAGATTATCCGGAGGAGTTCATGTTCGTGGCAAGAAAAAAGATAGAAGGAGAGAGAGCTCACTCGCACATTATTTTTGGAAAAGAATTAAAGGCAAGATCAAGCGGATGCCTTCGTCATCAAGCACTAAGGTCATCATCATCACTCCGGGCAGCCATTTTCCACAAGCCACAGTCCCTATCGGACGGTCTATATTGCTCGGTGCGGGAATCCCTTTTCCTCCGCCTTACTGCTCGATTTCTCTCATTTTTTCAGCCCGTACTTTAAAAGAATCTCATATCACAAAAGGAACCCTCCTTCTACACTTAGCATATATGCATTTACTAGTGTCAAAGATATGCATGCATATATATATATATATATATATATATATATATATATATATATATATATATATATATATATATATATATATAAATTGCTACGATACACATATATATCGAAGTAGTAATAAATTACAGAAATCACATTAGTGTAATGTTGTGTAGCCTATTAATTAGGAAAAGGATTTTGCCCCATCAATGCATGCCTGGCGGGAGAATAATTCATTTATGATGAAACCAAAGGAAATTGGTTGGAGAATTGGGCAATTACGTCGAAGGATGGGCGTGGAGCCGGGAAAAGGGTTTTTCTTTCCGGGAGCTTTAGCTATCGCAGGAAAGAGCCGTCGACACGTCTCCTATATGCAAACCAAACCGCCTTACATCGGCCTCCACCGTTGCATCGCGTTTTTCTTCCCCCTTCGTTCCCATCTGATCTCTCTCCCTTTCAAGAAAGAGAGGAAAAGATATTATATATATCATATATAGCTATATATATATGTGTGTGTGTATATATATATAATTTTCGCTTTCCTCGCTGCGATATATACTCTACTTGACGCGATACCGCCGAGAATTCTTGGATTTCCAGAAGCCCCGAATCGTCGAATCCCCTCCTCCTCATCTCCCCGTCCAGCCGTCGTCCTCTCCTCCCTTATCGATCCGGCGGCCGCTGAACAATTCTTCTTCTTCTTCTTCTTCCTGCTGCTTGGTCCTTTTACCCTGCGGAGCAGGTAACGATTGATAGGTAGACGATAATCCGTTGATACTGTTACTAACCGCCCCCGGCCGGGGCCCCTTTTCCGTCACATCGCGGAAGGTTTATTATCTTGGCTTCCTGCATTCATCTTCCTTAGCCGGCTGCTGCTTCCCTTCCCTTGATGGCTTGATGCTTTTTGCAACCTGCAGAGCAGGCGCTAGAGGATACACAGAGGCATCAGCTTGCTGTAGCTCTGGAGGACCTTATACCAATGGTAAAATTAAAATCAAATCCCTCTTTTTTTTCTCGAGATTGTTTAATCTTTCTGTGTGTGTAGGAGTAGCTAGATCGATGCGCATGGTAGATTGAGCTGGTGATGAGGTCTCTAGGTGTAGCTGTGAATGCATGTATAGACTTGCATTTGATTCGGAGGCGGCGCCGGCGGCGGCGATGGATGGTGTGGCTTATGTGTTCCTGGGTGGAGATTGCAGGTGATGGTGAGCGTGGCGAGCCCGAGCCCGATGGTGCGGGCGGAGGAGGACCTGGGCCCGCCGTGGCTGCGGCCGCTACTGGGCACGAGCTTCTTCGTGCCGTGCCGGATGCACCCGGAGCTGAGCAAGAACGAGTGCAACCTCTTCTGCCTCGACTGCACCGGCGACGCGCTCTGCGCCTACTGCCTCCCGGCGCACCGGGACCACCACGTCGTCCAGGTCAGCGACCACGCCCCGAGCTGCTGCTAACTAAGCTACCAGTCTCCTCGCTCCTCCTCTCCTCTCCGATCGATCGGCCAGCCAATCAATTCGATTCCCCCCATTCTTGTTTCTTCTTCTTCTTCCCCGCCGGCGGCCGGCCGGCCGGCGCTGACCGAGCTGGTGGGTGTCGTGCGCCATGCAGATACGGCGGTCGTCGTACCACAACGTGATCCGGGTGTCGGAGGTGGGGAAGCTGATCGACATCTCGCACGTGCAGACGTACGTGATCAACAGCGCCAAGATCGTGTTCCTCAACGGCCGGCCGCAGGCCAGGCCCGGCAAGGGCGTCACCAACACCTGCGAGATCTGCTGCCGGAGCCTCCCGGACTCGTTCCGCTTCTGCTCCCTCGGCTGCAAGGTGAGCCGCCGTCTTCCTCCTTTCTCTCTCCCTCTCCCTCTTCCTTTCTTCTCCCTTCCAGCTGCTGCCTGGTTCCCCTCGTTCTTTCTTTTTCTTTTCCTCTCTCTACCTCTCTCTCCTCTCTCTTTCTACCTTTCTTTCTCTCTCCTCTCTCTAAAAGACTAGTATAGAGCCAGCCAGTAGAGGCGTTCTTGTCCGAGGCTCGGCGTGGGGGCCAGAGAGAGAGAGAGACACACACACCAGGGGATCGGCAGGCAGCCAGGCACCGCACAGCAAAGGGCAGCTCGTGCGCGTCCACCTGGGGAGAAAGCTGCCGAATCCCACCGCGGAAAACAAGGGGGGTCGTGGCGGCGGACGACGAACGGGCCGAGGGTCTTGCCAATGCCAGGCATCTGTCCGAGCTCCATTTTTTCTGTGGCTCCCGCATGGGCGGCTACTGTAACCACCGAATGGGCGATGGCAACCTGCATTGGCCGGACCGGCCTCGGGAGGAAGAACTTGGACATCCTGCCTCTCAATCACGAATGCACATTGGGGGTTCGCGGTGTGGTGTGGCACATTTGACATTTTAGATGGGGTCGGCGAATTCGATGCAAAGTTGAGTGCAGTAGGGATCATTTAAAACTTGAAAATTTTCTGAAACAGTGCAGGGCTCCTACACAAAGGTCCTAATAAAGGTTCCACAGGCCACAGCAATCCTGCTAGGAAAACATTCCTTTTTTTAAGAAAAAAAAAAGACCAAAGAAGAACATCTTAGCGCTAGAGTAGCTTCTTTGATACTGCATTAATATGTACTGAGGAAGGTACAATACAATCAGTATCTTTCAGATAGCATATAGTGGCCTTGTTATGTTATTAGGAACTAATAAAAGGCCCCTCCAGGCTCCAAACAGTAGTTGTGGCCCCTCAAGAAAAGGTAGCTGTTGTGATCACACTTTGGCTCCGTCTGCAGACTCCAGAGTTTCTTATCGATCGAGATTCTTGTGAGAATTTGTTTTTCAGCAAAATCCTTGCATTCCAAAAGGCTTTTCACCACCTGACGACCATGCCATGCATGTTCATGGCTCATGGACAGGTGGGGCAAACTTGCATGGTAAGTTTGGCCTTTTGGGGGTTTTTCTTCTTTTCCTGTGACATTATATATACGGATATGTCTCAATTATTGCCCTTTGAACTTTGGGTGCGTTGGTACGTGCACAGCCGTTAAATGCAGCCAAAATGGGTCCACATACCTCCCACGTTCTAGCCCATTTTCATCAAGAATGGTGCTCAGACCGAACGTTGGATGGTCATTTTACAAGGATATAGGCAACACACTCAAGACCAATCACACACAATCCCTGCAATAAGTTAACAATGGTATCTTACCCAAATGTAGCGGTAGCAAGCATGAAGCAAATCTTGCCATTAACAAATTATTAGTCTATCTGATAAACGGTTGCACTAGGCAAACTATGTATAAACTATAAAGTTGCCCTAGGAGTTGGAGCTCTCATGTACTGTTCTAGTTTAGGCTAAAGCTGCTTTCAGGGAGTAGGTAGACTTGAGACATCAGCTAGCAGTCAGGATCTTCCATGAAGAAATGCACTTCTTTTCGGTTTCTTTTTCTTTTAAGAAGAATGGGTTAACTAGTTAACCCCACTATCACTTGGAAAGGATGGAAAGGGTGTGCATTATCCGGATAAAGTTGACTTCTCTGGAAGTGATGTTCTACCGAATCCCCGTGTTTGTTTGCCCAGGTTTGTGTGTATATATAGCTGTCACAAGTACAGTTATGTTTATTGTTGCAAGCTTTAGTAGTAGCATCATCTGCATCAGGCTGATATCCTTTTGGACCGGATTTATTTGGTTTATAGTATGCCCCAGAAGAGCGTTTTAGACTGATTGATTGTAAGGGTATTTTGGTCATGGAACCCCCATAATGTTTCCCTTAGGAAACTACATTCTTTTCGAGAAAAAAAAGAGAAGGTGAACTGTTTGCACAAATAAAGAGGATTTGTAGGCACTGTCCATCTCAGTGTGAAGTGAAACCATGGCTAAGGGCGTCCGCAACGGTCGACGAGATGGCCGGCGATTTTATTTTTCTAATCGATGAATAGTGGCTGCACAGTAGTCGCTAGCGACGAACTCGTCGCTAGCTCGCACGCTCGCCGAGAGAGCTCCCTCTCACGCGTGTGAGTCCCGAGCTTCTGTCGTTCCTCTCTCTCTCCTTCAAATCGCCGGCGCAAATCGCTGGCGCACTGCGAACACCCTAAGCATATCTGCATACAATGCTACCTAATATTCTGAGAATAGCTAGTGTCTTTTCAGAACTAGAGGGGGGTCACTAGGCGATTTATTTTGCAAGCTCTAGAATGAGTAGGAAAGCTAATGGACGTCAACTGGACAAGGAGTTGATGTGCTCCCTGTTTGCACTTAGTGCAATGACGACAGATCCATGGATAATAATACGGTCCATCATGGAGGGCTTCCTTTCTTCTTATTTTTCTCACAAGCAAACGTCCTCATCAGCTCACTTCACTGATTCCTTCGACAGCTACTCTTGTGGCCACAGAAAAATGCAGGACCAAATTCCGTTGTTTTCCTCTGTAACCAATCTCATTTCTAATGTGTGTGTTATCACCATGATTAGACCACCTGCAATCATTCGCTGATCGATGAATGACTGCTCTTGCCTCGTGGTGTGTGGTTTGTTTTATTTCAGCTGGGAGGGATGCAGTGGGATCCGAGCCTGACGTTCGCCATCCGGCCGAAGCGCGGGCAGGGCTCCGGCGACGACGGCTCCGGCTCCGACGACTCGTTCAGCCCCAAGAAGCCCCGGAGGACGGCCGGGTTCGACCTCGGCCGCTTCGACCGGCCGGGCATCCGGTGGTCCGACGACGAAGGCAGCAGGTCCAACAACGGGCGGCCGATCACGCCGGGGACGCCAACGATCAACCGGTGCCGGCCGTCCAGGAGGAAGGGCATCCCCCACCGCGCCCCGTTCTACGGTTAGCCAGCAGAGACCCCGGCCGGTGGCCAACACGCTCATCATCATCAGCCTTCACTTCACTCTTCAGCTATAGCACAATGTGTGTCCCTCACTCTGGTCTGAGCAGTGAAGTGGTCCAAAATCATCAGCTACTGGTACGGTAGGTCACCATATACAGCTAAGTAGTATAGCCTTGTTACGTCGTATAGCAGCTATTGTATACACACACGCATACACAATAATGTAGGCGAGAGGTGTCATCTGTACATGCCAGTATATTGACAAAGTTTGTCAAGTATGTGTAGACATGGCCTGAAAAAGGAGATAGAAACAACATAGGTAGGGTTTGAATTTTAGCTTGGGTAGTGTTAGTGGTCGAGATTGATATGTGAAAAGGGAATAAGCATCATGTATTTGTCTCGGTTTGTAGAGTCTGGCAGCTGCTTTTGCCTCCTCCCACCACCACCCAATGCGTTTATTAGCGTTGCGGTGTGAAGCTAAAAAGTTTTTTTTGTTGATCATTAATCTCCTGTTTAATTAGGGGGTTAATCTGTATACTAACGGTGTATATATGAGTGTATATGTTTGTGTATACTGGGGGGAAAGGAAGGAGAAGGAATAACGTACACATTGTGCCAGCTTTCTGTTTGCAAAAAGTCTCTGCAAAGATGCTATTTTCTTCAGCTCTGTCTTTGTGGCATGATCAGACCGGCCGTGCTTTCTGATGGAGTTATGAAAGTGTCAACGTCGTCCAGTACTCCAGGTCACGTCTGTGGAGTCGAGTCGGTACTGGACGGGAAGAAAACGATGGCTGAAGCCTAGAACGTTAACGAGGCGACTCTGAAGTCTGAACAGCGTTGCCGGTATGTGCCTCTGTCAGGTCGTCCGTTCCTAAAACGGCATTGGCTTGCACAGGCTCTTGGTCCCAGCGCTCTGCTGCTGCTGCTGCTGCTCTCTCGCACAAGGTTACAGCAGACAGGTGAGTGGCAGCAAGCTGCAAGGCGCCCAAGGCCTCATCATTTCTGTGGCAAGAAGGCCGTGCTTTTTGCATCCATCAGCAAAGAGGTAGTACCAGGGAGGGAAGCTGGATAGTCAGTGGACCCAAACCTCGAGAGGACTGGCCGAAGAAATGCTGGGATAGTGGGATAGCAACGTTTGCATCGGTTACAACTTACAAGGACCGAAACGTGAGGATCATGAGGGGCAGGACAATTCTGACGCATCACTTGAAGTTGAAGTTGGTTCTAGAACCCATACGACACATCACACATATGTTAATTTAGACCTACTCGTAATAAAGGAATAAGAAAGAAGACTATGTTCTAAGTGTCTAGCTCGAGGTTTCTAGACCGGTGGGTATAAAATTTTGTCAAACAACGGACAAATGAGTAGAAAACTCATTCCATACATATATTTTTTATCGGGTAAAACTCAGTCAGATACTCAGATTTCAGGTACCATTTGCCATCTTGATGGTGCCCAGCGGCCACGAGAAAGGTGTCCGGGCGGAGCCGGAGCCGCTGGCGTCGCCGTCCGCCCAGACCCCGTTGGGCCGGACCAACCTTTTCAGCAACTGGGCTTGACGGCTCAAAATAATTCAGTATTGTTGCCAACTGGGCCTCTCAGTGGCCCATTGTAGGCCCATGGAAGCATAATACATCCATCGGGCCTGCGCTCACAGCCTCACACGCAGCTTCAAATCCGCCTTCGACCCCGGCCGGCACCTCGCGTCCCCCATTCCCCCACTCCACTGCCCCCGCGGCGCCGCTAGGGTTTAACAGCCATGGCCGCCGCCGCCGCCGCCCGGAGGCTCCTCTCCCGCCGCGCCTCCTCCTCCTCCTCCTCCCTATCCTTGCTCCTCCGCCGCGCGCCGGCGGGGGTTTCCCCTGAGCACTCGCTGCTGCGCCCGGCCGTCGTCGCGGCGGCGGCGGCGGCGGCCTCCCGCCTCGGCTTCCCCCGCGGGATGGCGCGGCGGCCGGGCGGGGACGGGTACTCCCCGACGCGGCCCGGCGGGGGCGGGGACCGCGCGCCCACGGAGATGGCGCCGCTGTTCCCCGGCTGCGACTACGAGCACTGGCTCATCGTCATGGACAAGCCCGGCGGGGAGGGCGCCACCAAGCAACAGATGATCGACTGCTACGTCCAGACCCTCGCAAAGGTCCTCGGAAGGTACATCCTGCTCTTCTCCGTACCCTCGCCTTTTAAACGAAAAAAATTGCAATTTAAACTGCAAAGGCCAATTTTTGCAAATTTCTCCCTTTTAAACTTATCTGACGGCTTTTTCTCTGGTGCAGCGAGGAGGAGGCGAAGAGGAAGATCTACAACGTCTCGTGCGAGCGCTACTTCGGGTTCGGGTGCGAGATAGATGAGGAGACGTCCAACAAGCTCGAGGGTCCGCTCGATCTATGCCCTGTGATGCCGTTCTTCAGCTTCCTAGCTGAATTCGACCTGACTCGGTAGCTGATGCCGGTGTTGTTTGTGATGATGTGTGCTGCAGGACTCCCTGGTGTTCTCTTTGTGCTCCCGGATTCGTATGTTGACCCCGAGTACAAGGACTATGGAGGTAGCTTTCTTCTCTTGCTCTGTCGATACGGATTTTTGTTAGGATTCACCGTTTGACTAGTTTATATCTGACCTGTGTATTTGGCCTAGCTTTTGAAGCTTACACATGTTTCTCAAACATCACTGGGTTGAGGCACTGTTACATTTCAGTGCTATGTCATCATGCCCTATCCTGTGCCATTGATGTTCTAGTTCATCTTGGCAAAGCTGTGAGGCCTCACAGGCAATGCCCAGCTTTGAATGATAATGGACTAAAACCAATTATCTCTCTAACGGTTTTGCACCTCAATGAAATGGGGTTCAGATCAGTAGGGATGAGACATTACTAACACATTTTTTTCCTAATCTAGACGCTTCTAGATATTTCTTGTTCAGTAAGATACTAGTTTTAACTTTTAACCATTCTGGTCTTAGTCCATCGTGGCAAAGCATGGAATCTAGTTGCCAATGTCTTGCGTTGAATGCTAATGGATTAATGGTCTCTCTAATGATTCTGCACCTCAATGAAATGGGACTCAGATCAGTAGGGATGAGACATTGCTAACACATTTTTTCCCCAATCTAGATGCTCCTAGATATTTTTTGTTCAGTAGTGGAATAGACTAGTTTGAACCACTCTAGTCCATCTTGGCAAAGCGTGGAGCCTAGTTGGCAATGTCTTGCTTTGAATGCTAATGGACTTATAACAATGGTCTCAACGGTTCTGCACCTCAATAAAATGGGGGTACCGATCAGTAGGGATGAAACATTTGTTTTTCATTTTCAATTAGTCCCTATCATGTTTAGGCGTTTATCTGTTTGTCTATGGTAGTTCAACCAGCGACCTTTCTTAACCAAGCTGGTCTTCTAGTCCATCTTGGCAAAGCATGGAGCTTAATAGGCAATGTCTTGCTTTGAATGCTAATGAACTAATAACAAGCGTCTCTCTAACAGTTCTGCACCTTAAATGAAATAGGGCACAGATCGGTAGGGATGAAACAATGCTATGAACAATTATTATGAAAAACAATGTTACTTAAGTTTGTCAAGTGTAATAATTGTTGTCGAACCTTGTTTCAGATTTGTTTCATATATTTTGCTGAGTTGTTGCTTGTCTTGCTTCTGATCCCAAGATCTGTCACGTGTTTTTGTTGTTTGATTTGTTAGTCCATCTTGGCAAAGCAAGGGAGTCATTTTGGCAATGCCTTGTTTTGAATGCTAATGGACTTAAAACAATTCTCTTTATCGGTTCTGCTCTCCATAGCAATGGAGTAGCAGATCAGTGGAGATGTAACATTACTGCATTCATGTTTCACATTGGTTGTTGCTAGCACCTTTGCATGCTGTGATTTATCCTTGTTGAGTTGTTACTCTCGGAAAAGAGATGTATTAACGTCCTCCAATCTTTGTATCTTGCAGCTGAGCTCTTTGTTAATGGGGAGATTGTTCAGAGGTCCCCGGAGAGGCAGAGGAGGGTAGAACCAGTGCCACAGAGAGCAGCAGATAGGCCTAGGTACAACGACAGGACCCGCTATGCCCGTAGGAGGGAGAACCAGCGATGAGATGATCAAAGGCCAGAATAACAAGCCAGAGGTGGTTTCAATCATCACAAATTAAATGATGTGACATGTACTGAAACGAACCATCTTCTTGTTGCATGTTCACTTTATGCAGTCTAGGGTGTCTGTCTGGTGGCTGGCGCCCAACTTGGATGTATTGTGCTCTGTAATTACTAGAGATTGAAAGTACCTGGCTTGGCATGCATTGCTACTTGCGCACATTAGCAGCTGTTTGCCCTTGTAAATCCACTCCCCGTGACTCGAAATTGTGATTTGTCAGTTCCCACAAAAAACTATGATTGTTAAATTGCTCATTGATTCTCCTTTTGTGCTCCCTTTAGTCAGGACTGCAGTTGTAGGTTGATGTAGCGGCCGTTTGTTGTAGTGCAAAGAGTTGTTTCCGAGGGAAGACGGCTTCATCTGACTGCATGTACTCCTGTGGTAAGTCTTTGAACTGCCATGATTCACCGTGTTCGGCTGGTCTACAGCCCTACAGTATTTCTCTCTCATACCACTCCAGCTCCAGCCACCAGTCAGGTAACAGTATTTTTCTCTCACACCACTTCAGCTCCAGCCTGCCGAACACGGTGATTATTTCGTGAGTTCTTAGGCTTTGTTTAGTTCGCGAAATTTTTTAGGTTTTGATACTGTAGCATTTTTGTTGTTATTTGGCAATTAATGTTTAATTATAGACTAATTAGGTTTAAGAGATTTGTTATATGCTAATTAGTTAGACTGTGTAATTAGTTATTTTTTCAACTACATTTAATGTTTCATGTGTTCAAAAATTTGATGTGATGGAATACCGTAGAAATTTTTTGGAACTAAACAGGACCTTTAGTCATCAATCAACTCGTATTAGTCGGGTCCACTGCGGGAGCCCTGCCGTCGTCGCCTCCACCCTCCATGACCCTGACCAGGTCGTCTGAACGGGAAATGTACGGTTACGTACGGGCGGCCTAGGTCCTACCGGACAACGTGAAGATCGATCACCTCTCTCCGTGTGAACTCGGCTAGGAGATCAGGAGGAAGGGAGACGGCCCGGGAAAAGCAACCACCAGCCGTCGCGAAATGCCAGAAACGAGTGGTTGTGTGGCCGGCCCGCAGTCAGAAACCAGAGGACGGGAGGAGGCTTCCGGCCCAATGAATTAATCGTGCGTGACGGCCGGAACGGATGCACAGCACGCCAGTCTCTGTCCCTGTCCCTGAAAGGCCGAACCCGAAAGCTGTGTGGTTCCCGGCGGCCGGGCGCCGCCGCCGCGGCCCCCGTCGCTGTCCGGTCGGGGCCGACGGCTCGCGAGCCGCGCCGACCAACTTGCTCGGCAAGAAGAGGAGGCGGGGTTTGACTTGACCACTTGGGGATGGCGTTGAATAATCGGGTTTACTTTACTTTAATTAATCGGCGTAGGAGCGACGCGTGGGAAGGAAAAAAGGCCGGCCGCCGCGGGCGGAACCGACCGACCGGTTCCGGCGGCGCGCGGAGGGCGTTGAGGCGAACTCCAGCTGCGGCCGGCCGCGGGGCTCGGAAATATGGGTGGCGCCTTGAGGCGGTCAACTCGCCGTCCTGCAGCGGAGAGCGACGCAGGTGGGCGCTCCACCAGCTTCTTCCGGTAGCGGCGGTTGCGAGCGACCATCCGCGCATCCGACCGACCCTCCGTCGCGACGTGTCTCCAGTTGAGGCGCCGTCCGTTGTGATGCCGCCTTGGAATCGAGCGCATGGTGCGGCGCGACGGCGAGATGGAGCAGGGCTAGGTAAACCGTGCGGCACGCGCATGGCGGCGGCACACGCACACCGGTACGGTCATCCGAACCGTACAAGCAGAATAATCGAGACGCGCTGCCGGCGTGGGAGTGGGACCCCGCGCGCGCGCGCAGTTGAGACCTGCGTCCTCTCAAGTCTGACCGCCGGTTTGTACGACGCGCGCGCGTACGGCGGGGGGGGGGGGGGGGGGGAGGGTCCATTCCACTCCACCGGACGCGCTCCTCCGATCCGTGGGGACCCGACCAGGTCCAAGGCGTGCCGCGGGCGAGGGAGCACGGCGCGCGCAAGGTCCGCCGGCTCCGCTCCCCGACGCGCACGCGAACGCGAGGCGTGATGGTTTCCGTCCCGTCTCGCGAGCCGAATTTCCGTGCCAAGCAGAACGGCAATTCGCGTGCTCAGTGCCGCAAACCGCGTGGTGGGCGTTGCACTGTTAGGCTTTGCCCAAACGCGCCGCGTCGTTCTTTCCAGCCATTGTCCCCTACGGGCTACGGCACGCAGTTTTTCCGCTAGTGTAGTGGCTCCCAGCCTAATCGGGCTCCTCCGACAACTAGCCAGAGGTGGTTGTCGTGCGTGCCAGCCACATGGAGTACTAGGCTCGCTACATCGTGGCAGAGCATGCGCCAGCAGCCTACTGCCCCTCGTCTAGCAACTGCAGTACTAGGCCGCTCAGGAAAAGGGAGGGGGAAATGGAAAAGAACCTGCCGCAGCCTCGTCAGATTAGGGAAAAGGTTTTCTCTTCGAAAAAAATGAACCAGATGCAACCGATCAGCCCGCCTTCCCTCGTCTCGCACAGCACCCGGTTTCGCGAGTGATTTCCAGCCCAACCTAGGACGACGCTAGCCAGCCACGAGCCCTGACGCTACGATAGCCAGCTCAATCCTCCTGGGCTCCCAGCACTCCGTAATGCGCTGCACGGGCACCACCGTTGCGGCCGCCGGTCGCGTGCGAACGCCGGCACGCGCACCTGCTGTCCGTCGCTGCCGCCGCCGATCCCGCCGGCCTAGTACTTACGCGTCGGCGGGCTGCGGGCCCGACCGCCCCCCCGAAAACGGCAAAAAAAAAACGAGCGGCCCAGCATCCCCGGCGGCAAGTCCGTGCGTGTCGGGTACACGCGGTCCCGACGGAACGAACTCGTCGTACGCAGCTATCCCGAAGTCTGCGTGCGGCGGGGGTGGTGTCCTCGGGCTGTGCTTCCGCGTCAGCGCCCACGCGCCGTCCCCAGCCGGCGGTTTTGCTTTTGCCCTGTTGCGCTTCTTCTGCTCCTCGACTTTGCGACTTGGACCCTGCGGATCTGGTGTTTTGGCCAGGAGGGCGGTCTTCATTTTTTTTTTCAACGCGGAACGTTCTGTGGGTTCATGCCTTCATTGGATGGTTGAAAGTTCGTTTACAACTCAGAAAAAAAACTCACTTTACAACAAGTTGTTTGGGGTTTGGTTGAACGTAAAAGGTCAAAGTTGTAGCTATCATGTTACACGCCAACTGCTAGGAAGCTCCAATTGTTCGCAATTCTATCTTCTCTTTAAGATACAAAGTACTGTGGAATTTCTACAAGC
Organism: Panicum virgatum; assembly: GCF_016808335.1. Classification (NCBI taxonomy): domain Eukaryota; kingdom Viridiplantae; phylum Streptophyta; class Magnoliopsida; order Poales; family Poaceae; genus Panicum; species Panicum virgatum. The sequence continues at coordinate 39,467,265 of NC_053139.1, read as the reverse complement.
TTAACTTCTTCCATCAATGTGTTATGCTGGTGCGAGGCTTACGTTAATTCACGAATATTGCGATATGTTTTGCTTAATTAGATACGTATGTCGTGCATTTCCTCCAAACTAGTATGTATGACAAATCGCAGAGAACCATACACGCTGCTTTAACGACAACTAGTAGCAAATTGGATGAAAAAAAAGGGACTACACTCTCTGGTGTGAGAAGTAACAAATTACGAATCCGGTTGTAGCGGCATGTCCACAATAATGCATAATCTAGGGGGTGAAGTGCTAAAGAGCAGACACATTCCCGTCCGCGTCAACCTTTCTCCGTCCTCCACTTCCGGCCGCCCCGCTATATATACGAGCTCCCGCCGGTCCACTCGCCTCCATTCCGAACTCCAAAACCACCCATCCGTCTCCACCGAAAGTTTCATGGGATCAGGCCTCTCTAGCAGCCACCGGAGAAGCAGCGCCTCGCTCCACCAGCCGCCGGCCCTGGTCGTCGCGGCTGACGGCTCGCTGCGGGAGTTCGCGCCGGCGGCCTCCCCCGTCTCCGCCTCCGACGTGCTCGGCGCCGGCGGCAATGCAGCGGCGGACGGCTCCTTCGTGTGCAGCTCCGACGCGCTCTACTTCGACGCGGACGTGCCCGCGCTCGGCGCCGACGAACTGCTCCGCCCGGGGCAGATATACTTCGTTCTCCCCACGGGGATGCTCGGCCGCCCGCTCTCGACCGCCGACATGGCCGCGCTAGCCGTGCGCGCGAGCGACGCGCTGGCGGCGAGGGCGCGGACGGCGCGTGCCCCCGCTGGGACCGGGAGTGGTTACGGGCGCGCGCGCCGCGGCGGCGGCGGCGGATTCTTCCTCGCCACCAATAAGGCGCGCGTTCTGCCGGCGCGCCACGCGTACGCCGACGAGGAGGTCAACGAGAAGCTGAACCAGAGGACCCTGGGAGGATTCGAGACGGCGTCGCGGAGCCCGGCGAGAAGTGCCAGGGGACCCGCGGCGGCGGCGCGGCCGCCGATGAGGAGGGCACTCAGCACCATCATGGAAGACACCGTTTGATTAAAAAAGGCGGCTTGAAAGCGCGCGTAGGGGCTGATTGATAGGTTTTGTTTTTTCTTTGGATTGACTTCCAATTTATTGATGATAGGATGTTGAAGGTTATACGATAAAGAGTTTGAAAGGGTAGGAACTAGGAAACATTGGTGTTTGGTTTTTGTGTATACTCGACTAAAAAGTGTAATGAAATTTTGTTGCTCGACTTATTCATTTGTCATCTCCCTTGATTACCTTTTGTATGTAATTTGTGAGGTTTGTGAAGTATTGCAAAAGGGAGAAGATGGGAATATGGAATGTATTAAGGAATATAAATAATATCTTTACCGTCATCACATAACGTCAAGATGGCCGAGTTGGTCTAAGGCGCCAGTTTCAGGTACTGGTCCGAAAGGGCATGGGTTCGAATCCCATTCTTGACAGTTATTTTTTTTCTCTCTACTTTGTCCTATTTTTTTTAAATACTACTTTTGTCGATTTGTCATCTATTCTCAGGTCTGAGATCTCGATCGACAACTTGATCCAATCACCGGTACTTGTAGCACGCGAGCTTGATGACCATCGTGTCACTTGGCACGGTTGTTACACTTGCATCGAGTTCCTGGCAAACGACTCTCCCCGCCCCGGCTGGGCCACCGCGAAGAGCTGCGGTCAGAGAACAGCGCGCACGGTGCGGTGCGGTCCTCGTTTCCGCACTCACACGCCACGCAGAGCACGGCTGACCCTGAACTGGAGAGTGCGACGGTGGGGATCGCGGAGGTGCGGCGGCGGAACGCGTGACCGGCGGGCGAGGAAGCACCGGGCCACATGGGGCTTTGGGGCTCGAGCTCACCGGGAACGGCGCGCTCGGCGACTGCCTCCGCGACGGCGGGCGCGTGCTCGGATGGAAGCGGCGGGCGGGTGCGCTGGTAGTGTGGTGCAGGTGGCGTTTCGACGTGGCGGACGGGCTCAACTAGCTGCACAAGCATAACCACGCCCGCCCTCCGTACGAACGTGCACGAGAACCTCAAGAGCAAAGGCTGCTGCACCCTACTCGACGCCGCTGTGTGTGGCGCGGGAGCCCCGGGCGCGGCCGTCGATGGGTGAGGTGTTTGCTCTCGCTCTCGCCAGCGTACGGACGCTGGTAATTGCTGCAATGATCCTGCTCGAAGGTGACATCAGGAATTTAGGACGAAGCGTGATGAGGTGCGTGACTGACGGCTTCGTGCTTAGTTTGGAAGGGAATGAAGGATCGGATATATGCCACTATACGCATATATACATTTCAGTTAAAAATCGTTCAACTGCAAATAACGTCTGATTCGATAATGGAGCCATGATAGGATGAAAAGGTTTCAATTACGAGAAGGTTTTTTACGTTCCAGGGGCGAAGCCAAAACAAAATGCCACCGGGGTCAGCAGAATGGTTGTTGAAATTTAACCGGGGTCCATGCAGTCCCTGACTCTTGCGATCTGGGGCGCCTGTCGAACCCTCGACGGGCCAGGCTTCGAACCCCTAATCAGTAAGGCCTCGGAAGATTCCCTCGAAAGTGAAGAGCCCCCGAAAGAAATATTCCGTCATGGTTCGCAAACGGCGCTGAGTCGCTAGTCCTGTGCGCGGATCCTCCGCTGGTCGTGGGCGACGTGGCCCAAATCGTGCGGTGCGGTGCGGGCGCGCCTTTTTAGGTGACTACCTCGGGTAGACGAAGCGGCGTGGGCGGCGGCTGACGGATGGAACAGCGCAACAGTCGCGCTGTGCCCATCGGTTACCGTGCCGCAGTTACTGCCGAGTGCGCGCGTGGGAAACTCCGCGGTCGTGGGACCCATCAGTCGGCGACGGCAAAATCTACTGCATTTAATGCGGCGGATTCGGGCCATGGCGGCGTATCCGCGCGTCGTGGTGAAATAAAAGCGAGAGGGGGGGGGCTGTTTGGGCTCACCTGGCCATTTGCCCTCATCTCCCTTGCCTTCTTCGCCTCCTCTGCATCCTGAGCCCATAGCCAAGAGCGAGAGGAAGAAGAGAAAGAGAGCGAGAACGTACCTTAGTCACCACAAAGCTTGCCTTCCCACATCTCCCCGAGGTTCGAAGCCATGTCGGATGTCCAGGAGCCGTTGCCATGGGGGAAATCCACCGCTGCAGTGGCGGTTCTGGAGCAGCTGGTCGCCGACCGGCTGCTTCCGATAAACATCAGCTCGGAGCGGCCGAGGTGGATTTCCCCGCGGCCGGAGGAGACCGAGCCGAACCCCCCCGAAGGCTACGTCGTGAGCCTCGTGCGTCTGCACGAGCGGGGATTCGGCGTCCCCGTCAGCAGGTTCATGCGGGCCTTGTGCGAGCACTATGGAGCAGAGCTGCACAACTTCGGCCCCAATTCCATTTCGCAAGCGGCGGTCTTCGTCGCCGTCTGCGAGGGATACTTGGGGATCGAAGCCCACTGGGATCTGTGGATCCACCTCTTCCTCGGCGAGCTCTTCGTCGAGAATGTGCGGGGACAGCCGAAGCGGTTTGCGCGCGCGGGAGGCCTGATGCTCCATTTGCGCCCGAGCCGGAAGAACCTCTACATCCCGAATAGGATGACCACGAACAACGCCGGGTGGATTCATGGGTGGTTCTACCTACGCAACTTCGACAACAAGCTCCCGGCCTTCACCAACAAGGTGCTTCGGGAGAGGCCAGCCAAGTGGGATTGGGGGTTGTCGCCCCCAGCACACCAAGCCAGGCTCGAGTCCTCACCGAGGCGCTGGTGCACCTGGCGAGGAAGGGGTTGACGGCGGCTTCCGTCATCGTGAACTTCCACCGGCAGAGGGTGATTCCTCTGACAGAGAGAAGCCTGCCGATTTTCGGCCTCACCCCCGGGGTCCCCGCCTCGGGCTCGAGGACGTCGACGGTGCTGCTCCCTCGAGGCATCGCGGCTCGGAGGGCCAGGAACACGGTGGCTGAGTTTCCCGACGACGCTAACAATCTCTGGGAGATCAAGATGCGCCCCGAGCCGGGGTACATATCAGTGGTGAGTCTCAATTTCATTCTGTTGTCGACTTGTGTTATTCTTTTCCCCTTCCTGCTTCCTGACTCCGTTTTGACTGCATTTTGCAGGGAGTGGGCCGCAGGTGCCACCCCTCGAGGCCTCCGATCCCGGAGGAACGCGAGGTCAACTGCCTTCACGCAGAAGCGGTGAAGAAGCGGAAGGAAGCGGCGGAGGCGGCCGCCGACAAGAAAAGGAGGAGGAAGGAGAGGCACGACAAGGCGTGCAAAATCGCGTGCGCGGAGGGGAGGCCGCGGTCCGCTACGCCTGAGTCCACGAGTGAGGAGGAGGAGGACGCCTCGGATGCCGAGGCCCACCTCCCGGGTGAGGACGAGGCGGCAACAGGTGCGGACTCCCCGCCAGTCTATCAAGAGGCTGGTGATGAAGACGCGGCAGTGGCGCCACGTGAGGCGAGGCCCGCACCGGGGGTGTCGGCGGACCCGCCCCTCGCGGGGATGGAGCGGAGGTCGCCCATGCCAGTGGCGGGGCGAAGGTCGCCCATACCGGCGGCGGGCGGCAGATCATCTACGCCCGTGACAGAGCGGAGGTCGCCCCTGCCAGCGATGGGCGAGGGGGTCTCCGCGCCCGCGATGTCGACGGGCGGCGATGGGTCCGCGGCGAGCGCGGGGGCGCCCGCGCAGACGGCCTCGAGGCCTCAGGCGGGTTCGAGGACGACACCCTCGGATCAGTCGTCGAGAGGCGTCAGCGTGCCGCGGGCCCGAAGAAGTGGCACGGGCAAGCGCAGCATGAGTGCCCGGTCCGGGTAAGTGTTTTTGGTTTTATTCGTTGTGTTCATTTAACCGATCCCCCTGTCCTGCTAACCTCAGCTCTGCTTCCCCGATTTCCAGCTCCGGGGCCTTTGCCAAGGACGCAGCCCCGCTCACGCCGACCAAAGCCCTTAAGACCGGGGCGCACGCCACGCCACACTCGGCGCCGCAGCCCCCGCCCGTTGTGGATATCGTGGCGGAGACCGCGAAGCTACGGGAGGCCATGGCTCGAGGGGCCCAGGCGGCCCAACAGGCTCGAGCGCCGGGGAACGGGGGCGACGCTGGCCAGAGTGGAGCTGAAGTAGCCGCTCTGGCTGACACCGTGGGGGAGGCCGGCCGGGGCGGCGCAGACGGCGCCGCCCGGCCGGACGTCGAAGTTGGGGCCGGTCGGGGCGACGCGTATAGCACCACCCGGCCGGACGCAGAGGAAGGAGCTGGTGGGATGTAACATCCCGAAAATTCACTAAATAAATCATGCGCTAAAGTTGTCTTTCGTTGAGCTCGACTCCCCTCAAACCCTGAACCCTAATCCCCAGAACCTCCCCCGAGCAACCCGACACCCGAATTCAATCCGCGTCCCATCTTTTTCCCATCCAACGCGACGCGTCGTGACCGGCCGCCGCGAATCCCGCCCTCCTTTTTCCCTCTCTCCTTCCTTCCCGGCCGCGTGCCCCATCTCCCGTGGCCCGCACCCGCGTGGCCGACCGCGGCCGCAGTCGCCGCTGGCGCGCCCCCCCTCCTTTATCCTTTTCCTCTCTCTCCCATTTTCTTTTTTCTCTATTTCTTTTCCTTTTTCTCATTTCTTTTTCCCCTTTTCTCTTTTTCCTTTTTCTTTTCTCTCCCTTCCCTCCCTCCTCTCCTTCTTCCCCGTCGCGCCTGCCCCGCGCCCCCCCTCACGCCCTTCCTCCCAGCTCCGGCCCGCCTGCCCCGCGCGCGCGCCTCGCCTCTCTCCCGCACGCGCGCCCCCGCTCCCGGCTGCGCACGCGCGAACGCGCCAAGCCGCCCTGAGCCGCGCCCTGTCCCAACCCCGCCTGCCGCGCACACCGGGCACCGCCGCTGCCCGCGCCGCGGCACTCGCGCACGACGCCAGGACGCGACGCGCGCACGCGTGTGCGCGCACACGAGCCTGACGCGGCACGCCGCGCCGCGCGCCGCTGGGCGCCCTGCCGAGCCACGTGCGCGTGCCCGTGCCGCTCGCCGCTGCCATGCCCTGTGCCGCACTGCCCGCCGGCCTGCGCTAGCGCCACTCCCCTGAGCCGCTCGCTGCCTCGGCGCGCGCACACCCGCGTGGCCCAGGCGCTCGCTGGCCGCCCCGGTCCCGCTCGGCGCTGAGCCACGTGCTCGCCTGACCCTGGCGCGTCGCTCGCCGCTGCCTCGCTCCGAGCGGCACTGCTCGCCACCTCGCCGCTTGCGCCACGTCCTGTGCTCACCGCTGCCGCTCGAGTCCCGTCGCCCTACACCGCCACGCCGCCCTCGGCGCGGGAGCCGCCCCACGACGGCCGCTAGCGGCCGGGACGCCATTAATGGCCGCCCGCGGACCTCGCTGAGCCGGCCACCCACCTCCACCGCGCCACCGCCTTAGCGCCGCTATAAAAGAGACCCTGAGCCCCGGCCATCCCCGCAACCACCTCCGCCGCCTCCAGCCGCTCCTCCCTAGCGCTAGCGCCGCCGTCACACACCACCAGAGCCGCCGCCGCCCGCTCCCGTCGCCCCGCTCCCTCGCCGCGCCCCGAGCCGAGGTGAGCTGGGGAATCGAACCCCACGCCCCTAGCTCCTTTTCCCCCCACCCCCCCGGCCGCCGCCGTGGTCCTGGGCAGCCTAATCGGCCGCCGCCGACGCACGGGGCGCCTCCCCTGTTTCCCAGTGCGAGGGGGAGGAGGGAGATGGCAGTTTTGCCATTAGGCCCTCCCCTTCCCTCTATTCCATAAAGAACCCCCCCATTTATGGCTTTTATCCAAAAAGAACCCTGCCCTTTGTGTTAATTTCAAGTAAACCCTTTCCACCTATAAACATAATTCTAAATATACCCTATACCTTCAAGGATTGTCCAGGTGTTTTCAAAAATTTCAACCAAGTTAATTACAAATAGGCCCCTGACCCCTTAACCGACCCGCAAACCCTTATAAAACTTATCATTTCATGTACCAAATAACCCCGAATCAAGCCAAAACTTTACCCTGCCTAATGTAACCCAGTCTTGATCATGTCACTCCGAAACCACTCAAAATTATCACCCTATATTCTATATTTCATGTGTTCCCATTTCGAGCTCAACGATAGATCCTGTTTTGATTGAGTACTTGTTTGTGTGCTTTGTAGACCGTGGAGTGAGCGAAGGAGAGCCCGTCAACGAGCAGTTCTGTGAGCAGGAGAGCGAGGACCAGTTCCGCAACCCCGAGCCCGAAGGACAGGACTTCCCCGAAGGCTTTGAAGACGGCAAGTTCAATCCCATCCTTTGATGCATGTTTTGTCCTAGTTTTATAAACACAACCCAATGGCCTGTTTTATAAAGTTGCATATGTTTTGCTTGCATGAAAACACGGTTGGATAGCCACCCCTTGATTTGTGATAACCATTCCTTGACCACCTAGGTTAATGTCTGATTTTTGTTTGGACGTTAATCGATATTAGAATGCTTAGGACTTTACTCATAATACTATTTGATTTATAAAGAGAATGTGTGCGTATGGGAAGGGACAAAATGTGGATTTTCGAAAGATGAGTATGGGCGAGATGGACGGCATTTCTGTGCGATTTGCCGATTGGTGTGCTTATGCCTGTGTGGCAGGGCAAAGAAGGGAGATATCCATCTTGTCGCGTCTAAGGACCGAGTTGGTGTGTCATCTCACCTAACTCCATTATCGTGCAAACCACTCGACCGTTGAATGGGCAACGGCGTAGCATAAATCCCACTAGTTGGTGTGGTAGCCATCAGGAGAGCTGAGAGCAACGGGTGACTAAGGAAAAGGGATAAGCCCCGAGTGACTTATGCCCGGTTATACCTAAGTGAACGGTCAATGACCCCTTGGTGCAGCCCGTGATGGCTAGTCAGGCTTAGCTATGGTGGGTAATGGCTATGATGGGATCTACACCGACACGACGGTGCACGAGTTGTGGTATCCTACTTGTGGGTAAAGTTGCACACCTCTGCAGAGTTAAGAATCTATTCGAATAGTCCGTGCCCACGGTATTGGGCGAGTTACGGTGTGGTCACATAACTAGTGTTTCTTTGGGATGGGCTGGTGTGAGTTGTTTTGGAATTGTGTCCGGCAGATGTGTCGTGTGCTACGACGGACGGGGAGTCCGGTAGCAGTTTAAAAATTGGAAACTCCGTGTTACTTCTGGAATTGATTTTCATAAAGGTTTTCTTTAAAACAAACCCTTGCATAAAATATAGTTCTTCTGCAAATTAAACCATAACCTTATCCTTGATTTACCAAGGCATGTTATTCTGGTTTAACCCCTCCGTGGGTGTGGTTGGACTTGCTGAGTACGTTTGTACTCACCCCACTCTTACTTTTTACAGAAGAAGATCCAGACTTCGTGCCAGACGACGCCGAGTAGGGTTACCGTTCTACACCCAACCTTGCCTGTGGTACCGGCCCCATCGAGATGCCTCCGCTGACGCAGTACTCTGAGCCCGTAGTAGACCCCATGTGGTTTGCAGTCTGGTGTTATGTTGTAGCTTGGTTAATAATTATCATTATCTGTATCGAGTGTCCTCCAAGGTTTGTACGGTTTTGAACCATCTGATGTAATAAATGTGACATCAGCCTCCTGGGACTGGTGTTTTGTATCACATTTAAGTCTTCTCTTATGAGGGGACGCTTCAGGTGGTATCAGAGCCGCAGGTTGGCCGTAGGACGTGACCCTAGGAGCGAAACCCGTTTTTAGACCCTTTACCTTATGACTTTTTCTATCCTTAATCCTTTCCTCACACAAACACTTACCTTTTGTTCTTGCCCTGTTCCAGATGGCTGACAATGGATGGATCGGCGGAATCTGTTTCGCAGAGCCCGGCCTTCCTAAGTTGTTGATACTCAGCCTGGAACGCATTGGAGTTGTGGATCCGCCAGAGTTTCTTTACCGGGAGTACGACTCCAAGGGCACTCTTCGGTGTGACCTGATGATCTTCATAGCAAGGAGCACCCGCTACCCTGATGTGGACCCTTGGTTCATCTCCACCACTGGATTCCGTTTCCCGGACACCTATCGGAAAGCCGCCCGTAAAGCCCTGCGACGGCTCCGAATGATCTACAAACATCACCTTCAGCGGACTCCTATGGGATTCTTCCCGCCAACTGAAGGAAGAGGACGCACCTGGATCGCCCGAATGAGAGGACTCGGGAGGGAAGAAGAAGATCTGGAAGACACTGTATCCCACCTGTCCATCTACCTCACCGGCCTGGATGAGCTCTATCGCGAGCAAGCAGCACAACTGAAACAGCAGGTCCACAGAGCAGAAAAAGCAACCCAGGAGATGGAGGAACAACGGTCGAGGACTTTCCACGCCGAGTATTCCCTGGCTGCTCTCCAAGTCCAAATGGATGAAAAAGAGGCAGAATTGGAGGAGCAGCGGACAAGGGCCGCACGTGCCGAGAACTCGCTGGCCGCTCTCCAAGCTCAGATGCGGAGGTACGAGGCTCGCTGGGGAATAGGCGGATGGATAGAGGAAGACGAAGAAGAGGAAGAACCCATGGAAACCCATTGGGACGTTGGCACTCAGACTGAAGAAGAAGAACCCGAAGAAACCCACTGGGATAAAGGAACTCAGACCGAGGATGGGGTGATGGATCAGTACCTTCCACTGAAGAAGCGCTCCTTTAGAATTGAGGAAGAATCCCCATGATAGGAGTAGTCTCTAAGCTAGAACCCTTGCTCTAATAATCATGTACCCATGAAGTTGTACCCCACCATGATGCCATAAATAAAAACCATCTACCCCTTTTGTGTACCGCAAATATTCGCGCAAGATATTCACTCTATCTTTATTTTCAGATGGCTGAGGAAGGATGGACCCAGGGCGACTGCCAAGCTGCACCTGGCCTCCCCAGCCTGTTGATCAACGCCCTGGAAAGCCTTGGCATTACGGAACGCCCAAGGTACTACAGCAGAGAGTACGAGCATCATGGCACTCTCCGCTGCAGGGTGATCATTGTCATCGCCAGAAGTGAGCGCCACCCCAACATCCAGTCGTGGCGAGTGACCGCTACGGGATTCAGGCACCAAGACACCTATCCCTTGGCTGTCAGAAAGGCACTTCGGTACCTATGCCGGATTTTCGAAGAACACCTAGCACCCACGCCAATGAGGTTCTTTCCGCCGGCCATCAGGACCCCTGTTTGGGAAGCCCGCATGAGAAGCCTGGAACGACGCCGCCATGAAGAGGACCCTCTGTACCAAGTGGCTAACTACCTAGCCGCTTTGGATCAGCTCTTCGATGAACAAGCCCACCTGCTGAGGGAGCAGACCAATCGTGCCGAGCAAGCTGAACTCGCGGTGAGGCTCCAACAGGTCCGAGCAGCCCAAGCCGAGGCAAGAGCCGCAGCCGCGATCAGCAGCGAAGCAGTGGCACAGGAGAGCCTCAGACAGGCCCGAGACCGGCGCATGCAAAAATGGACCAGAAGTGGGACCCCAGTTCCGGCCATCGGAGAAGACCATGTTCTACTTGGGACACTCGTCATAGGATGGGGAACACTCTTTGGAAGCCCTCGAGCTCCACCCGAGAACCCCGAAGGGTCTACTGCTGTCAGAGAAAGAGAAGTTGCTGCTCAGCCCCAAGAGAACGGGAACCCGGAGGACGACGAGCCGTTTGTTTCCCCGGAAGCTCGTATCACCCCAGAAGAAGACTCGCCCCGCGAGTAGAGTGTCCAACCCTACCCTGTTGTTGTACCCTTCTAGCCCTTTCGGTTTAAGTTGTACCCTTAGTTTGAACCTGTACCCGGACTTGTAGTACGCGTTCTAGTCGTGTTGTACCCTACCTCGCTTTAGTAAAAGTTGCTTGTTTGCCTTGTTGTGCTTGTTGTGTGTGCCTTTCGGCAGAAGGTTAATTCTGCCTTTTTCAAAAATACGAATTAAATAACTTAAACATCACCTAATCCCAATCTCACAAAAACCCTACCAAATCTGCAGATGGTTTCCCGAAGCGTCACGAGGGCCTCCCGCGTCAGGGATCCTGCAGCTGCTGACGCAGGAGTGCGCCTTAACGGGCAAAACCACCCTCAGGAAGAACAAGAAGTGAGTCAGGGCAGAGGAGAAAATCAGGATGCACAGCTACCACCACCACCACCCTTCGTGGACCTGGCACAAGTGATCCATAACCAGACTCTCATACTGGAGACACTGGCCAATGCTCTAATGAACAGGCAGCCACGAGAGCAGACCTTCAACGACAAGCTAACAGCTTTTCTGAGGGCCAAGCCACCCACTTTTGCCGGATCCAGCAACCCCTTGGATGCAGATGATTGGCTCCGCGTGATCCAGAGGAAGCTCGAGCCGTTTGGGTGCCAGGATCGAGATAAAGTCCTTCTGGCAGCACATCAACTCACCGGGACTGCCTTAGCCTGGTGGGAAAATTACTGCGCTGCTGCCAGAGATGCCTCCACCATCACCTGGAATGAATTCGTGAGAGAGTTCCGCCGCTATCACATCCCTTCAGCTACCATGAAGCGCAAGGCAGATGAATTCCGCGCACTTCAGCAGGGGAATATGACGGTAGAGGAGTATACACACCAGTTTATGGAATTGGCTCGCTATGCACCAGAAGAAGTGAACGACGACGAGAAGAAGCAGGATATGTTCAAGAAAGGACTAAATCCAGAACTCAGGACCCTGCTCACCCCTCAAATCTATCCTGACTTCAACACCCTGATGAACAAGGCAATCCTCACTGAGAAGGCCAAGAGTGATGAAAGAAAGGATAACAAGCGCAAGTTCCTGGAGAGTAAGGCCCGCCAGCAGGATCGTTCCCAGAAGGCCAGAAGCTTCAGTTACAATGCACCAAGGTCCCAAGCCCCAATGCAGTACAGAACTCAGTCACAAGCAACAGGACCACGGGCCCCTAACACACAGCCCAGAAGCCAGAACACCATGAGGGCCTCACAGAATAATGCGAGCCAGGTCACCAATAACAACAGCAATGTGAGGGCCTGTTTCAACTGCCGAGAGACAGGGCACTTCATCGCCGACTGCCCTTATGCCAAAAACAAGCCAGCCACTTCAGCTTTCTCCAACACAGTGAACGGACCCAAGCCAGTGCTGACCGGTGCCAACCGAGTGCCCCTCCGTGGCAACAGCAACAACAACAACAACCAGCAGAGGCAACCCCAGCAGTCTTTTGGACGAGCCCGCGTCAACCACATCGACGCACAGGAAGCTCAAGGAGCCCAGGGCGTTGTACTCGGTGAGTACCTAGTTAGCTCAACTCTTGCAACAGTACTGTTCGATTCTGGAGCATCACACTCATTCATATCCTCAAGTTTTGTGGAGAAACATAAAATACCTACAGTACTACTAAAAACACCCCTATTAACCCGGACGCCCGGAGGAGACATCAGGTGTCAACTGGGTTGTCTACGGGTAAGGATTAATTTAAGTGGGGTAGAGTTTCTAGCAGATCTAGTAGTACTTAAGTCAGAAGGGATAGATGTGATCCTCGGAATGGATTGGCTGAGCAAACACAATGGCCTCATAGGTTGTACGGACAAGGTAGTCCACCTAACAAACCCAGAGGGAGTCCGAGTGACCTGTCACACCCGGGAAAGTGGAGCAAACCCGATGGTGTTTAGCATGGAAGCCAAGTCCTTGGAAGAAGTCCCAGTAGTGAGTGAGTACCCCGATGTCTTTCCTGAAGAACTTCCCGGTATGCCACCAGATAGGGACATAGAATTTGTCATTGATCTTGTTCCTGGAACCGCCCCCATAGCCAAGAGACCCTACAGGATGGCAGCCTCTGAGTTGGCAGAGTTAAAGAAACAACTAGAGGAGTTACAACGGATTGGCTTTATCAGGCCAAGTTCGTCACCTTGGGGAGCCCCGGTTCTATTTGTCAAGAAAAAGGATGGAAGTATGAGGTTGTGCGTTGATTATCGAGCACTGAACGAAGTCACTATCAAGAACAAGTACCCTCTTCCCAGAATCGATGACCTTTTTGACCAGCTAAAAGGAGCCAGGTACTTTTCCAAAATTGACCTAAGGTCCGGATATTTTCAGCTCAAGATTAGGGAAAGCGACATTCCGAAGACAGCCTTTGTCACCCGATACGGACAGTTTGAGTTCACAGTAATGTCATTTGGACTGACAAATGCACCGGCCTATTTCATGAACCTCATGAACAAAGTGTTTATGGACGAGCTAGATAAGTTTGTCGTAGTTTTCATTGACGACATACTTATTTACTCAAAGAGTATTCAAGAGCACGAGCAACACCTGAGAGTAGTTCTGGAGAAGTTAAGAATGCACAGGCTATACGCCAAATTCAGCAAGTGTGAGTTCTGGCTGGAGAAAGTAGCCTTCCTTGGTCATATCTTGACCGCGGAAGGAGTGGCAGTAGACCCCGAGAAGGTCGAAGCAGTATCCAACTGGCAGCAACCAACCAATGTCAGTGAGATCAGGAGTTTCCTCGGATTAGCTGGGTACTATCGGAGATTTATTGAGGGATTTTCTAAGATAGCCCGGCCCATGACAGAGCTGCTCAAGAAAGAGAAGAAGTTCACCTGGACGGAGTCGTGTGAAAGAAGTTTCCAGGAGTTGAAGCGAAGATTGACGACAGCCCCAGTGCTAACCCTGCCGGATATTCATCGGGATTTTGTCATCTATTGTGATGCGTCCCGACAAGGATTGGGTTGTGTGCTGATGCAGGATGGGAAAGTCGTTGCATATGCTTCCCGTCAGCTCAGGACTCATGAGCAAAATTACCCGACTCATGATTTGGAGCTTGCGGCCGTAGTGCACGCACTTAAGATCTGGAGGCACTATTTGATTGGAAATAAGTACGAAATCTTTACCGATCATAAAAGTCTGAAGTATATCTTCACCCAACCAGACCTAAACCTGAGGCAGAGAAGATGGCTGGAATTAGTCAAAGATTATAATTTGGAGATTCACTATCACCCAGGTAAAGCCAATGTAGTAGACGATGCCCTAAGTCGGAAATCCTACGGGCCCAAGAATGACCATTTACGAGAGGAAATGGCACGATTAAATGTGCACATTGTCCCTCGAGGTTCCGGCCAAGTGCTGAACGTTCAATCCACTCTAGAAGAACGAATCAGGAAGGCCCAGAGAGCGGACAAGGGACTGATGGAAATCCGGAAGCAAACCGGAGAAAATAAGGCACCAGACTTTAGAGTGGATAATAGGGGAACATTGTGGTACAAAGATAGAATTTGTGTGCCCCAGAAGGGAGATTTCAGGCAAGTAATCATGGATGAAGCCCACAACTCAGCGTACTCTATCCACCCAGGATCCACCAAGATGTATATGGACTTGAAACAGAAATATTGGTGGAATGGGATGAAGGCAGACATTGCACGATTTGTCGCCCATTGCGATACTTGTCAGAGAATCAAAGCTGAACACCAGAAGCCGGCAGGATTGTTGTAGCCCCTACCCATTCCGGTTTGGAAATGGGATGAAATAGGGATGGATTTTGTGGTAGGACTGCCCAGAACCCAGAAGGGACACGATTCCATATGGGTAATAGTGGACCGACTCACTAAAGCGGCTCACTTCATACCCGTACGTACCAATTACGGCGGAGAGAAGCTAGCCAAACTCTATGTGGAAAACATAGTGAAGTTGCATGGTGTGCCCAGCCGAATTGTTTCAGATAGAGGGACCCAGTTCACCTCTAGATTTTGGAAAAGTTTGCATAAAGCTATGGGCACCAAGCTAGACTTTAGCTCCGCTTATCACCCGCAGACAGATGGTCAGACAGAAAGGGTGAATCAGATTATGGAAGATATGCTGAGAGCGTGTGTCCTCACTTATGGCAAAGATTGGGAACAAAGCTTACCCTATGCCGAGTTCTCATACAACAACGGGCATCAAGCAAGCTTGGGCATGTCGCCGTTCGAAGCTCTCTACGGAAGAAAATGCAGGACCCCTCTGATGTGGTCAGAAGTGGGAGAACGTGCTCTAGTCGGACCCGCACTCATAAAGGAAGCAGAAGAAAGAGTTGCCGAGATTAGAGAAAAGCTGAAAGCAGCCCAGTCCCGACAGAAAAGCTACGCCGACAAGAAAAGATGGGAGATAAGTTTCAGTCCAGGGGATTTTGTGTATCTCAAGGTTTCACCCATTCGAGGAACCCGAAGATTTCAAGTACAAGGAAAATTGGCCCCTCGGTACATTGGACCATACCGAGTTCTGAAGAAAGTTGGAGCAGTAGCATACCGTTTGGAACTGCCAGAAGAAATGTCGGATATACATCCAGTGTTCCACGTCTCGCAGCTAAGAAGATGTTTGAGAATACCCGAGGCAGAGCATGTGCCAGTAGAATCAATAGATCTACAGCCAGACCTACGTTATCAAGAAGTACCGGTCAAGATTCTCGACACTGTCACCAGAAGGACCAGAAACTCTAAAGTACGGATATGCAGAGTCCAGTGGAGCAGACACGGAGTAGAAGAAGCGACGTGGGAACGAGAAGACGCTCTGAAGAGAGAGTTTCCCCACCTGTTTAGGAACCAGCCGAATCTCGAGGACGAGATTCATTTTAAGTGGGGTAGGTTTGTAACATCCCGAAAATTCACTAAATAAATCATGCGCTAAAGTTGTCTTTCGTTGAGCTCGACTCCCCTCAAACCCTGAACCCTAATCCCCAGAACCTCCCCCGAGCAACCCGACACCCGAATTCAATCCGCGTCCCATCTTTTTCCCATCCAACGCGACGCGTCGTGACCGGCCGCCGCGAATCCCGCCCTCCTTTTTCCCTCTCTCCTTCCTTCCCGGCCGCGTGCCCCATCTCCCGTGGCCCGCACCCGCGTGGCCGACCGCGGCCGCAGTCGCCGCTGGCGCGCCCCCCCTCCTTTATCCTTTTCCTCTCTCTCCCATTTTCTTTTTTCTCTATTTCTTTTCCTTTTTCTCATTTCTTTTTCCCCTTTTCTCTTTTTCCTTTTTCTTTTCTCTCCCTTCCCTCCCTCCTCTCCTTCTTCCCCGTCGCGCCTGCCCCGCGCCCCCCCTCACGCCCTTCCTCCCAGCTCCGGCCCGCCTGCCCCGCGCGCGCGCCTCGCCTCTCTCCCGCACGCGCGCCCCCGCTCCCGGCTGCGCACGCGCGAACGCGCCAAGCCGCCCTGAGCCGCGCCCTGTCCCAACCCCGCCTGCCGCGCACACCGGGCACCGCCGCTGCCCGCGCCGCGGCACTCGCGCACGACGCCAGGACGCGACGCGCGCACGCGTGTGCGCGCACACGAGCCTGACGCGGCACGCCGCGCCGCGCGCCGCTGGGCGCCCTGCCGAGCCACGTGCGCGTGCCCGTGCCGCTCGCCGCTGCCATGCCCTGTGTCGCACTGCCCGCCGGCCTGCGCTAGCGCCACTCCCCTGAGCCGCTCGCTGCCTCGGCGCGCGCACACCCGCGTGGCCCAGGCGCTCGCTGGCCGCCCCGGTCCCGCTCGGCGCTGAGCCACGTGCTCGCCTGACCCTGGCGCGTCGCTCGCCGCTGCCTCGCTCCGAGCGGCACTGCTCGCCACCTCGCCGCTTGCGCCACGTCCTGTGCTCACCGCTGCCGCTCGAGTCCCGTCGCCCTACACCGCCACGCCGCCCTCGGCGCGGGAGCCGCCCCACGACGGCCGCTAGCGGCCGGGACGCCATTAATGGCCGCCCGCGGACCTCGCTGAGCCGGCCACCCACCTCCACCGCGCCACCGCCTTAGCGCCGCTATAAAAGAGACCCTGAGCCCCGGCCATCCCCGCAACCACCTCCGCCGCCTCCAGCCGCTCCTCCCTAGCGCTAGCGCCGCCGTCACACACCACCAGAGCCGCCGCCGCCCGCTCCCGTCGCCCCGCTCCCTCGCCGCGCCCCGAGCCGAGGTGAGCTGGGGAATCGAACCCCACGCCCCCTAGCTCCTTTTCCCCCCACCCCCCCGGCCGCCGCCGTGGTCCTGGGCAGCCTAATCGGCCGCCGCCGACGCACGGGGCGCCTCCCCTGTTTCCCAGTGCGAGGGGGAGGAGGGAGATGGCAGTTTTGCCATTAGGCCCTCCCCTTCCCTCTATTCCATAAAGAACCCCCCATTTATGGCTTTTATCCAAAAAGAACCCTGCCCTTTGTGTTAATTTCAAGTAAACCCTTTCCACCTATAAACATAATTCTAAATATACCCTATACCTTCAAGGATTGTCCAGGTGTTTTCAAAAATTTCAACCAAGTTAATTACAAATAGGCCCCTGACCCCTTAACCGACCCGCAAACCCTTATAAAACTTATCATTTCATGTACCAAATAACCCCGAATCAAGCCAAAACTTTACCCTGCCTAATGTAACCCAGTCTTGATCATGTCACTCCGAAACCACTCAAAATTATCACCCTATATTCTATATTTCATGTGTTCCCATTTCGAGCTCAACGATAGATCCTGTTTTGATTGAGTACTTGTTTGTGTGCTTTGTAGACCGTGGAGTGAGCGAAGGAGAGCCTGTCAACGAGCAGTTCTGTGAGCAGGAGAGCGAGGACCAGTTCCGCAACCCCGAGCCCGAAGGACAGGACTTCCCCGAAGGCTTTGAAGACGGCAAGTTCAATCCCATCCTTTGATGCATGTTTTGTCCTAGTTTTATAAACACAACCCAATGGCCTGTTTTATAAAGTTGCATATGTTTTGCTTGCATGAAAACACGGTTGGATAGCCACCCCTTGATTTGTGATAACCATTCCTTGACCACCTAGGTTAATGTCTGATTTTTGTTTGGACGTTAATCGATATTAGAATGCTTAGGACTTTACTCATAATACTATTTGATTTATAAAGAGAATGTGTGCGTATGGGAAGGGACAAAATGTGGATTTTCGAAAGATGAGTATGGGCGAGATGGACGGCATTTCTGTGCGATTTGCCGATTGGTGTGCTTATGCCTGTGTGGCAGGGCAAAGAAGGGAGATATCCATCTTGTCGCGTCTAAGGACCGAGTTGGTGTGTCATCTCACCTAACTCCATTATCGTGCAAACCACTCGACCGTTGAATGGGCAACGGCGTAGCATAAATCCCACTAGTTGGTGTGGTAGCCATCAGGAGAGCTGAGAGCAACGGGTGACTAAGGAAAAGGGATAAGCCCTGAGTGACTTATGCCCGGTTATACCTAAGTGAACGGTCAATGACCCCTTGGTGCAGCCCGTGATGGCTAGTCAGGCTTAGCTATGGTGGGTAATGGCTATGATGGGATCTACACCGACACGACGGTGCACGAGTTGTGGTATCCTACTTGTGGGTAAAGTTGCACACCTCTGCAGAGTTAAGAATCTATTCGAATAGTCCGTGCCCACGGTATTGGGCGAGTTACGGTGTGGTCACATAACTAGTGTTTCTTTGGGATGGGCTGGTGTGAGTTGTTTTGGAATTGTGTCCAGCAGATGTGCCGTGTGCTACGACGGACGGGGAGTCCGGTAGCAGTTTAAAAATTGGAAACTCCGTGTTACTTCTGGAATTGATTTTCATAAAGGTTTTCTTTAAAACAAACCCTTGCATAAAATATAGTTCTTCTGCAAATTAAACCATAACCTTATCCTTGATTTACCAAGGCATGTTATTCTGGTTTAACCCCTCCGTGGGTGTGGTTGGACTTGCTGAGTACGTTTGTACTCACCCCACTCTTACTTTTTACAGAAGAAGATCCAGACTTCGTGCCAGACGACGCCGAGTAGGGTTACCGTTCTACACCCAACCTTGCCTGTGGTACCGGCCCCATCGAGATGCCTCCACTGACGCAGTACTCTGAGCCCGTAGTAGACCCCATATGGTTTGCAGTCTGGTGTTATGTTGTAGCTTGGTTAATAATTATCATTATCTGTATCGAGTGTCCTCCAAGGTTTGTACGGTTTTGAACCATCTGATGTAATAAATGTGACATCAGCCTCCTGGGACTGGTGTTTTGTATCACATTTAAGTCTTCTCTTATGAGGGGACGCTTCATGGGGACGCGCAGGAGCGCCCCGCCAGCCAGGCGGAGGTGGAGACCCTCGTCCCCGAGCCCCCGAGGGCTAGGGTCGAGGGGTTCGCAGAGGAGGAGTCGGCGCCGAGGGCGCCGGTGGTGGAGGAAGCCCACGTCTCGGTGCCCGCAGAGGCCTAGGAAGAGGGTGTCGTTGCAGCGATGACGGCGCAGGCGGCGACGGAAAGCGTGATCCCAGAGGTGTAGTTGCCAGACAGCAGCGAGGAGTTCGGGGATTCGAGTGATATCGACCCCGCTGCTGCGGCGAGCGCCGCCGACAAGATCGCGGAGTTCACGTCAGCCTGCGCGGAGGTGCTCGACGTGGGGACATCCGAGGGGCCCCATCACAGGGCAATCGTCCAGTCCGGGGTCCCTCCGGAGTTTCTCCACGACGAGTGGGAGGAGGAGTCCGTCTGGCGGGCGCAGATCGAGGCAGGCTCTCAGATCCTGAACCACCTCGATCGCGCCCTGGAGCTCCATCGGACGACAGACTACCAGATCAGCCAGGTAAGCGACCCCTCCCCGAGAATCGTGCGTATTTGGCCTTGATTTTATTTGCTTTACCCACGCCTTTCCTTTTGCAGCAGCTGTGGGACATCTCGCGCAAGAAGAGCACCGAGATGACCCGGCTATACTCCTAGGTACGCTGGCTTGGGCAGTACAACGCTGACCTGGTGCACTAGAATGACGACGCTAACACGAAGATGACAGATCTGGAGGCGCGTTGGCAGGCGCTGGAGGAAGAGTTAGCGCGGACTGCCGATGAGCGCGACGTCCAGAGAGCTGCAGCAGAGCAGAAGGCTCAGGAAGCCGAGGCACAAACCGCCGAGCTGCAGCTCACTAGGATGGCTCTCGAGTAGAGGGAAGCCGAGCTCCAGCCCAAGGAGGCCGAGCTCCAAGGCAAGGAGGCCGAGCTCCAGCGCGAGAAGGCAACCGTTGCCACGCTCACCGAGACCCTCGAGGAGAAGGGCAAAGCCCTCGAGGAAAAGGAGGTGGCCCTCCGGAACACGGAGGCTACCCTCAAGGACAAGGAGAACTCCTTGTCTTCACTCGAGGAGGCCGCCCGAGTCCAGCGAGAAGAGGCGCAGAAGAACATTGCAGGTGAGTGCTCGAAATTTCAATGTTGTTGGATTCTAGTTTTTCGTAACTTATCTTTGTTCCCTTGATCAGAGCTGAGGCGGCAAGTAGGAGACGAAACTGCAGCGAAGGAGGCGATCAACACCGCGCTCATGGCGGCGCAGGCGGAGTACGCTGACCTGGAGCGAACCGCCGTGAGCGTGTGCCAGGAGCTCAAGGGGGAGGACGCCGTCTCTGGTAGCTTGGTGATCAGCCGCCTGCGAGCGCTGGGAGGCCAGATCGCTGAGCATTCCAAGAGCACCTTCCGCCTCGGTGTCCTGCGAGCTCTCGCCGTGGCCTCGACGCACTATATCATGGAACTCCAGAGGGTGTCGTCGGGGTACGTCGTCCCCAATGACGCCGATGCGGACGCTGCGTCAGCTATCATGGACGACGCCGACGCAGCCGCTGAGGAGTTTGCCACTGCCTTAGCCGAGAAGCTCGAAGCTGACATCCCCCCGATAGCTGAGTTCGATGCTGTTGCAGATCCACCGAGGGGGGATGATAACCTGTAGGGAAACTGGGCCTCAGAGCCCATGTAATGAATTAGTTCTTGTCATGATTTGTACTTTGTAATTGTATCTATGAATTTAAGAAATTCGTTATTTGTTAAATCGACAGTGTGGCCCATCGAGGCCTTGTGTATTCGAGCCTTCGTTTTCTCTACTCTACTTCTGTGTTCTCGTATGCGACTTAGATAAACTTCTGCGAGGAATTTCGCGTTCATAAGCAACATAGGCGTGGGGTGGTGAGGGGGGTGCCGTATCCCGGAGGCGTAGGCGGCCCCACGACTCGGCCGGCCCCGTACCGTAGTTGTTTACGCCTCGCGTCCGTTTTTTCCAAGTGTACGAGAAGCTTAGAGAAGGAAATTTTTCGAAAAAACGTTGGCGATTTTTGGGGACGTTCGGGGATTCCCCCCGTAGTAGCCCCCGGGGGAGGCTTGGCTTTGCCGAGGGTAAAGCCAAGTGTACCTCAGTGTTCGTGCGCATCCGTGCCCCCGAGGGTCCGGAAGATTCCCAAAAAATAAACAAGTAAAGCATACTCCTTTATTATTTCAGGAAATCGAAAATGCGAGTACAAACGATGTACAAATAGCTCGGAACTCTTAAGGATAGAAGCGACGTAGATGCTGTATGTTCCAAGCGTTGGTGAAGACTTTGCCGTTTTCGTTCACCAGTTTGTACGTGCCGGGCTTGAGTAACTCGGCGACGATGTATGGGCCTTCCCATGGTGGTGCGAGCTTGTGGCAGCCCCTGTTGTCTTGTCGAAACCTTAGCACCAAGTCCCCTTTGTTGAGGTCTCGGCACCGGATTTTCTGCGCTTGATATCTTCGCAAAGACTGCTGGTAGCGCGCAGAGTGTAGGAGTGCCACGTCTCGAGTCTCATCTACTTTATCCAGCGAGTCCTCACGGGCTCGCTGGTTCTGCTGCTCTTGATAGGCTTTGAGCCTTGGTGACCCGTACTCCAGGTCCGTAAGGAGTATGGCCTCGGCGCCATAGACGAGGAAGAACGGGATAAAGCCCATGGCTCTGCTTGGGGTAAAGCCCATCAGGCTCCAAATGACCGAGGGTAGCTCTGTGAACCATCTCCGGCCAAACTTGTTCAACTTATTGTAGATCCTTGGTTTCAGTCCTTGGAGGATCATGCCATTGGCACGCTCCACTTGCCCGTTCGTCTGTGGGTGCGCCACAGCCGACCAGTCCACACGTATGTGGAAGCTGTCGCAGAACGCCAAGAACTTCTTGCCTGTGAACTGGGTGCCGTTGTCGGTGATAATCGAGTTCGGGACCCCGAACCTGAAGATGATGTTGGTAAAGAACAGTACGGCTTGCTCGGATTTAATCTTGCCGATGGGTCGAGCCTCGATCCATTTGGAGAATTTGTCGACTGCCACCAGCAAGTGGGTGAAGCCCCCGGACGCCTTCTGCAGCGGACCGATGAGGTCCAGTCCCCACATGGCAAACGGCCACGTGATGGGGATGGTCTGTAGAGCATGGGCCGGGAGGTGTGTTTTTCGAGCATAGAACTGGCAACCCTCGCAGGTCCGCATGACGTCGGTGGCGTCGGCGACCGCGGTGGGCCAGTAAAAACCTTGCCGAAACGGGTTACCCACGAGGGTGCGAGGTGCGGCATGAGGACCGCAGGTGCTAGCGTGGATGTCACGGATCAGCTCCTTGCCCTCGGAGATGGGGATGCATCGCTGCAAGACGCCCAAGGGACTGTGCTTGTATAGCTTGTGGTCAATTAGGACGAAGGACTTGGCCCGCCTAGCGAGGCGCCGTGCCTGAGCGCGGTTCGAGGGTAGGACCCCTCGAATCATCCAGTCAAGGTACTGGGCGCAACAATCTTGCGAAGTGGGGGCCTCGTCGATCTCCATTGCTTCGGCCTCGTCCGTGGAGGAGGTCCCGAAGCCAACATCCATGGGCTCGGCCTCGTCCCCCGGGGGGTTCCCACCGGAGGGCCCGGCGGTTGAGGGGCTTGGCTCCGCCGGATCCTTGAATTCGACGGAGGGCTTGGTGACGTCGCGAGCAAAGATGTTCGGGGGGACGGTGGTCCGCCCCGACGCGATCTTGGCCAGTTCGTCGGCATCCTCGTTGTACTTGCGCGGGACGTGATTTAGTTCTAGGCCATCAAATTTGTCCTCGAGGCGGCGCACTGCTTTACAGTATGCCTCCATCTTCGGGTCGTGGCAACTAGACTCCTTCATTACTTGGTCGATGATGAGTTGAGAATCTCCGCGCACGTCGAGGCATTTGACGCCGAGCTCGATGGCGATGCGGAGGTCACTGAGGAGGGCCTCGTACTCCGCCATATTGTTAGACGCAGGGAAGTGCAAGCGTATCACGTACCGCATGTGATCTCCGAGGGGTGAGATGAAGAGGAGGCCGGCACCGGCGCCGGATTTCATCACCGACCCGTCGAAGTACATGGTCCAACATTCGGCCTGGATCTGTGGTGGGGGTAGCTGAGTGTCTGTCCACTCAGCCACAAAGTCAGCCAAGACTTGGGACTTGATCGCTTTGCGGGGGGCGTAGGTGAGAGTTTCTCCCATCAGCTCCACGGACCATTTGGAAATTCTACCATCAGCTTCCCTGTTGCGGACTATCTCTCCCAAAGGGAAGGACGAGACCACGGTGATGGGATGGGCTTCGAAGTAGTGGCGCAGCTTGCGCCGTGCCAAAACCACCACGTATAGCAGCTTCTGAATCTATGGATAGCGTGTCTTAGTTTCAGACAACACTTCGCTGATGTAGTACACCGGCTGTTGGACGGGCAGAGTATGGCCCTCCTCTTGTCTTTCGACAACGACCACCGCGCTGACCACTTGGGTCGTCGCGGCTACGTACAGATAGAGGGGCTCGCCATCCGCGGGTGGAGTGAGAATGGGGGCGTGAGTGAGTGATGCCTTCAGCCTGTTGAGGGCTTCTTGAGCATCGGGGGTCCACGTGAAGCACTCGGTCTTCCTCAGGAGTCGGTACAGGGGTAAGCCTTTCTCGCCGAGATGCGAGATGAACCGGCTGAGGGACGCTAGGCATCCCATGACCCTCTGTACCCCCTTTAGGTCTCGGATCGGTCTCATCCGAGTGATGGCCGAGACTTTGTTAGGGTTGGGTTCAATGCCCCGCCGGGAGACAATGAAGCCCAAGAGCATGCCTCGAGGGACTCCGAACACGCACTTCTCGGGATTGAGTCTTACCCCTTTAGCCCTTATGCAATCGAATGTGATCCTGAGATCGGCAACTAGGTTGTCCGCCTTCCTGGATTTTACAATGATGTCGTCGACATATGCCTCTACGTTCCGCCCGAGATGGTCCCCGAAAACATGGAGCATACACCACTGATATGTAGCTTCGGTGTTTCTGAGGCCAAAGGGCATCGTGACGTAGCAGTACATGCCGAAGGCGTGATAAAAGAAGTCGCGAGCTGGTCGGACTCTTTCATCTTAATTTGGTGGTAACCGGAGTAAGCATCAAGAAAGGATAAAATTTCACATCCTGCAGTTGAATCTACGATTTGATCAATGATGGCAAAGGAAAGGGAACCTTCGGACATACTTTATTTAAACTAGTGTAGTCTACGCACATCCGCCAACTCCCGTTCTTTTTCTTCACTAATACAGGATTAGCTAGCCACTCGGGATGGAATACTTCTTTGATGATGTACTTCCTGCCGGGGTCGAAGCGTAGTCGTGCTCGGGGTCAAAGCGTCCACCCCGTCGAGGGGTGTACTTCCTGCCGTTGATGATGTAGCGGGCATCGCCATCGCCGGCATGCCCGCACGTGTCGTGGAGTCGCTACCTTGTGGGAGCCTTTCCGATGCGGTCGTGCACCGAGGGTGCCTTCGCGTCGTGCACTACGGCTGCCTTTCCCTTCCCCCCTGGCGGAGTGTGCGCCGAGGCTTCGTGGTCCTGGCGTGCAGTCCCACCGGGCTGCTTCGGGGCTATCGAGCGCATACGAGACACAGAGCTCTCGGCCTGCTGCACAGCAGATTGCTCGATGAGCGCCTGTGCTTCGCGGCGCAGGTTGCGACCCGAAGTCGTCGACGGCTCGGGCATCGCTTGGAGTAGGTAGGCCGCAACGACGAGTTTTTCGCCGGCTATTTTCAATTCCGGAAGTTTGTCGACGTTGTCAACTGCAAGGATCCGCTCCCGGGCAACGCTTGCCGCCGCCTGGGCATGTGCGCCATCCGTGGTGCGCTGTTGCTCGAGTTCGGTGCATAGCTCATGAGTCTGCTGACGCTGCTCGTCGAGCTTGGCTCGAAGCTCCTTGAGCTGCGCCAGCTGTGTCTGCCGCGCCGCCGAGCTCGACGAAGAAGAACGGGCCGCAGGTGGCGCCACCGGTTGGTTCGCCTGCGCGTCTGTCCCTCCATTCCCGTCGTCACCCGGAGCGTTGTGCTCTTGCCCGTCCGCGAGCTGGACCATGAAGCACTCCCGAACAGGATCGTAACCCCCCTCGCTGGAGTCCTCGGAGCAGGTGAGGCAGTAAGCCGTCGCCAGCTGGAACGAGCGGAAAGTGTCGGGGTCGCGGACCCCGGAGTAGTTCTCGGCCTCCTCGGCCGTGAAGTTGTCCATGAAGAAGTTGATGTCGTCGGCGATCGAGCTCGCCGTCTCGGGGTAGGAGTCATTTGGAGATGATGCGATAAGGCTGCGGATCGTCAGGAGATGATGACCCGGCAAATCCTCGTACTCGGCAAAGTTGGTGCTGGATGAAGAAGCGTAGGACGCAGTGTTGCGCATCCCGATGGGGAAGGGCGACGCCGCAGTCGCACCACCCTGGGAGGCACCAGGGCTGCAGTCGATGATGGTGCCGGCGCTGCTGACGCCGAAGCTCATGATGACGAAGCGGTGGCCCCATCGGCCGCGATGCTGAGCCGTGACATGGCAACCTCAACCCACATGGGGGAGATGAGGCGCGCCGCTCTGTGCGCGCTTGTCGCGAATGCTAGCCCAAGCGCCTGTTGCGCCGGGCTGGTAAAGTCGGAGTGTCCGGGTTGCGTCTAGGCGAGAGGAGCTCCATGAGGTAACCGTTGCCGGTTGCTCTGAACTTGAGACTCCCGAACCAGATCACGTATCCTGCTGGGAGCGGATCCAAGACGCCCATGGGGAATGGGTTAGATCTGCTCGCCATCCCTGGAGATCAAATGGGAACAAAAGAGAAAACATCACGCAGCGAGCCCCTACCTGGCGCACCAACTGTCGGTGTCCTGACTCGGCGGTCCGGATCCCAACTAGTAATGCTGCGTGTTTCCTCGTCCCAGATGTTGATGCAAGAGGCAACACAGTAACGCACGGGTTTATCCTGGTTCCGGCCACAGGGCCGTACGTTCAGCAAAGGGGGTGTGCGAGGGCATTGTATTATCTTGCACCGGAGGTGCCTGTAGTAGGGGGTACAGGCGAGGCGAGAGAGGGAGGGAAGCTCCCAAGTCTCTGCTAGAGGAGAAGTTGATTGAGGCGAGTGCCAATATCGGGTGCTGAGTGTTGTGTTCTATCGAGTGGTCGGATTGCGTGACGATGATCGCGAACGTCCCCTTTCAAGGAAGCACGCCTCCTCCTTTTATAGTCACAAGGAGGGATGGTGTACATGCGCAGGGGAACGTGGAAGTCGTCGGTTTCCCCCGAATCGCGGGGGTGCAGTGGTCGAGCACTGTGGAAAGTACACTGTGGGGCATGACGTCGGGCGTGGTAGTTGTCTTGGGTATCGTCCTTGTCTTGCGGAGATCGCGCCGGCGTCTTGCCTGCCCCAGCAGTCAGCGTGGTCGTCGCTGTAGGGTGTACAGTTCTCCAGATGTGGCGTGGTGGCGCTCCATGAGCCATGCAGGTCAGGGTCTTGCGTATATATGTGCGCCAGCGGTGATGGGGCGCGTGGCGGTCCCGGACCCCCCTGAACGGAGTGCTGGCGCGTGCACCAAGGAGGTCCGGGAGTCACGTGGAGATCCCGGACCCCTCAAGGGGGGAGGTCCGGGCCTCCGGCTGCTAGCGCTGAGCGTCCCTCCTTGAGGGGCACGTGGCGACGCCGGACCCCTTCCCGAGCAGGGGGCCGGCCCGGGGCCATACGTGTGGTGAAGTGGAGTCCGGACAGCCGGAGTTGGTAGAATAGTAACAGGAACTGTGCCGATCACGTCTCGTCCCGCGTCGCAGGTTCCACAGTGCTGCCACAGCGTCCGGGATGGCGGAGCAGTGACCGGAGTTGGAGGACGGGACTCCGGTCACACCCACTGTGGGGAATGGCGGCCTGACGCCGTTTGTCTGCGCTGTGGAGGAGTGGTTGGCATTTAATGCCTCCGTACGACGGGCGGGTGAGCGGAAGGGCCGTTTGTCCTTTACGTCGACGGGTGGCCTCGAGTGAGGCGGAGATGATTTGTCCTGCTCGAGGGCAGGTTCGCTACCCTCGAGCAAGGCGGAGATGTTTCGCCCGCTCGAGGGTAGGTTCGCTACCCTCGAGCGAGGCGGAGATGCGGGGCGCAGTCGAGGGTCTCGATGGGAGCCCTCGAGCGAGGCGGAGATCATCCCGCAGGTCCGAGGGGGGTGTGGATGGGCCGCGTGCTGGTCTTCTTTGAGTCCCTTTCTTTCTTCCAGATTGGGAATGAGGCTGTGGGTCTTCGTGGGCTCAGTTGCCTAATATGTGTTTTGCGTTTTTAGGGTGGTCTTAGAACCCCGATTAGGGTATCCCTAATCGCGGTACACGACAAACCCGAAGGCAAGCCCCGGTGCACATCCTACTATTTTAAATTATGTCACCTATATATGTCTCTAATATTTGTGCATTAGGTTTAGGAATTGTTTGAAACCTTAGTTGCATGATTCCTAGGTTTTTCTGGGCCTTATACTAGTATGAATAGGCCGTTAGCATAGCTATGCTTAATAGGGCTCGATAGAAGTCGAGTGATAATTCTGTCACTCGCGAGATATAGGATGTCTTTGTATTACAATATATGAATCATTATATTCAAGATGGAAGGTATGGGTTGGGAGACCGGATGGGGGAATGTGTAGCCCCATCTGGGTTGATTAAGGACCGTTCCGTTGTTGGCTGTGCTGATTGGGGATTGAACTGTACTAACCGCATACCAGGAGTAGGAGGTAGTCGAAACCGGTAAGCCGAGTAATGCTTCGCTTCGAAAGTACAGGAACCCGCACCCAACTCCTGGGGTGGTCGAGTAGTCGCGGAGAGTTGGGGATGCATATGTTTACTTTTGGTGGTCTCACGTTGAGCTCGGTTGACCATATGTCGTTGGGCTGGTTCCTGTAGTTCGAGGCGGGGAGGGGAAAAGTTGGTGCGTGGGATCCGACGGGGCTTTTGCGTGCCGTGTTGGTTAGGTCCACCTTGCAAGGTTAAATCGGATCGATTCGCCGTGTCTCGCGGTCATGAGAGCCTTGATCTCTTGGTCACATCGTAGCAAGGAAATGAATTAAAAGAGATGACATGCGGGCTGATATTATCTAATTATTGATTTGTTCACCATGATTGCTGTAGATTTGCAAATCATAGAGGATTAGTAAATTGATTACTTTATATTGAAGCTAAAATGTGGAAAAATAAGGACTCACTTGTAATTGCTTCTTTTCCGCAAAACCAACTCCTAGCCAAAAAGCTTGCATGTCTAGAATATGTGGGCTAAGTATACCCAATAGACGGATAAGTCTTGCTGAGTATTAGTATACTCAGGGTTTGTTGCCACAATTCTTTCAGGACACCCAGACGTTGACTTCTGCCCCTGCTGTGTCAAGCTCATCCGCCGGGATGCAGAGGGGTGGAAGGTGGTGGAGCGAGGCCCTTAGATTAGGGGATTGTCGGGTTGTACTCTTGAGGGCAGAGTGTTCAGCTTTTCTGTTTTGCGCAGACCGGTCTGACCGGTGGTGTCGGCAGGGTAGTGCCGACCGGTCCAGCCGGTTGGGTGTACCGGTCTGTCCGGTCATGATTAATCAGGGCTTTTGCAGGCTAGTGTAGTTGTAGGATCTAGTCTATTCGAACTTCAGTACATCGTTTGTAAAGTTTGTAAATTATGCAACTCTTGTAAATTATATGTATATTTGAACTCGGGTTGTAAAACTTAATGTTTTGTACTCATATGGTGTTTGTATTTTTAAGTATTATGATGTGCTTGTACCATCTGCGCCCTCCTTGGTGTGGGACTACTGGTGATGTTTTGATCGGGCCGTGGGTTGAGAAAGGATCGCCAAATTAAATCATTAAGTGAATGTGACTAATGTGTTTAAATAACGGCCATTACGCTTAATTAAAGTTTTAATTTGGCGGTTCCGTCACAAACACGGTGAAAATAAGTTGGGTATAAAAGATCTGCGGAAATCGTCGGGGTCAGCCAACCCCTACACCACCACGTAGCTCCGCCCCTGTTACGTTCGAATCTCTTTTATAGCTGACGAGACGAAATGCCACGTCCTCTTCAACTATTTGTTTTTGAGGGGTCAACCGAGGGGGAGAGAATCCCCCACCTGATTTCATTTTCTATTTTCAATAGTGGCCCTGAAATGACCAGAGAGTTTTAGGAGTTACAATTTCTAGGACGAAATGCAACGTCCTCTTCAATTATTTGCCTTTGTCGTTTATCCGAAGCGAACGGTCTTCTACTCTTCTTCCTCAGCTCTAGCGGCCATGGCGCTAACATGCATGTCGTCGTGGTGTGTTCTGCACAAACACCATCCAACCGACGACGCTGCACCCCTCGCGGGCATCACCTTTTTTTTTTCTCGCCGCTTCACAAACACAAGCTTGCCTGCTAGAGTTGGATATCATACGATGAACTCAGCGAGATTCATATAGCACACACCCTACGCGCAATTTTTTTTTGAAAGAAACTACGGCAAGCCCTGGGTTGCCTGAACTTTATTAATTCTAAGACAGATTAATTAAAAATACTACAGAGATTACATGTAGATTCAGAGAAAGCTGCCCTACGTGCAAATGGCTAGCAAAGTAGCAAACAAATCGAGTGGCCGAGCCTCCCGGAATTCTGAAGCGAAACATCATCACACACCAGTATACCACACAGTAGGAACCTTCCGTTCATCCTGCACAACTCTGAACTTTTTTTTTTGGGCCGAATGCACAACTCTGAACTTACTCCTGATGAGTCATCAGCCCAACGGCAGCGCGCGTTAATCACGGACACGCAGCGCGCGTTAATCACGGACACCGAGCCGATCTGAGCCGTCAACCTGCTACGACGGTTCAAACAAACGGCCTCGATTCGAGATCAAATTCCACCGACCAAACGCATCCACCTGGCAG
Source organism: Panicum virgatum (assembly GCF_016808335.1). Classification (NCBI taxonomy): domain Eukaryota; kingdom Viridiplantae; phylum Streptophyta; class Magnoliopsida; order Poales; family Poaceae; genus Panicum; species Panicum virgatum. Next base: position 39,437,455 of record NC_053139.1, on the reverse strand, counting down.
CAAGTCCTCCTTCCTATATAGTAGCGAGACATTGCCGATCCATCCGCATCCAGCAGCCGAATCCACCCCTAAACCCTAACCGCTCCTCTCCGATCCCATCCCATCCGATCGATCCCCTCCTTGCCATGGCGCCAGCCCTCCTCGGCCCTCCCGTGATCCGCGGTGCCCGCCCGACGCTCGCGGCCGCCGACGCCGACGCCGAGGCCCCCGCGTCCCACCCCTTCCTCGACCTCCTCGACGCCGGCTTCAACGACGACGCGCCCGCCAAGGCGGGGCTGCCGCCCAACAAGACGCGCACCGAGAACGGCTCCGCCACCTACGCGGCCTCCGGCAACCCCTGCCTGGACCTCTTCTTCCAGGTGGTCCCGGGCACCCCGCCGGACCGCGTGCGGGGGCTCGTGGCGGCGGCCTGGGCGAGCGACCCGCTCACGGCGCTCCGGCTCGTCGCCAACCTCCGCGGCGTGCGCGGCACGGGCAAGTCCGACCGCGACGGGTTCTACGCCGCCGCGCTCTGGGTGCACGGCCGCCACCCGCGCACGCTCGCCTGCAACGTCCCGGCCCTTGCGGAGTTCGGCTACCTCAAGGACTTCCCCGAGCTACTCTACCGCCTCGTCCACGGCGCCGACGTCCGCGCGGTCGCCAGGGCCAGGGCCGACGCCGAGAAGGGCCGCAGGGCCTTCAAGGTCCGCGTCGCGCAGCTGGCCAATCGGAGGCGGCGCCGCGCCGGCGAGTTGCTCCAGGCCGCGCCGCCGGCCCCGTCCGCGCCCACGCCCGCCGCCCTGTCCGCGCCCACGCTCGCCGACTACGTGGCCGCCGCGCTCACCACCACCAGGAAGACCATGTCCAAGCGAGGCAGGAAGGCGGCCGCCGTGGCCCCGGTGGAGACCGACGAGCCTGAGCAGGCGATGGAGGTGGAGCAGCAGAGGCCCGAGGCGATGGAGGTGGATCTGGATCAGAAGACGCCGCTGCAGGAGGCGGCGGATCAAGACGCGGTGCCATCGCCAATGAAGGAGGAGGTGGCCGCGACCGCGACTGCGACGAAGAAGAAGGTCACCAAGAAGGTGCTGAAGGTGGCCAAGCTCGCCGTGCAGTCGCTGGAGATGTACTACGGCGACCGCGCCTACCGCTTCCTGTTCGACTGCGTGGCCGACTTCTTCGCCGACCTCCTCGCCTCCGACCTCAAGCAGCTCGCGCCCGGCGGCAAGAAGAGGAAGATCGGGCTCGCGGCCAAGTGGTGCCCCACGCCGGGCTCGTCGTTCGACCGCTCGACGCTGCTCTGCGAGGCCATCGCCCGCCGCCTCTTCCCGCGCGACTCCACCCCCGACTACGTGGGCCTGTCAGAGGAGCACTACTCCTACCAGGTGCTCCACCGTCTCCGCCGCGAGGTGCTGGTGCCGCTGCGCAAGGTCCTCGAGCTCCCCGAGGTGTACATGAGCGCCCAGCGGTGGTCCGAGCTGCCCTACACCCGCGTCGCCTCGGTGGCCATGAGGCGCTACAAGGCCCTGTTCAAGAAGCACGACGACGTGCGCTTCGGCAAGTACCTCGAGGACGTGGCGGCGGGCAAGGCCAAGATCGCGGCCGGCGCGCTCCTGCCCCACGAGATCGCCGCCGCGGCCTACCGCGGCGAGAAGGACGACGTGTCGGAGCTGCAGTGGCGCCGCATGGTGGACGACCTCCGCAAGAAGGGCTCGCTGAGCAACTGCATCGCCGTCTGCGACGTGTCCGGGAGCATGAGCGGCACGCCGATGGAGGTGTGCGTCGCGCTGGGCTTGCTCATCTCGGAGCTCAGCGAGAAGCCGTGGGCGGGTAGGGTGATCACCTTCAGCCACAGTCCGGAGATCCACATGATCAAAGGGAAAACCCTCCAGGAGAAGCTGAGGTTCGTGCAGCGGATGGATTGGGGATATAACACCAACTTCCAGGCGGTCTTCGACCGCATCCTCCGCACGGCGGTGGACGCCCAGCTGCCACGGGAGAAGATGATCAGGACCGTGTTCGTGTTCAGCGACATGGAGTTCGACCAAGCATCGGCGAACCGGTGGGAGACTGACTACGAGGCCATCTGCCGCAAGTTCCAGGACGCCGGGTACGGCGACGTGGTGCCACAGATCGTGTTCTGGAACCTGCGGGACTCGCGCTCCACGCCCGTGACGTCGACGCAGCCAGGGGTCGCCATGGTGAGCGGGTTCTCCAAGAACTTCGTCAAGCTCTTCTTGGAGAACGACGGCGTGGTGAACCCGGAGGCTGTCATGAATGCAGCGATCGCCGGCGAGGAGTACCAGAAGCTTGCCGTGTTTGATTGATCAAAGCCGTGAGGGCTGCTCCTGGATAGTCTGAATTCCGTGCGTCAATGTTCTGCATAAATCCGATGTATGCACCAATTAATGCCGGATAGGTGATGATTAGCATTTTCGTTCTGAACTGCTCTTAGAGCCTCTGTTTGCCCTTTCTCCAGTTCAATTAGGTGCTTCGTGAAACTAAAATTGTTTCTCATTTGTTCTTGTGCAAGCATGATCGATCCTGCCAGCAGCTGCCGCAACAAGGTTGGCCCAACTTTTGCATTTGCTACCTGCCTTACTCGTGCAACATTCTTGCTGGAACTGGTCAATCGTCAATACATATAGTTCCCTCTTACTCAAGGGCCATACTAGTAAGAGCAACTCCAAGAGACTCTCTATCCATCCCAATTATGAGGAATAGAGATTTTGATAGAAAAATACTTTCCAAGACCTTTTCTAAATGGTTACCCAAATATAGCTATTATCTATTCCGGATTTCTCGCTAGCCAAAGATAGATAGCGAAATGACTCTCTAGAGTGTAAACAAGATATAGAAAAGTTGTTGGAGAGTGAAAATATATAGAAAACGATTTTTACGTAGATGACTCTCTAAATGATGATTTAGAGAGTGAAATTTAGAAAGACTCTTGAAGATACTCTAAGTTTGTCTGTGGGCAGATATAGTAGCCAAAATTCGTCTAATTTAATACCACTTGATTTTAATCCGATGGCTTGTATTGATCCAGCTTCGAGTATACACCTTCCTAACCCTACCTCCCTCAACCTTCTGCGATATGTACAAGATCAAAACAAACTCAGAAGGGCATAGATATTGTAAATATGAGTGGACTTACAACCGGAGAGTGATGTTCAGATGGAGTGCCTGACTATTTTTCTCATGTGCAGATGTGTCACTGACAAATCTTTTTAGCAATAGTGTCATGGATTCTTGGGCCACTCATGACATCTCCAGAAGTGATTGCTATATGTACGTCTGCACAAAACAGAGAAGTTACCCGAAGCTCTCTTATGCTATTAGCTTAACGACTAATGCTTACTCTCAGTAGTTCCTTGCTCTTGATGTTAGCATTCTTTGATTTGTGTCTTTTACTGTCATCAGGATGCACCAGAGCACAGCGTGTTGCAGTGGAGTTTTTTTTTTTGATGGTCACCGGGGGGGGGGGGGGAGAGCATCCCCCACCTGAATTTTGATTAACGGGCTTTTTGCAAGCCAAAAGTTTTACACTTGGTCTTCAGCAAATTTAGAGAAAAACAGGGGGCCAAAAAACTGGAAAGGGATTACATATTCGAAAAGAGAAAACACCAGGCTTCGTTCACTGCGTAGTCTGCTGACTTCCACCTATAGCTCCATTCTCGAGCATCAGTTTTGCAGGCACACCAGAGTCTCTCATGCGAAGGGGGGAGGCTGTTGAACACCACCTCGTTGCGGTGCTTCCACAGGTTCCAGCATACTAGCAGAAGAAAGCTGTCGTAGTGCTTGGCCGGGATTGTTGCTGGGCGCGGCACCTTCCAGACTTCCTGCACGGCGCACCCTTGAGTATCCACGCCTAGTTTGCTCCAAGCCTGAGCTGCAAAGGAACATGTCAGGAAGAGATGATCTTTGCAGTGGAGTTTATAATGCCGGAATCAGAAGCTGCATTCATGTATGGAGATACAATCTTGGCTAGGAAGTCTCAGTGTCTCATGGTACTATTTTAATTTCCATCCTGATTCAATATTACTTTCATCATGTGAGGCAACCTAATAACACTAATATGTTATAATTAGTGTCCTGCATTGGTTATGTTCGATCGCCATCCTGTTGTACTCAACAACATAAATGGTAGGAGTCCGTCCCATGGTCTGTGTTTGTGCTGTTTCGAAAAATATGGAAGTTGTTTTAATACTGTGTGTAGTTAAATTGACGGAAACCAATTTGTTTAAAGAACAAATAAGTCTTATACGCTTTCACAAAAAAAAGTCTTATACGCATCTGAAATGTAGAAGAAACCAATAGTAGAATCAGGCTTCCATTCTCCATTTCATATGAAATCAAGAATTCAGAAAAGCATGACCATATAGCAATTTCTAGATTTCAGAAAGTATGGCCATATAGCTACACTACCGGAATCGGCAGCTTTGCCGAGTGCCAGGGACACTCGGCAAAGCCCCAAAAACACCCGGCGAAGGCTTTGCCGAGTGTAGCGCTCGGCGAAACGCACTCGGCAAAAACATCTTTGCCGAGTGTTTTCTATCGCACACTCGGTGAAAACTTTGTTAAGTGCTATATCTAACACTCGGCAAAGATTTTCGAAAAAAATAATAAAAAAAGCACGACGCTCTTGGTCGACACTGCCATGCTGCCTCCGCTGCAGCCAGCCCCTCGCCTTGACCGCCGCGGCTGCTGCGCAGGCCGGCCGCGCGCCCCCTCGTCGTGGCCGCTGCGTAGGAGCTCCGTGCACCACCGGACCACCGGAGAGACAGGAGGGAGAGGAGCTCCGTGAGCCTTGCGCCGCCGCCGCCGGAGGAAAGCGGCCGGGCCCCGCGCGCCGCCGCCGCTGGAGGAAGGGGGCCGGGCCCAGAGCGCCGCCACCGCCGGAGGAAGAGGGCCGAGCCCCGCGCGCCGCCGCCACTGGAGGGCACCTGGTACTGGTGAGTGTTAAGGCCGCGGAGCTGCTGGTGCTGCCATCTCCCGGCAACGAAGAGGGCGCTGGAGGGAGAGATAGGAAGGAGGCAAGGAGCTCACGCGGTGGCCATGGCGGGCAGCGGTGCCGAGCGTAGGTGGCATGGACGGAGGCGTGGTGGCGATGGCGTGGCGGCGTGCGGCGTGGAGGAGGCAGGCCGGCAGCGGCGTGGAGGCAGCGCACGGCGTGAAGCTTCTGTGGTGTGGGTGTGTTGTGTGGGGGGCATGGGTGGTGTGAGCAGCGCTTAAGAAAGGAGGAAGAAAGTTTGCCGAGTGTTGTGATCTAGCACTCGGCAATTAATAGCTTTACGAGTGCTTGATCACAGCACTCAGCACTCGGCAAGCTTTCTTTTATTTTTTTTCCTTTCCATTCGTTTACCAAACGTGTTTTACAAGAATTTGGAGGGCAGTGAAAGAAGTTTTTTTTAATTTGGTATAGTATATTAACAAAGAGAACAGTTGTTTGCCGACGGGCACGTGCTAATTTTTTTGCCTGAGTGTAGTTGTTTGCCGAGTGTTTTGTGGTTGTTTGCCGAGTGCATTATGTCCGGCACTCGGCAAATTGGACATTTTGCCGAGTGTTTTTTCTTTGCCGAGTGTTTTCTTTTTTACACTCGGCAAATCAGTTGTTTGCCGAGTGCCTGATGGAATGCACTCGGCAAACTGTTAAGCACTCGGCAAACCAGGGGTTTCTGGTAGTGATGTGGTCTTGTTTAAGCCTTTTTTTTGAGACCTTATTTAAGCCTTATAATGGGTTAGTACCCATATATTTTTCTATTGAAGTGCCCAATTTACTCACCAAGAGCCATATTGATAATCAGCAGCTTAGAGAGTATGCACCCAAAAATTTGTTAAATTAACAATGCTGCAGCACTATATAAGTATGTAACAAAGCAAGAATGATTGGTAAACTAGTGATTGGCGCGCGCTCATGCGCTATATGTTGCTGGCAGGAGAAAATTGCAAAAATAAGACTTCAAACAATGTGCTTCTCAATTATAGGACACCAAACATAGAGTTCGCCAAATTGACCCTTGAAACATCATTCCTTTGCTATGTATGACATTTGACACTTTTAATCCATTTGCTAATCTAAAACACATGTATTTTGGCGGCGGGCGGCGGAGCGTCGGCGGCTGGCGGCGGCGTGCTCCCGCGCGGAGCAGCAGCGGAGCATCAGTGCGCGGGCGGCGGTGCGCTCCCACGCGGAGCAGCGGCGGTGCGCGCCCCAGTGGAGCAGCGACGGCAGGGCAGCGCGCGGTGGCAGGGTAGGAGAGGGCCGACGCGTGGGGCAGGAGAGGGCCGGCGGCGCTGTGCGAGTGCGGCGGCACGGGTCGGCGTGGGTTGCGGCGGGGGCAGGGGAGGGAGCGCGGGTGAGAGAGGGGGTGAGGGTTTGGGTTTGGGTGTATTGATCCAACGGTTATAGATGGTTGCACGAATCTCAAACACTGGAAGGTGAGTAAGAAAAAATCTACCGGAAGATATATAGGATCCACGGGTCAGAGCGGGTGTCCCTATATAACTTCTGAAAGATGAATAATCTATGTATCTATAAAGCCCATTAAGCCCAAATTAGATTCAACATTATCTAAAAATATTTCAATATTTTGACATAATGGATTCAACATCTCTTATAAACTATTTCAACATTTGGATATAATAGATTCAACATTTATTAATCCTACGTCAACATTTTTTTGGAGGGGGTATGGGCTTCCTCTCCGGACTCCGGCGCCGGCGGCAGCGCTCCCCGCGGGCAGTCAGGCGCGCGCGGAGAGGCGGCCGGCGGGCGGCCGCGAGGGCGCAACGGCGGCGGCGATGCAGGGGAGGGCCGCGGGTGGCGCGGAGAGACGGGAGCAGGGGCAGTGGCGGCCGGGGTACAGGAGGGCCGCGGGCGGCGCGGAGCATGGCCGCGGCGGCGGTGCAGGGGAGGGCCGCGTCGGCCGGGCGCGACGGGAGCCGGGGGCTGCGGCGGCCGGGGGCGAAGGCGGGCGGGGTGGCGGGCGCAGCGGCGCGGGCTTCACGGGAGGAAGGAGACGGTGGGCTAGGTTTTACTGTGGAGATCCAATGGTGGTAGATGTTTGCACGAATCTCAAACACTAGAAGATGATTAAAAAAAATTCAGAATATATATAGGTTCCACGTGTCAGAGCGGGGCACCGGTCTGGAGCATGGTTTTTGGGCCGCATGAGCTTGTGTGGGCCGGCGGGGGGAGCTGGGCTGCTAGATTTTTGAGCCAAAGTAGAGATTGGGACACCTGAAGCCTGTTTTGTTGTATTATTTTTGTTTTTTTCAATCAAATACATAAGATAGACTATATATATAAACTTTTTGATAAAAAATAATGGGTATTCACCCTTGAATTCAATGGGGCCCGCCCCTCTCTCCACCGCTTCGGTTGGCCTCACGTTCTTGGCTCGCTTCATCTCTTGTCGCTTTTCACCTTGGCGCCGATTCTAATAGCAAGAGTCTGTCCAAACCAAACAGAAGCTCGTACTTCTCCCAATATAGTGCTACCCAATATCCTCCCTTCCCATCCGGTCTCACATTGTCCGGGTATCCTGGCAAGTCTATGAGCGGTTCAGACGTGTTGGCCTTAAGTCCTTGGATCCAGTACCTCATTAGCTTGCATGGACCCGTAAGAGCTGATGGTAATGGCATTAGGCTACGCCACCGCGATGCTGATTCTACAGTCAACCGTGACTTCTCTTCCGTGCGGTCGATTTTTTCAACACCTCCCACATGGCGGGACCCACCACCCACTACCACCTCTTTGCTAGATCCCGCAGGGCACCTCCCCTCCTTCCTCCCGCAGCCTCCCATCTTCTCCTTCCTCCGTCCCTCTCTCTCAGATCCATCTCCCGCGCCCCTCCCCCATTCTCCTTCCTCCTGCAGCCCCCCCTCTCCTTCCTCCTACATCCTCGGCGCGGCGGGGAGCTCCGCCCGCGAGCTCGGCGGCGGCGGGACGGGGAGTCCGCGGCGGACCGCGGGGAGTCCGAAGCGCGGCGCCTCGGCGGCGGCGGCCCGCGGGGGAGCCCCGCCCGCGGCGCGTTAACGGCGGCGGCCCGCGGGGAGCCCCGCCCGCGGCGCGTCGGCGGCGGCCCGCGGGGAGCCCCGCCCGCGGCGCGTCGGCGGCGGCCCGCGGGGAGCCCCGCCCGCGGCGCGTCGGCGGCGGCCCGCGAGGAGCCCCGCCGCAGTGCGTCGGCAGCGGACAGGGGAGATCCACCCACGCGCTCACCCCCGGCAGCGGCGGCGGCCGCGGGGAGGTCCGCTCGCGAGCTCACCCCCGGCGGCGGCGAGCCCCGGGGGTAGTAGCTGTGTTTTTTTTCTTTTTTTTATGCAAAGTTTAAAAAAATTCCCAAATTAAAAAATTACCAAAGTTTTTTTATTTTTGAATGCAATTTTTTTTACCTTGAGTTTGTTTCTGGATGCAAAAATATTTTAAATAATTTTTTTTTCTGAAGCAAAATTTCCATCTTAAATTTTTTTCAATTTGTTTCTCAAATTTTTCTCTCTCAATTTTTTCTCGTCAAAATTTTCTGTCTTTTTTTTTCCTCAAAATTTTTTCTTGAAAAAATTTCTTGAAATCAGAAAACGACAAAAAACTTACTAAAAAGGGAAAAAAACGAACGGTCGGGAAATCGATCGTACGGTTGACCGTAAATTAGCGACACCCCTACGCCACGCCGGACTGAAGCACGGTCACTTGATTAGTCCGTGGGTCGTATTTCATAATGCGTCCGGTTGAGTCTCCTGTTGTGGTGACCATCTGATGTTGCGCTCGTGTATATGTCTGTGCTACTGTCGGTGGAAATAGACATCGCAGGTGACTCTTGATCGATTTTGACACCATTCGTGAAGCGCAGCGGCGCACCGCCAGCCTCTCTCGCCAGCACAGTCGCCTCCCGACCGTTCGGTCCAACACACATTAGATCCATGTAGGCGTCCGCGATGTAGAGGTTCCCGGAGTTGACATGAAACCTCAAGCCGAGCGGTCTGCCGCACGAGCTCTCCGTGGCAACTGGTGGGAGGTCGGAGAAGGCGACGCAATGGTTCTTGGTGTAGCTCGGGCTGTATGCGAACGTCATCCACTTGGCTCCCTCGCCGCCGTACTTGAGGATGCAGCCATCGGAGACGCTGATGTAGGGTCCGGCGCCGTGGCCGCTGAACACGACGCTCTCGGGGCCGATGCCCAGCTTGTCCGGCAGCTCCAGGCGCTGGGTCTTGCTGGCGTCAATGGCCTTGGCTACGGCGGCCGTGGCGGCCGAGGCAGGAGCAGCAGGACGACGGCGAGCAAGATCGTCGCGAGCAGAGGCAGCTTCGATGCGGTGCGCTTCTTGGTTGCTAGCGGCGAGAACTGACTAGTTAGTACGAAGTGGTGGTTCTCCCTTGCCATTGTTGGCTGATCGCTGGTATGCTTTGGTTTGATCTGTTGGAGAACGGTGTCACCTGGCTCCCGTTTTATTGTGGGCTTCTTCGCCGTGCGCAGTCTGAGTCGGCGTCAAAAACCGGCAGGCGCGCGGACTCGGGGTCTACCTTCGATCAGTTCGAAGGGAAAGAGGGGAAGAGGAACCCCGGCGGATTCTGAATCCGTATCACCCCGGTGATAAAAAACGACCGGCTTCGTAGGCCGCAAGAGGGGCAGCTATCATCGGAGCCAGACTACCAGAGCCGTCGCCAGCAGTGAAGCCGAACTCCGAATCTCCCCCCGGCCTCGGCAGAGATGAACAGAGCGGTGAACGGAATCGGCGCGCGGGTTCCAACTTCCGAAAGTGTTTGAGGCTCGTAGCCCGGCGAAGAACGTCTACGTTTGCAACGGCATCGTGCGATCACGACCGCCGAAACCAACAGTGTTGCCGCGCTGGCGACGGGTTCAGCGGCGCTCACCCGTTCGATGCTCCCCTGCAGCCACGCGTTGTTGGGTTGCACTCGAACGGCGACCCTCGCCGGTGCTCCCGCACTCCCCGTTAGAGATTCAAGGTGTTGAAAAATTGAAGCCGTTTTGTGTTTCGTGAGGCTGGAGTGGTAATTGATCATGATTCTAATGATATTTTTACAATCCAATTTGAATATAAGCTCAAAATTGAATAAGATTACACCTTTCAGATCTAGCTCTTAGATTATCTAAGTCAAATTTTATGGCCCTTTATCACCCTTATAGTTGTAGTCCATCTATCATCACGAGCCCAGCCGTGGCCTATGGGCTGCTCCGGGACACATTTTTCACGTTGGTTGTGATCGGCACACAGGGGCTCTACTACTATCGCCGTGACACACACGAGCAAATAGGAGAAATAAGACTTTGCAGGGGGTTTGCAAATATTTGCCAGCGTGGCACCATGTGGCAAGCTACATCGACGTCAAAAGTTGGCGCGGCATATTTGGGACCTTAGATGAACCACGTAACATGGTTTAGGCATCGATGGACGATTTGAAAATTTAGAGATCTAAATGAAATTTCAAGATAAATTTGGAAACCCAAAATATAATTTACTCAAAGTAAAATATCAAAGACAAGCCACCGCCGATCTGAGGTGCCACTCTACTCTGACAATCCGATCCGATCTGATCATCCGAGGGCCGCATCAGACGTGACAGCGTTTTCCGTCGTCCGAATTGTCGAAAGCAGAGTGCACGGCGCGATGTCACGCGACAGCCGGGCCCCATGGAGCTGTCCGTCCACGCATCTCGCTTTATCCAATTCTCTTCTCCCGACCCTTCCACCGACCACTGGCCCTGTGGCGAGGAGTTGACCCATGCCGCGGTGGTCTCCACGGCCAAAAAGGCCCAAAAGCAAAGCTTTCCGGCCGGCGGCTCTACTCTGAAGCACCTGAAACAACATTTTAGCAAATCCCTCTCTCACCTTGAAAAACGAGCTTAGGCAACTTCTCACCTAGTAGTTTGAAACATGAGAACTAAAGCAAAATTTACGCAAATGAATAATTATGTTCCAAATTAAAGCAAATTTAATTAAAAAAAAACTGTGTGACCAGACATCCCAAACCGGCTATAAGATTTGTAGAGATGGGAGGAGAACGATGCTTGCCTACTTGGAGAAAGAACAAATAGTGATTGAAGCATAAAGGCAGGCGAGTTTGAGCAATGAAGAAGCTTCAATCTTTTCCGTGGACTAGTGGAGACGCACGTGCCACAGGCACGTGTTTAAAGAACAACATTTAAAAATAATAAGATTGCATCAAATAATTATTAAATTTACATTTATTTATTAATAGTGGTGGCACATGTTTAAAGAACAATATTTAAAAATAATTAGATAATTAGATTCATCAAATGATCCAATATTTAAAGAACTATTAAAAAAATATTAAAAGTGGAGATTGCATCAAATGATTATTAAATTTTAAATTTATTTATTAATAGCATAGGCTCGTAAATGTACTTGTATGTCGTATCTTTCAATGGAATTCTTTGAAAATAATTATTACGATGCCACCATGAATCATTAAAATCATCTGTGGTTCTCCCGTTTAACTCAGAAGTCGGCTGCTGAATGTCATTGGACATATTTGCTTCATTAATCACAGACGCAACACCTACGTATAGACAAAGCATTTTGATTTAGCAGACTCACACATGGGTCGGTTTTGGAAAAAGATTATACCGATGTTCTCTGTATTATTTCGAGCAGCTTCTTTCTCAGCCTTTTTCTGCTGGTAAATTCCCCGCATGCTTGAGTACTTCTCTCTTTCCCTTTGCCGCTTAGCCTCCATTTGATTAGTGGAAGCACATGTAATTGTAAAAGAATCATGAAATAACCATGAATCACAAAGTTTATAAATTGCTAAGAAGATATGAAAAAAACACCTACGGCCACATCAAGGGTAACGGGCTCGTCACATAATTATCTTTTACGATGATTCAACGTGTTTGTGATATCTCCAGATGGTCAGCGGCCATCCATTGCTAAGATAAATATTCAACTGATCATGGATCACGGATCTTTATATTATTAACACGGACATTTAAAATACATGGTTCCCTATAACCATCATATTCAAACAAAAAATGTATCAAAAGTTGATGAGAACAATATCTTACATCTAGCCGTCTTAGCAAAGAGCTCGACCTTTCATCAATACGGTAGCAAGAAGCACATCAGGGGCGCACATGGTGACCTAGGCCACGGACAGAAAGGGCCCTGACTGATGACGATGACCATGAAATGTGCGATGTTAGGACGGGCTGGGAGAACGCGTGGGGATGCCGGCGACCACGACAAGGGAAACACAGCGTTCGAATGGAATGAAGAATGTTACCTTTATCAGCGACAAAATGATATGGGACGTCGTCGGTGGTCAGCAGATCGACGGGCGCCGGTGGACAAGGGCATCGGTGGCTAGAACAAAAACGTACGGATGCCGATGGAGAGGCCTTGACGCTGGTGGCAGGGACAAAGGACGCCGATGCCATGGACAATGGAGGCAAAAGATGTGCATGTGTCGTTCCAAAAAAAGCTGAGTTGCAAAGAAATCCTATGCATGTGTATAATAAGGAAAGAAAAGTGTCGGCGTCCTGACCCGGCGGTCCGGACCCAACTAGTGATTATGCTGCGTGTTTCTCGTCCCAGATGTTGATGCAAGAGGCAACACAGTAGTGCACGGGTTTATCCTGGTTCCGACCGTGGGGTCGTACGTCCAGCAAAGGGGTGTGCGAGAGCTCTGTACTGTCTTGCACCGGGGGTGCCTGTAGTAGGGGGTACAAGCGAGGCGAGAGAGGGAGGGAAGCTCCCAGATCTCTGCTAGAGGAGGAGTTGATTGAGGCGAGTGCCAATATCGAGGCTCAGAAGAGCGATTGGGCTCTGTGAGCAGTGCTGAGTATTGTGTTCTACCGGATGGATCGATCCCCCAAGACAAAGCCCGTCTCCTCCTTTTATAGACACAAGGAGGGGCGGTGTACATGCACAGGACATTGTGGAAGTCGTTGTCTTCTCCCCGAATCGCGGGGCGTAGTGGCCGAGCACTGTGGAAAGTATACTGTGGGGTATGGCGTCTGGTGTGGCAGTTGTCTTGGGCATCGTCCTTAGCCTTGCGGAGATCGCGTCGGCGTCCTTGTAGCTCCAGCGGGCGGTGTGGTCGTTGCTGTAGTGGGTACCGTCCTCCAGTCGTGGTGTGGCGACGTTTCGAGGGTTCTGCAGGCCAGGGTCTTGCACTGGTCAAGGCTGGAACCGCTTCCGAGGGTCGTGCCCATGCCGTTCGAGGGCTCCGCGGAGTGGAAAGTTTGAAGGAGTTATAGGGAGTTGGCAGCACAGTGGCTGGAGCAGTGCCGAGCATGTCTTGAACCGCGTCGTAGGTTCCCACAGTATCGCCACAGCGTCCGGAATGGCGGAGCAGTGACCGGAGTTGGCGGCACAGCCACTGCAGGGAATGGTGGCCTGACGCCATCTGACCCGGGCGCTGCGGAGGAGTGGTTGGCGTTTAATGCCTCCGTACGGCGGGCGGGTGAGCGGAAGGGCCGTTTGTCCTTCCTGTCGAGGGGTGGCCTCGAGCGAGGCGGAGATGATCCGCTCCCCCCAGGGTAGGCTCGCTACCCTCGAGCGAGGCGGAGACGCGGGGCGCGGTCGAAGGTCTCAGCGGGGAGCCCTCGAGCGAGGCGGAGATTGCCCCGCAGGTTCGAGGGGGTGCGGATGGGCCGCACTGTGTACGTGGGCCGCGTATTAGGCTTCTTTGAGTCCTTTCCTTTCTTTCAGATTGGAAAGAGGCTGTATGCCTTCGTGGGCCCGGTTGCCTAATATGTGTTTGCGTTTTTTAGTCCCATGACTAGGGTGCCCCTAATCATGGTACCCGACAGTAGCCCCCGAGCCTTTGGTCGAGTCAGGGGATTCGACCAAAGGGTATTTTGGGAATTTTACCCTTTGATGTGATCGGTCGGCGTTGCATTCCCGCCGGGTGCGTCCAGTCGCTTGCCTGGTGGATATGACAACTCGTCGGTCGGGGTAGTGCGCCTGCAGAGAAAGTACTACGAGGCGCGCGCCCCTTCTTGTCTTGTTTTGGGTGACGAGACGCGTCAGCGTGCTGAGCAGGCCAGGGTCATGATGGCGCCTGCTGCTCTGCAGCCGGTGCTAATGCCGCGCTGTCCCGCGTTTAGGGTCTCAGCCCTGCTTTTTCTGGTTGCCTCTCGACGCGCCGTTCGAGGGCAGTCGGCCAGCGCCGATGCTGCGCTGCTCAGCGTCCAGGGGCTCGGCTTTGCCCTGTCTGGTCAAGTCTTGGCATGGTAACCGAGGGCATCTTTCGCTCGTGGGGTGCCGCACCGTCACGGGCGGTCCAAGCCTTCCCCTTGCAACAGGCTTAAGGCTTGGCGCCCGACGCAGCTATAAATAGAGGTCGTGGGACTCCCTTTGCTTTCCAACTTCCCTGCTCTTACTTCTAGCTTCGCCTAAGTCTAGTAATGTTTCCCTTTGCCTTTCACGACCGACCCCCAGACGGGGTGGCCTGGCTTCTTTAGGTTTTGAGGCTAGGAGAATGCTTGCGAGCTGCGGGAAAAAGCTGGAGAGGGCGTGCTCACCATCCCTCGGCTTCAGTGGAATTAGCAGAAGAACGTGGGGCCTGAGAGGTCCCGCTTCTGCGATGTCCCTCAGCCTGAAGGGGCGTTGAGATGCCTGACCATGGCGTTGGCGCCAGGTTTGGTGGCCGTTCTTTGCATCGTCCCTCTTGGCGACAATGTAGCTCTCGTGGAGCTGGCGTAGAGAGTGTTGTCCGCTAGGTCCCCCCCCGCAAAGTCTTTGGTGGATGAGAAGCAAGAAGAAAGCTTGCGAGAAGGGCATCCCGCGTGGACCCGTGCGGTCTAGGGGCTGCTCCTCGCAATGCCAAGCAGCCTAGTCATAATGTCGGCCAAGGACTCGGTGCACTTCATCGGCGCTCGCTCCTCCCCAAGACAGGAAAAATTGCCACGCAGGTGGCAATGCATTTGTACTTTTCGACGGCTTCGAGCCGATAACCCTTTGTAATCTTTGCTTGCAAAGAGCAAATGAAATCTCCTACTTCTTCGTGAAGAGGATGACCGAGGGTGTAAAGGTGGGCATCAGCCCTGCAGAGGCTCAACCCTTTGGGGGTGTGGCTCGGGTACTGACCGTGGTGGTCTTGGTTTGCCCGGCGGGGGCGCAACGGCGCTCCGGGGAGCATCGTTAGAGGAGTCCGATCTAGGATCGGGGTTTGTTGCTGGAGAAGCAGTGAGGTGGCCACTCCGAGTTGCCTATGCGGACCATGGTGCCGCCGCTGGGCATGTCGCCGTCGTGCTACTGAGGGCGTTCGAGCTGGCCTGCAGAGGGTTCTGATCCTCGAATGTGTGAAGTTTCTTCGTGGGGGCGCGTCAGCGCACCCGTGGGTGTAGCCCCCGAGGCCTTGGAGGAGTGTTTGCACTCGTCCATGGGCTATAAACACCGCCCTGCTTGGTTGCTTTAGTGGGGAGGCTGCCCAGCTTCCTTTTTAGCTGGCATCGGCGTTCCTTCCAGCCGGCCTCGGTGTTTTCTGTGCTGGCGCAGCGACTCGGAGTCCCGTCGAACCATCCAGCAGGCGCGCGTTAAAAGTGGGGTTTTTGGCTAAACACGCGGAGCTTCACAATCGACGGTTGTCGATCCATTCGAGGGTGCGGCCTGAGTCACGGTGTGCGAGGAGTCCCCGAGCCCTGGTCTGCGTGAAGGTGTTCAGGGGACTCTCGACTTTTATTACGACCCTCGTCGCCCTTTCGCAGGGAGGAGGGGTGAAGCGCACCATGCTACCCATGCCCAGGCCGCGATCTATGGCTGCTTCAGTGAGCTGTTATAGGGTGGTTCAAGTGGACGTCCGTGCCGCATTCGATAAGGGTCGGCTCGTGGTCCATGGACACGTCACATAAAGCGCTCGCAAAGGTTCACTAGACGGGGCTCGGACCCATTCGATAGGGTCCGAGGGCTCGATGCTCTCCCTCGATGGGATCCCCCTGCTAGGCACCCTCGACTGGCCTTGAACACTGCGTAGGATGTCTCGAACTCCGCGTTCGAGGGTAGCTTGTACGGCACATCCATGCAGTCCCTGACTCTGGCGTTCTGGAGCGCCTGTTGAACCCTCGACGGGCCAGGCTTCGAACCCCTGATCAGTAAGGCCTCGGAATAAGGTCCCTTCGAGGGTGAAGAGCCCCCGAAGGGAATATTCCGTCACGGTTTGCAAACGGCGCGGAGTCGCGGATCGTGCGCGCGGGTCTTCTGCTGGTTGTGGGCGATGTGGACCGGTACATGCAGTGCAGTGCGGGCGTGCCTTTTCAGGCGGCTGCCTCGGGTAGGCGAAGAGACGTGGGCGACGGCTGATGGATGGAACAGTGCTATAGTTGCTCTGTGCACGTTGGTTACGGCACCGTAATTATCGCCGAGTGCGCGCGTGGGAGACTCCACGGTCGTGGGGCCCAGCTTTCGGTGACAGCAAGATCTACCGCATTCAATGCGGTGGATCCGGGCTGCAGTGGCGAATCCGCCTGTCTTGATGGATAAAAGCGGGAAAAGGGGGATTGTTTGGGCTCACTTGGTCACTTTGCCTTCGTCTCCCCTGCCTTCTCCGCCTCCCCTACATCCTTAGCCCAGAGCCGAGAGCGAGAGGAGGAAGAAGGAGAGGGCGAGAGTGCACCTTAGCCATCGTAGAGCTTGCTTCCTCGCGTCCCCCGGCAGTTCGGAGCGATGTCGGATGTCCAGGAGCCATTATCGTGGGGGAGGTCCACCGCCACCGAGGCGGTCTTGGAGCAACTGGTCGCCGACACGCTACTGCCGGTGAACATCAACTCATAGCGTGGATTCCCCCGCGGCCGGAGGAGACGAAGCCGAATCCCCCCGAGGGCTATGTTGTGAGCCTCGTGCGGCTCCACGAGCTGGGATTCGGCGTCCTTGTCGACAGATTCATGCGGGCGCTGTGCGAATACTACGGAGTGGAGCTGCACAACTTCAGCCCCAACTCCATCTCGCATGCGGCGGTCTTCGTCGCTGTCTGCGAGGGGTATCTGGGGATCGAGGCGCACTGGGATCTATGGATCCGTTTGTTCCGCGGCGAGCTCTACGTCGAGAACGTGCGGGTCCAGCCGAAGTGGTTCGCCCACGCCGGCGGTCTGATGCTCCACTTGCGCCCAACTCAGAAGAACTTGTACATCCCCAACAGGATGACAACGAACAACGCCGGGTGGACCCGTGGGTGGTTTTACCTGCACAACTTCGGCAATTGGCTCCCGGTGTTCACCAACAGGGTGCTCCGGGAGAGGCCGGAGAAGTAGGACTGGGGGGTATCGCCCCCACCGCATCAGGCCAGGCTCGAGTTGCTCACTGACGTGTTACGGCATCTGCCGAGGAAGGGGTTGACGGCGGCGGCCGTCAACACAAACTTTCATCGGCTGAGGGTGATTCCTCTCACGAAGAGGAACTTGCCAATTTTTGAGCTCACCTCCGAGGCCCCGAGCGCGGTCTCGAGGACGTCGTACGTGCTGCTCCCCCATGACGTCACTACCCGGAGGGCGAAGAACGCGGTGGCGGAGTTCCCCGACAACCCCGAGGATCTTTGGAAGATCAAGATGCGCCCCGAGGCGGGGTACCTTTCTGTGGTGAGTCTATGTTTCAATTCATTGTCGACTTGTGCTACTCTTCTCCCCACTCCTCAATCCTGACTTGGTTGCGTTTGTAGGGGGTGAGCCGCAAGGGCTACACCTCGAAGCCCTCGGTCCCGGAGGAACGCGAAGCCAACCGCCTGCACGCAGAGGCAGTGAAGAAGCAGAAGGACGCAGTGGAGGCGGCCACCACCAGGAAGAGGAAGAGGAAGGAAAAGCACGAGAAGGCATGCAAGATAGCACACGCGGAGGGAAAGCCGCAGCCCGCCACACCCGAGTCCACCGAGGGGGAGGACTCCTCGGACGCCGAGCTCAACTTCTCGGACGACGACGAGGCGGAGACAGGTGTGGGTTCCCCTCCGGTCTACCAAGGGGCTGGCGATGGGGATGTGCCAATGACACTGGGTGAGGCGAGGCTCACATCATGGTCGTTGGTGGAGCCGCCCCTCGATAGGACAGAGCGGAGGTCGCCCGCGCCGGTGGCGGGACAAAGATCGCCCACGCCGGCAGCGGGTAGGAGATCGCCCACACCCGTGATGGGGCAGAGGTCGCCTCGCCGGCGACGGGTAGGAGGACACCGGCGCCCGCAGTGTCAACGGGCGGCGGCGGGTTCGTGGCGAGTGCGGAGACGCCCGCGCAGACGGCCTCGAGGAGCCAGACCGACCCGAGGGTGGCGCCCTCGGGCCAGTCATCAGGAGGCGTCAGCGTGCTGCGGGCTCAGAGGAGCGGCTCAGGCAAGCGCAGCATGAGCGCCCGGTCAGGGTAAGTGATCTTGATTTTATCCTTCGCATTCGTTTAATCGACCCTCCAGTCCTGCTGACTTCGACATTTCTTCCCCGACTACCCAGCTCTGGGGCCATCGCCAGGGATGCGG
This sequence comes from Panicum virgatum, assembly GCF_016808335.1. Taxonomy (NCBI): domain Eukaryota; kingdom Viridiplantae; phylum Streptophyta; class Magnoliopsida; order Poales; family Poaceae; genus Panicum; species Panicum virgatum. Next base: position 39,419,046 of record NC_053139.1, on the reverse strand, counting down.
CCCAGCTTGCGCCAACCATGGCCCTCAAGATCGGGGCGCTCGCAACGCCGCACACAGCGCCGCAGCCCCTGCCCGTAGTGGATATAGTGGCGTAGGCCGCGAAGCTCCAAGAGGCGATGGCTCGAGGGGCCTAGAAGGCCCAACAGGCTCAAGCGCCGGAGAGTGGGGGCGATGCTGGTCAAAGCGGCATTGTAACAGCCGCTCAGGCTGACGCTGAGGGGGAGGTCGGCCGGGGTAGCGCAAATGACGCCACCCGGCTAGACGTCGAAATCGAGGCCGGTCGGGGCGACGCAGATAGCGCCGCCCAGCCGGTTGCAGGAGAAGAAACTGGTGGGGGTGCGCAGGAGCGCCCCTCCAGCCAAAGAGAGGTGGAGATCCTCATCCTCGAGCCCCCGAGGGTTGGGGTCGAGGGTGTCACAGAGGAGGAGTCGGCGCCAAGGGCGCCGGCAGTGGAGGAAACCTGCGTCCCGGAGCCTGTGAAGGCCGGGGACGAGGGTGTTATTGCGGCGGCGACGGCGCAAACGGCGCCGGTGAACGTGGTGTCGGTGGTGCAGCTGCCGGAGAGCAGCGAGGAGTTCGGGGACTCGAGGGACATCAACCCCGCTGCTGCGGCCAGCGCCGCCGACCGGATTGCCGAGTTCGTATCGTCCTCTGAGGAGGTACTTAGCGCGGGGACGTCCGAGGGGCCCCGTCATGGAGCGATTATCCAATCCGGGGTCCCCTTGGAATTTCTCCACAACGAGCAGGAGGAGGAAGCCGTCTGGAAGGCGCAGTTTGCGGTCAGCTCTCGGATTCAGGACCACCTCGACAGCGCCTTAGAGCTCCATAGAATGATGGATTTCTAGATCAGCAGCGTAAAGCGCCTTTCCCTGGGAATCGCTTGAGTTCTGTTTTGTTTTCGTGTACTTTACTCACGCTCCTTCGCTTGCAGTGGCTGAGGGACATTTCGCGCAAGAAGAGCGCCGAGCTGACCCGACTGTACTCCCAAATGCGTTGGCCTGGATAGTACAATGCCGATTTGGTGCTCCGGAATATCGACGCCAACACCCAGTTGACCAGTCTTGGAGCACGCCAGCGCGTGCTAGAGGAGGAGCTGGTGCGGACCGCTGGGGAGCGCGACATCCTGAGGGTCGCAGTGGAGCAGAAGGCTCAGGAGGCCGAAGCGCAGACCGCTGAGCTGCAGCGTGTAAGGACGGCCCTCGAGCAGAAGGAGGCCGAGCTCCAGCGCAAGGAGGCCGAGCTCCAAGGCAAGGAGGCCGAGCTCCAGCGCGAGAAGATGGCCGTCGCCATGCTCACTGGGATCCTCGAGGAGAAGGGCAAGGCCCTCGAGGGGAAGGAGGTGGCCATCCGGAACACGGAAGCCACTATCAAGAGGACTCCTTGTCCTTGCTCGAGGAGGCCGCCCGGACCCAGCAGGAAGAGGCGCAAAAGAATATCACGGGTGAGTATTCGAAATTTCGCTGTCGTTTGATCTGATTTTATCGCAACTTATCTTGGTTCCTTTGACCAGAGCTGAGACAGAAAGTGGCGGACGAGACTGCGGTGAAGGAGGCTGTCAATACCGCACTCATGGCGGCGCAGGCCGAATACGTTGAACTGGAGTGGACCACTGTGAGCGTGTGCCAGGAACTCGAGGGTGACGGTGCCGTGTCTGGTAGCTCAGTGGTCAGCCACTTGCGAGCACTAGGGGGGCGGATCGCCGAGCACGCCAAGAGCACCTTCCGCCTCGGTGTCCTGCGAGCCCTCGCCGTGGCCTCGACGCACTATATCATGGACCTCCAGAGAGTGTCGTCGGGGTACATGGTCCCAAACGACGCCAGCCCGTTCACTGCGTCGGCCATCATGGACGACGCCGACACCACCGTCGAGGGGTTCGCCACCGTCCTGGACAGGAAGCTTGAAGCTGACATCCCCCCCATAGCCGAATTCGATGATGTTGAAGACCCGCAAGGGGGGATGATAACCTGTAGGAAGTTTGGGCCTCGGAGCCCATGTAAATAAGTTAGTACTTGTTGTAATAGTACTTTTGGATTAAGAAATCCGTTATTGTAAATCGACAGTGTGGCCCCTCGAGGCCTTGCCCGTTCGAGCTCTCGTTTTCTTTACTTTATTTCCGTGTCCTCGTATGCGACTTAGATAAACTTCTGCGAGGAATTTCGTGTCCATAAGCGACTTAGGCGTAGGGTGGTGAGGGGGATGCCATATCCCGGAGGCGTAGGCGGTCCCGCGACTCGGCCGGCCCCGTACTATAGTTGCTTATGCCTCGCGTCCGTTTTTCCAAGTATACGAGAAACTTAGAAACGGAATTTTTTTGAAAAAACATTGGTGATTTTTGGGGACGTTCGGGGGTTCCCCCCGTAGTAGCCCCCGAGGGAGGCTTGGCTTTGCCGAGGGTAAAGCCAGGTGTGCCTCAGTGTTCGTGCGCATCCGAGCCCCCGAGGGTCCGGAAGGTTCCCAAAAAATAAACAAGTAAATCATACTCCTTTATTGTTACGGAAAATCATAAATACGAGTACAAACGATGTACAAATAGCTTGGAACTCTAAGGATAGAAGCGACATAGCTGCTGTATGTTCCAAGCATTTGTGAAGACTTCGCCGTTTTCGTTTGCCAGCTTGTACGTGCAGGGCTTGAGCACGTCGGCGATGATATATGGGCCTTCCCATGGTGGTGAAAGCTTGTGGCGTGGTCTGTTATCCTGTCGAAGCCTCAGCACTAGGTCGCCCTTGTTGAGGTCTCGGCATCAAACTCTCTGCGTTTGGTATCTTCGCAGGGACTGCTGATAACACGCAGAGTATAGGAACGCCACGTCTCGAGCTTCATCCACTTGGTCCAGCGAGTCCTCGTGGGCTTACTGGTTCTGCTGCTCTTTATAGGTCTTGAGCCCTAGTGACCCGTACTCCAAGTCCGTGGGGAGCATGGCCTCTGCGCCATAGACGAGGAAGAATGGGGTAAAGCCCGTGGCTCCACTTGGGGTCGTCCTCGGGCTCCAGATAACCGAGGGTAGCTCAGTGAGCCACCTCCGGCCAAACTTGTTTAGTTTGTTGAAGATCCTTGACTTGAGGCCTTGGAGGATCATGCCATTGGCACGCTCCACTTGCCCATTCGTCTGTTGGTGCGCCACAGCCGACCAGTTCAAGCGTTTGTGGTAGCTGTTGCAGAACGCCAAGAATTTCTTGCCCGTGAACTGGGTGCCGTTGTCGGTGATAATCGAATTCGGGACCCCGAACCTGAAGACAATGTCAGTAAAGAACAGAACTGCTTGCTCAGACTTGATCTTGCCGATGGGTCGAGCCTCCATCCACTTGGAGAATTTGTCGATTGCCACCAACAAGTGGGTGAAGCCCCCGGGCGCCTTCTGCAGCGGGCCAACGAGGTCCAGTCCCCACACTGCGAACGACCACGTGATGGGGATGGTCTGTAGAGCGTGGGCCGGGAGGTGCGTCTTCCGGGCGTAGAACTGGCAACCCTCGCACGTCCGCACGACGTCGGTAGCATCGGCGACCGCGGTGGGCCAGTAAAAGTCTTGACGAAATGCGTTACCCACTAGAGTGCGCGGTGCGGCATGGTGACCGCAGATGCCAGCATGGATGTCCCGGATTAGTTCCTTGCCCTCGGGAATCGGGATGCAGCGTTGCAAGACGCCCGAGGGACTGCGCTTGTATAGCTCTCTGTCGATCATGACGAAAGACTTGGCTCGCCTGGCGACGCGTCTCACCTATGCGCGATCTGAGGGTAGCACCCCTCGGTTAATCCAGTCGAGGTATTGGTCGCGCCAGTCTTGCAAAAGTAGAGCCTCGTCGATCTCCATTGCTTCGGCCTCGTCCATGGAGGAGGTCTCAAAATCAGTGTCCATGGGCTCGGCCTCATCCGCCAAGGGATTCCCGCCGGGGGGCTTGGCATTCGAGGGGACCGATTCTGCCGGATCCTTGAAATCGATGGAGGGCTTGGTGATGTCGCGAGTAAAGATGTTCGGGGGGACGGTGGTTCGCCCTGATGCGATCTTGGCTAACTCGTCGGCATCCTCGTTGTACTTGCACGGGACGTGGTTGAGTTCTAGGCCGTCGAACTTGTCTTCGAGGTGGCGTATTGCGTTGTAGTATGCCTCCATTTTTGGGTCGTGACATCTAGACTCCTTCATCACTTGGTCGATGACGAGCTGAGAATCACCGCGTACGTCGAGGCGCTTGACGCCAAGCTCAATGGCGATGCGGAGGCCACTGAGGAGGGCCTCGTACTCCATGCATGTGTTCTCCGAGGGGTGAGATGAAGAGGATGCCGGCGCCGGCGCTAGTTTTCATCATCGACCCATCGAAGTACATGGTCCAACATTCAGCTTGGATTTGCGACGGGGGCAGTTGAGTGTCCGTCCACTCAGAGACGAAGTCGACCAAGATTTGGGACTTGATCGCTTTGCGAGGGGCATAGGTGAGAGTTTCTCCCATCAGCTCCACGGACCACTTGGCAATTCTACCCTCGGCTTCCCTGTTGTGGACTATCTCTCCCAGGGGGAAAGATGAGACCACGGTGACGGGATGAGCCTCGAAGTAGTGGCGCAGCTTGCGCCGAGCCAGGACCACCGCATATAGCAGCTTCTGGATCTGTGGATAGCATGTCTTGGTTTCAGACAACACTTCGCTGATGTAGTACACCGGCTGTTGGACAGGCAGAGCATGGCCCTCCTCTTGTCGTTCGACGACGATCGCCGCGCTGACCACTTGGGTCGTCGCAGCTACGTACAGGTAGAGGGGCTCGCCGTCTATGGGTGGTGTGAGAATGGGGGCATGAGTGAGCGATGCCTTCAGCCTGTCGAGGGCTTCTTGAGCCTCGGGGGTCCACTTGAAGCGTTCAGTTTTCCTCAAGAGTCGATACAGAGTCAAGCCTTTCTCGCCGAGGCGCGAGATGAATCGACTAAGGGATGCCAGGCATCCCATGACCCTCTGTACCCCCTTTAGGTCTCGGATCGGTCCCATCCGAGTGATGGCCGAGACTTTCTCAGGGTTGGGTTCAATGCCCCGCTGGGAGACAATGAAGCCCAAGAGCATGCCTCGAGGGACTCCAAACACGCACTTCTCGAGGTTGCGTTTTACCCCCTTAGCCCTTAGGCAATCGAACGCGATCCTGAGATCGGCGACCAGGTCGTCCGCCTTCCTAGATTTTACGATGATGTCATCGACATATGCCTTTACGTTCTGCCCGATATGGTCCCCGAATACGTGGAGCATACACCGCTGGTATGTAGCTCCGGTGTTTCTGAGGCCAAAAGGCATCGTGACGTAGCAGTACATGCCGAAAGGTGTGATAAAAGAGGTCGCGAGCTGGTCGGACTCTTTCATCTTGATTTGGTGGTAACTGGAATAAGTATCAAGAAAGGATAAAAGTTCGCATCCTGCAGTTGAATCAACGATTTGATCAATACGCGGCAAAGGAAAGGGAACCTTCGGACATGCTTTATTTAAACTAGTGTAGTCTACGCACATCCTCCAATTTCCATTCTTTTTTTTACTAATACAGGATTAGCTAGCCACTCGGGATGGAACACCTCCTTGATGAATCCGGCCGCCAGAAGTTTCTACAGCTCCTCGCCGATCGCCCGGCGCTTGAGCTCGTTGAAGGGTCGCAGGCGCTGCTTCACCGGCTTGGAGTTGGGTCGGATGTCAAAGGAGTGCTTGGCGACCTCCCTCGGTATGCCAGGCATGTCCGAGGGGCTCCACACAAAGATATCTGCATTGGCGCGGAGAAAGTCGACGAGCACCACTTCCTATTTGCTGTCGAGGGTGGCGCTGACCTGCAATGCCTTGTCGTCGGGGTGATCCGGGTTGAGGGGCACCTTCTTGATACCTTCAGCGGGTTCGAAGCTGCTCGCGTGCCGATGCGTGGAGTCCAAGGCCTCGCTTGCCATCTTGTCGAGGGTGGCTGCGAGGGCCTCGTCCTCCGCTTGAGCCTCCGCATGCTCGACGCACTCGACGTCACACTCGTAGGCGTGCTCGAACGAGGAGCCGACTGTGATGACACCCTTTGGACTCGGCATCTTCAGTTTGAGATAGGTGTAGTTGGGGATGGCCATGAACTTGGCATACCAGGGACGGCCAAGGATGGCATGGTAGGCTCCCCGAAACCCCACCACCTCGAAGGTGAGCACTTCCTTGCGGAAGTTGGCTGCTGTGCCGAAGCAGACAGGTAGGTCGATCTGGTCGAGGGGTTGGACTCCCTTCCCCGGTGCAACACCATGGAATGGCAACTTGCTGGGCGGAGCTTGTTCAATCCAATCCCCATAAGCTCCAAGGTGTGGGCGTACATGATGTTGAGGTTGCTGCCTCCGTCCATGAGCACCTTGGAGAAGCGGGTGTTGCCGATGATGGGGTCGAGAACAAGTGGATATCGTCCCGGGTGCGGGACGTAGTCAGGGTGGTCCTCGCGGCCGAAGGAAATGGTGTCCTCCGACCAGTCGAGGTTGGATGGCGTGGCCTTGGTGACGGAGAAGACTTCCCGGCGCTCACGCTTGCGCTGCCGAGAGGTCATGTTCGTCGTCGGCCCTCCGAAGATGAAAAAGGCGTTCTCCACCGGGGGGAACTCGTCGTCTCCACCTTTGTCGCCAGCATCCTTCTTCTTGTCCTCGTCGCGATGCGCGACACGATTGTAGTACTTCCGGAGCATCTCGCACTGCTCGAGGGTGTGGTTGACCGAGCCCTTGTGGTAAGGGCACGGCTTCTTGAGCATGTCATCGAATAGGCCGCCACCGCCTCGAGGGGGGGCCTCGAGGTCCTTTGCGATCCGGGGCAGCGACGAAGGCCTCGTCGGAGTCCTCCGCCTGTCCCGGTCCATGCTGGTTCAGTGGGGGCGGCTTCTTTCCTTTCTTCCCCGCTTTTGCTTTTTGGCGGGGGTGTTGGTCTTGGCGTTGCTGCCCTCTACGGGCGCATCTTCATTGCGCTTGTTTGCCTTGTCATCAAAGATGGCACCAACTGCCTCCTCGCCGGCGGCGTAGTTGGTGGCGGCATCGAACAGCTCGTTAGTATTGGCGGGACAGCTTCGCGCAAGCTCGTGCACCAGGTTCCTGCACGTCGTGCCTTTGAGGAAGGCGTTGATGACCTCGATGTTGGTGACGCTGGGGAGCTCGGTGCATTGCTTGAAGAAGCGCCGCACGTAGTCGCGCAGGGACTCATTGGGCTTCTGCCGACACCCTTTGATGTCCCAGGAGTTCCCAGGGCACACATAAGTGCCCTGAAAGTTGCCTACGAAGATCTTGACTAGGTCGGCCCAGTCGTGGATCTGGTCCGCAGGCAAGTACTCGAGCCACGTTCTTGTGGCGTCAGCGAGGTGAAGGGGGAGGTTGCGGATGATGACAGCATCATCTGTCGCACTGCCCAGCTGACATGCTAGGCGATAGTCGTTGAGCCAGACCGCGGGATCGGTCTCTCCCGAGTACTTGACGAGGGTGGTGGGCTGTCGAAAGCATGGGGGGAAGGGAGTGGTACGAATCTCCCGGCTGAACACACGGGTGCCCGGAGGCTCCGGTGACTCGCCCCTGTCGTGCTCGGGGTCGAAGCGACCACCCCGTCGAGGGGTGTACTTCCTGCCATTGATGCTGTTGCGGGCGTCGCCATCACCGGCATGTCCGCGCGTGTCGTGGAGTCGCTCCCTTGCGGGAGTCTTTCCAATGCGGTCGCGCACCGAGGGTGCTTTCGCACCGTCCGCTACGGCTGCCTTTTCCTTCCTTCCTGGTGGAGTTTGCAACGAAACCTCGTGGTCCTACTCTGCAGTCCCACCGGCCTGCTTCGGGACTGTCGAGCGCATGCGAGATGCAGAGCTCTCGGCCTGCTGCACAGCAGCCTGCTGGATGAGCACCTGTGCCTCGCGGTGCAGGTTGCGACCCGAAGTCGTCGATGGCTCGGGCATTGCTTGGAGTAGGTTGGCCGCAACGACAAGTTTTTCGCCGGCCGTTTTCAGTTCCGGAGGTTTGTCGACGTTGTCGTCGGCTAGAATCCGCTCCCGAGCAGCGCGTCCCACCACCTGGGCACACACGCCATGCGCGGTGCACTACTGCTCGAGTGCGGTGCGCAGCTCCTGTATCCGCCGACGCTGCTCGTCGAGCTTGGCTTGAAGCTCCTTGAGTTGCGCCAGCTGTGCCTGCCGCGCCGCCGAGCTTGACGAAGAAGAAGGGGTCGCGACAGGCACCACCTCTTGGTTTGCCTGCATGTCCGCTCCGCCGTTCCCATCATTGTGGCAGAACCGCCTAAATTATCCCGGCTCAAGTGCGTAAACCATCACCATAAAGGCAACATTAGCTTAAACGCACTTCAAACGGAACAATTTTTGGTCTGTCGGGTAACGTCCCGATACAACCACCGATTCTCGGATCGAACAAGCATACCCCGCACGAAGGCGAGTTCAGAGATATTACAACCACAATTTTACAACACAGGCTTATTAAAGATTACAAACCAGTTCAAAAGATTATTACAAGACCAACTTAAGTAATACAGTTATACAAAACATAAGAGTAAGTTCAGAGTTTAAACAGCGGAAGGTAAAACACGACGGCTACAACTCGCCGCAAAAAAAATGGTACCAAGCCAGCCCAAGCAAGGTATCACTCGTCATAGTTATTGCCGGCCGAAGACGTATCCCACTCTACGGACCAGCCAGGAGGCAACGAGCAAGGATAGGTCAAGCTAGCGATCTGATCCTCAAAACTCATACCTGAAAAAGGGTTTCAACAGCAAGGCTGAGTATTCTAATACTCAGCAAGACTTAACCGACAACGGGTATAAGTAGCCCACCTTAGCTAGACTATGCAAGGCTTTGTAAGGCTCTGTCTTTCCTTTGCTGAAAAGCAATAAAGAGTAGGTCCTTACTTTCAACTTTTAGCTTCAAGATTCTAGTTGATTAACCATCCTATGTAAGCATCTACTAACCAAACATGGTGGAACTTCTAAGCAAACATCAAGATTAATAAGAATATTGTTGCTCTTATTACTCTGTGTGGCAAAGAGATCAAGCAGTCTCATTTCATCGTGAGAGGCGGACGATTCTGAATCGAAATTCAACCTTGCAAGGGTAACCTAGCACACACGTCTGGAATACCGTCGGGTCATTCCCAAACAACCGTTAACCTTTCTTTCCGGCTTGTGGATAGTGCCACTCTCCCCGACTACAGGGCTCCAAGGCCGAACCTTGTCCCTAGAAGTCGTAGTGTTGCGCAACATATAATAAAACCTATCCCTACTGAGAGAGTGGGAGGTATATCCACTCCCCGGTCCAATCGGCTACTAGGCTTGCCGCGTACCATATTTACGGCATGTGACTAGTACTTTCAAAAACTTAACCAGCACTACCACACACCGCGACCTTAGCAAGTTCATCAACACAGACGGGGTCTCACATGAGATCATGATATCGAACACAACCCCGTCCGTCATCCTTATATTGATAACAGAAAGTAAACAAGCAATTTCTATAAAGCTCGCGAGTGACAGGCAATCACTCGACTTTTACCGGTCCTATAAGCTTAGCAGATAGTCGAACTCAGGTCTAGTGTTTAGTACATAGGTTCCTAGGATCATGCATCTAGGGTTTCAATTCAAATCCTAAGAACTGTAAATGCACAAGTAAGTAATAACAGTAAATGATAATAATTTGAAATATAGGTTATGTCCGGGGCTTGCCTTCTCGGTAGTTGCTAACTATTTCAGCGCTAGGCTCTTCCGAACTTTGGTTCGGGGCTTCAGTTAGTTCCGCAGTGTTTACTTGAGCGTCGAGATCACCTCCGTCAGACTCCGGAATCAACTCGTACGTCCCGTCCGACAAAGTAGTCGTATCTATATGTAATGTAAGGACAATATTAAAAACACACATGGGCAAATGTTTATAGAGTAGTTAAATACTAAATTTAGCTACACAAGGCATCATGATCAACAGCACAAAAGAAGTTAACTAACTTCATAAAATGAGTGGTGGTGATTTACTATACCACTAAGTCATGGTTTGTAAATAAATCAACAAATCAGAGTACAAATAGTAATAAAATTCTACAAAAATTACCCTAAATAGAACATTAACATACTAAGCTACCCTGCAAAAATCATGCCAAGACATGTAACCATTTAATCACAACAAATCATTTATGCAGGCAACACCTAGCACAAGCTTGAATTATACAGATCAAACTAGAGCAAAACAGAAGCTCAAAATTTAACAGGAGATCTACACAGGGATTAACTAGCTACTGTGAATTTTTCATGATTTTATCTACACAGGATTAATTCTGAGAAAATAAACAAAACAGACATCAGTTTAGCAAGATTAAACTTTAGCTCCTGTTCTAGTCATGAACTAAAGCTCAAACTTCCTGATCAAGCTAATATACTCCATATGAACACTCAGGAATATTTTCAGGATTTTACACTAACAGAAACTATTTATCATAAATAAAGTATACTAAACAAGGATTAAATCAAATAAAAAGCTATAACAAAGAACTGATCATGAAATTTTTATATCAAAGCTAGTGTAACAAGAGTAAACTACCACCAAAATTTCAAAGCAATAACAGCTTTCAAGTATCACATAAGAAAAAGATTAAAGAACTAGTATTTATACACCTAGTAACACAAAACAAAATCTACAGCAAAAACTTGCAACTAAAGCCTAACATATTATGGTTCTACTGCATAGAGCTCTCCAAGAGGATTCCAAAACATTAAGATTTGCTATTTTACGAATTTTATACGAATTGATATTGAATTTCAAAGTTCACTGAAAAACATTACAAAGCAGTCCTTAGTGGCACTATTCAAATGAGTCATAGTCTATTCACATAACCCCCTGGCGTTTCTCTAATTCTAACAAACAAGTCCCCGGCCGAGTCAGAGCAGGGGGCGGTGGTTTGACCGGCCAAAACCGGCGACGGCGATCACCGGCGGCGAGGGTGGGGTTGGGGGAAACGGAGAGCAGGCCAGGGCGGACCTCCTGGTGTACTTGGCGCGTCGGGAGAGGGTTGGAGGAGGGCGGTCGGCGATGGACGGCGGCTAGCGGGCTCGGAGCACGGCGGCGGGATGGCTCCGGTGAGGTTTGGGCGAGGGGAAAAGGCCTGGGAGCTGCGCGAGGTCGAGGCGGTGCTAAAAGTGGGGGCTGTAGGGGTGGAGCGGGTCTGGGTTGGCGGCTCTGCGGCGAGGTGGAGCTCGCCGGGGTTCAAGCAGGGCGGCGGCGGTGTTCTGCGGCGTGGAAGCGAGGGGAGAGGAAATGGACGAGCGAAATCGACCTCTGGGGTTTAAGTAGAGCTTAAGCGCTCGCTAGAAAAGGGCGGCGTGCTCTGCAGCGGCCGTTCCACGGCGGCGTCGCGGTGGCGGCCGTCGGGGAGATTCTGGGCGCGGCGGGGGTGCGTGGCGAGGGGTGGAGGCTCCAGCGCGAGGCAACAGGAGGGGGAGGAGCTCGCCCGCGACGCGTGGGAGCCAGCGCACGGCGAATTAATGGCCGGGAAGGCCGGGAAGGCGCTCCACGGCGGGTGACGGGCGGCGCTGTCGGCGGCGAGAGAGAAAACAGAGCAGGGGGTGGAGGTGGAAGAAAAGGTTCGTTTTGCAATTACCAAAAGTTCCAGGGACCCCACTGTAAAACAGCGATAACTTTTAAACCAAAGCTCAAATGAAAAAGTGCCCAACATGAAAGTTGTTCAATTTTTCAAGAGCTACAACTTTGATGTTGTGCAAAAATTTATTTGACCAAAGGATAGAGAGCTAAATTTGAAAACACAAGAGGGATTTTAAACTCTAGGAATTTTGTCTTTTTCAATGCAAAATCACTTCAAATGTAGACTTACAAGCAAAAAGACTACCATGCATTAAATGCACTGAAGTTTTGCACAAACACCCTCCACTAAAACTATAATTACACAACCTATTCAACACAACTGCAAAAAGGACCTTGCATAAAATCATAATTACACATATAACCTTTCATAATTACAAAAAGATCCTTTTTAAGTAATTCAAGCACATGATGCATAGCAAACCTACCCAATTACTGTGCAGACACTTAATTAATTACTGTGTAAACACCCGGGGTGTTACAATCATTGCCCGGGGCGTTGTCATTCTGTCCGTCCGCGAGCTCGGCCATGAAGCACTCCCGAGTGGGATCGTAATCCCCCTCGCTGGAGTCCTCGGGGCAGGTGAGGCAGTAAGCCGCCGCAAGCTGGAACAACCGGAAAGCATCAAGGTCTCAGACCCCGGAGTAGTCCTCGGCCTCCTTGGTCGTGAAGTTATCCATGAAGAAGTTGATGTCGTCGGCGATCGAGCCCGCCGTCTCGCAGTAGGAGTCGTCAGGAGATGACGCGATGAGGTTGCGGATCGAGAGGAGGTGATGACCCAGCAGATCCTCATACTCGGTGAAGTTGGTGCTGGATGAAGAGGCATAGGTGGCAGTGTTGCGCATCCCGAAGGGAAAGGGCGATGGCGCAGTCGCGCCCTCCCTGGGAGGCACTGGGGCTACTATTGATGAAGGTGTCGGCGCAGATGGCGCCGAGGCACGTGATGACGAAGTGGTGGCTCCGTCGGCCGCGACGCTGAGCTGTGACATGCCAACCTCAACCCACGTAGGGGAGCTGAGGCGTGCCGCCCTGCGCCGCTCCATGCGCGCTTGTCGCGAGCGCTGGCCCGAGCGCTTGTTGTGCTGGGCTGGTGACGTCGGAGCGTCGGGGTTGCGTCTGGGCGAGAGGAGCTCCATGAGGTAACCATTGCCGGTTGCCCTGAACTCAAGACTCCCGAACCAAATCACGTATCCCGCTGGGAGCGGATCCGAGGCGCCCATGGGAAATGAGTGGGACCTGCTCGCCATCCCTGGAGATCAAATGGGAACAAAAGAGAAATGTCACGCAGCAGACTCCTACCTGGCGCACCAACTGTCGGCGTCCTGACCCGGCGGTCCGGACCCAACTAGTGATGATGTTGCGTGTTTCGCGTCCCAGATGTTGATGCAAGAGGCAACACAGTAACGCACGGGTTTATCCTGGTTCCGACCGTGGGGTCGTACGTCCAGCAAAGGGGTGTGCGAGAGCACTGTACTGTTTTGCACCGGGAGTGCCTGTAGTAGGGGGTACAAGCGAGGCGAGAGAGGGAGGGAAGCTCCCAGATCTCTGCTAGAGGAGGAGTTGATTGAGGCGAGTGCCAATATCGGGGCTCAGAAGAGCGTTTGGGCTTTGTAAGCAGTGCTGAGTATTGTGTTCTACCGGATGGATCGATCCCCCAAGACAAAGCCCGCCTCCTCCTTTTATAGACACAAGGAGGGGCGGTGTACATGTATAGGAGATCGTGGAAGTCGTCGTCTTCTCCCCGAATCGCGGGGGCGCAGTGGCCGAGCACTGTGGAAAGTATACTGTGGGGTATGGCGTCTGGCGTGGCAGTTGTCTTGGGCGTCGTCCTTGGCCTTGCGGAGATCGCGCCGGCGTCCTTGTAGCTCCAGCGGGCGGCGTGGTCGTTGCTATAGAGGGTACCGTCCTCCAATCGTGGCGTGGCGACGTTCCGAGGGTCCTGCAGGCCAGAGTCTTGCACTGGTCAAGGCCGGAGCTGCTTCCGAGGGTCGTGCCCATGCCGTTCGAGGGCTCCGCGGAGGGGAAAGTTTGAAGGAGGTATAGAGAGTTGGCAGCACAGTGGCTGGAGCAGTGCCGAGCACGTCTTGCACAGCGTCATAGGTTCCCACAGTATCGCCACAGCGCCCGGAATGGCGGAGCAGTGACCGGAGTTGGCGGACAAGACTCCGGTCACAGCCACTGTGGGGAATGGCGGCCTGACGCCGTCCGACCCGGGCGCTGCTGAGGAGTGGTTGGCGTTTAATGCCTCCGTACGGCGGGCGGGTGAGCGGAAGGGCCGTTTGTCCTTCCTGTCAAGGGGTGGCATCGAGCGAGGCGGAGACGCGGGGCGCGGTCGAAGGTCTCAGCGGGGAGCCCTCGAGCGAGGCGGAGATCGCCCCGCGGGTTCGAGTGGGGTGCGGATGGGCCGCACTGTGTATGTGGGCTGCGTATTGGGCTTCTTTGAGTCCTTTCCTTTCTTCCAGATTGGAAGGAGGCTTTAGGCCTTCGTAGGCCCGGTTGCCTAACATGTGTTTGCGTTTTTTAGTCCCATGACTAGGGTGTCCATAATCATGGTACCCGACAAAAAGAATCGTGTGCGTGGGCATAACGAAAGAAAGAAAAGAATATATTTTCCTTCCAAACACAAACCTTGTGCGTGTGGATAAGGAAGGAAAAAATAAATCATGTGCGTGTGCATAAGGAAATAAGAAAAGAAAAGAAACAAAGGAATATTTTCCTGCCAAACTTACTTTTCCTTCCTCACATTTATTTTCCATTGAGCAATAATATTAATTTTTTATTTCAAAAATAATACATGTCTTTATTTTTCTTTCATAAAACAATGATGTCAATTATTATCCTTCTAAAACAAATATCGACGCGAATTATGGGTGAGTGCATGAAAAGGAAAGTAGAGAGTGACAAAGGAAAGTAATATGCGGGTACAAGAGGTGGGTAGATGAATGCTTGGTGTAAAAAGTATTAGGATTTTGGTGGAAATATTTTCTTTCTATCAATTTCGTGGGTGTACATCCTTTTTCGTCAAACCTTTGGCTTGACAAGTGGGACCTCCGTGAGGGGTACGGTGGGCCTAATCTTAGTGAAAAAAAATTTCAATTATTTCAACTTTTATAATATAAATATAGATACTTTGGCTGCGGATAAGCATGGAGAGGCAACAACTTGGGGGCCAGGCCACACCCAGTGTTTTCTCGCAATGGCATAGCAGTACCACCGCCCCCCCCCCCTATGGCAAGTAGAGGGAGGAGTAGGACGATGCCGATGGAAAGGGGAAAGGGAGCTCCCTCCCTGATTTCCCTGCCCTGCAAAAAAAAAATTCTTCGCTATCTCGCTTTTTGCCCTTCTGATGAAAACATGGCTGTGGCTTTGCCTGCTACCAATCTACCACCTGCAGGTGCAGCCGAGCAGGTCCGATCCGCCCTCCATATTCTCGGGGGCGGCAGGGTACAATGGTTTTTTTTTTTGAAGGAAGGCAGGGTACAATGTTGAGCTCGTGCATATTAGAATATTCCATGCTACGCATACCATCATAAGAATTAATCATCAGCTAATGGACGAACTCCGGTATAAGAATTAATCGTCAGTTAATGCCTTAATGGTGAACAAAAACCTTATTAAAAGCTTGCAGGATGTTACATTGCGCAGCCCATTGGAAGACGAAAAAGAATAATGGATGTTACATTAAAATGACGCAGCTGTAAGGTGGATGAGTACAAGTAGATAATTGAAAAAAGTTATTGAAACCGTGGCCACGTGTATAGTTTTTTTAGGATCAAACGAATATAATGTTTACCTTTGTGTAAGGGTTTATTCATTGGTCAATAATTTACCATGAAAAGTTTTTGAGTTTTCTTTTCAATAAAAAGCAATGGGTAATAAACATTAATCTTCTACACCAAGATGGTGAGTCTTTAGATGATATACAGCACATAGCCACCGACAACGACCTCAAGGACCCGTACAAATAATAGTGCATAAGTGAGAGGACCACAAATCCAGCTAATGGAATGCACCAAAGCACGTAAATCTGCCTGAATATATGCTTATTACACCTTTTGTGTTTTTATAGACATTCTTGATACCATATGTTACCAATCAAAAGAAATTAAGCTGCCACCACACTAAAAAGACCAATGTAAACTACATTCGTACCATGCTCATGGAAGCACAAACCACCTTTGATTTTTTTGGACAGATGGAGAAACTACGGCGGGAAACACAAAACTTCCCCGGTTTTTTGATAGATGAAAACCCTTTACTACCATCTTTATTCACCCGAAAATAATTGACCAGTCTCTAAACAAGAAGGGTAAAAAGTTGAGCCGACATTAAATAAATAATTTTATTCACCTCATGGCTTATACCATGTCTACAGAAACACTATTCGCTTTCTATCCTTTTCGGCGGACAGAAAGTCCCATACTCTCAAATACGCCAACACTCAGAAAACTTTTCTAATAAAAATGGTGCAAAAAAAGTTGGTGCATTCCAGCTTATTTATGGATTATTGTGCGAAAATGAAGCAGCTCACCCTCATCACACCTCCCACCGATAATATATGCCAGAACCATTTTGGTATCGATAATATATGCCAGAACCATTTTGGCGTAGGCCATATCTTCTCGAATAACCTTACAGATAAAACCACACACTTTCAGGCGCCGCATTCGATCCCTTTCCAGCTCCAGCCGCCACCGCTGGCTCGCGGCTCGCAAAGAGTGCTTTAGCCCGGCCACTACGGATAAAACCACATACTTTCAGGCGCCGCATGCGATCACTTTCCAGCTCCATCCGCCATCACGCCTCAAAAAGAGTGGTTCGCGGCCATTACAGATAAAACCACGCATTTTTTCAGACACCACGTGCGATCACTTTCTAGCTCCAGCCGCCGTCCCCGCTCACCAAGAGCGGTTTAGCGACCATTGAAACAAAGAAACACCAATAATTCTAAAAATCACAATAAACAAAACCGCTCTTATACAATAATAAAACAGCGACAGCTGCAGATGGTAATATACAGTTTGGGTTGTATATATAGCCGTGGGGCCGGAGCGAGGAAGCATACCCCAGTTGCAGTGGTGCCCTCTCTAGGTCTCCCCCTCCCTTCCCCCAGTTCCCCTTCCCGTCGTCCTCCCGTCCGGCCGTCCCCACCGCTAGTCCCCTCTCTGTCGCGCGCGCTCTTTCGCGAGCAGCCCGCCCGCGCGGGTTCCTCACCAACATCCGGCTTCCCCCCGCGCCCCCTCTCTCCCGCGTAATCCAACCGCTAATAATAACCGCTCCTCCGATTAGCGCCATCCCCACCGCTATAATTACGCCCCCGCCTGCGCGCGCGGGCCTATCAGCCCTAGCTGAGCTAACCCGGCCGCCTCCGCTGCTCGCGCGCGTGTCGTCGTGGTCGTGTCTAGTCAGCTGCAAGCTAGGGTTAGGGTTTGCTGCTGTTGCTGCGCGCGCGCGCGTGCATGCGCGCGGGCTGGGCGCGGCAGGCATGACGCCGCAGCGGTCGCCGGCGGGGGGCGGAGGAGGGGGAGGGGGAGGGGGCACGCCGGCGCTGCACTACCTGAGCGCGCCGTACGGGGACACCACCTTCACCAAGATCTTCGTGGGGGGCCTCGCGTGGGAGACGCGCAGCGAGGGGCTGCGCGCGCACTTCGAGGCCTACGGGGACATCCTGGAGGCCGTCGTCATCACCGACCGCACCACGGGACGCTCCAAGGGCTACGGATTCGTGAGAACGCCTTCCTCCTCTTCTTTTTTTCTTGTCCGTATCTGCTGTGCTGGCTTTGGGGGGTGCTTGGCCCGTACGTCTTTTTCCTTTTCTGTTGGGGATCAGGGGTCTGGTTCGGTTCTGGAGCTAGAGGTTGCGATTCTCTGTGCGAGGATGGAGTTTGTGGGTTGAATTTGGAGGTTCTGGGATCAGCGGTGGCTGTGGCTGCTGCTGCAATTGGCGGCGAAGGTCTTAGAATTTGGCAATTTTGCATTCCGTGCCCGGAAATTTGGTGGATTGTTGACTCATTAGTGATAGAAAATAGAATCGAGCGGAGGAGTTAGATTCTGTTACAGAGAGGAGTGAAAAGTTCCCCTGTTAAGCATTTCTAGGGTTTATGTTGGTTTTTTTTTTCAATCACTTGGTTCAATTCTGACTTGTCGGAACTGGAATGAAATTTAGTATCCCCCCAACCCCCTGTGATTCAGGGAACTATTTGTATTTTGATAGGGGTATGCTGAAATCAGTGCAACCCTTGGGGTTTCCAAATTCAGCTCAGATATTTCGTCTTTTTCCTACTTTTGATTTTGATTTTGATTGGGTTTCATCTTAATTATGTTTGGAGGTGTGTACAGGTAACCTTCCGAGACCCAGAATCCGCGAGGATGGCCTGCATGGACCCGTACCCGGTTATTGATGGGCGGCGAGCTAATTGCAATCTTGCCATCTTAGGGAGGCCTGGTCCAGCTGTGCCTTTCGGTAGGTCTGCTAACTTGGTTCCCTGTTTTCCTCTATATATTTTTCTGGACACCCTATTTTCCTAATTGCACAGCTGTCAAATGCACATACGATTCTTTCCAGCTGCTTAAGCTCTTGGTGGAATCTAATTTCTTAATCAATGCCCAATTCCCAATGTATTGGAGTCATCACAATCATACATTTTCAATGATTTCGTAGTTACAAAACTTGATGCGTAGGTTTATGCACTGCCCCTTCTTTTCAACTAGTACTAACTAATAGTCTTGTCACTAGTTCTAAAATAAGGAAAAGGACTTGTCAGCAGAGGTGCAGTAGATATTTAATTCCTTGCCTGCACATTCATAGCACCAAAGAAGGCCGTAGGATCTTCTACAAGCTCATGTATTATAAAGAAGCATTAGCTGTTATATAAACAAACCAATACAGCCAGTAGTGCCCTCTGGCAACTATGTTTGGGCCTTTGGGGTTAGTGTTGGACTTGATGAAGGGAATAATTGGTAGCAGAAAGAGTATGAGCTGGTGGGTGGTAGAAAGGGTTGGGGATCATCACTGCTTTTAGATACAAATTGGCTACTTACATGTCAGACATATATTTCATAGTCTGCAACTTGGAATGGCAGATATTAATCATCAGAAGATAAACATCTTTGCTTGTGATGGAATGCAAAGCTTTTGAGATGTTTACTGTTTATTTATGGGCCTAAGTGGATATTTTTCTATACACACTGTCACACACAAAGAGAGAGGGTAGTAAAGTAGCAATGGTTTCTTAAGTTTACTAGAAAATTATTGGCTTGCACCTTTTCTCTCAGAAGATTACTGACCAAACCCATCAGTAGAAAGTCTAAATTGCAATATAACTACACGATCCATGCACCAACAAATTTCCCTTATACTGGATACCTCTGCTAGTCTCTACTGCAAAAGCTTATTGCTAAGAAACTTTCTAATTGCTTAATGTAATGTATGCATGTTTACCATTTTAGCATGTGTTTGTGTGTATTCAATTGTTGTGATAAAATTTCCCCTGCTTTTCAATGTGGTAGTAGCACCTGTAAGGCCGGTCATCCCATACAATGGAGGTGTGGCGGTTCCAGGGGGCATGTATGTGCAAAGCCCAACATATCAGCAACCCCCTTACAACTACTCACAGGCCTTTGTATATCCTTCTTATGGGTAGGTTAACAGTTCATTCGATGCATTGTTGGCAAAGATCATGCACAGCTATGAATTTGATCTCCTGTTAACCTGTGAATATCTGGCATGATGATTAAAGTTGTAGCTAGCCTGGAACTTATGATTGGCAGGATGTAGTGTAGAAAATTTCCCCACTTGCAAGAATACTTTTTTTTTATTTCCAAGTCATCAGCTTAGCTGTTTAAATACTGACCAATTGTTTTTTGATGCAGGCCATCAACATATGGACCTGAATACTTATATCAGCAGGTGGAAAACTCCAGAACCATTAAACCATATTTTTTTCTTGTATAATATAAAGAAATGAAATTGTTGCTCATTTGTTTTGTTTTTAGCTTTGTAGAATGCATATGGTCAATATGTTGGACAACAGTATGTTCCAGTTTATGGTGGCCCCAGGACAGTAGGCCCAGCAGTCTACCCGTATGGGCAGTTTGGCCAACCGGTACCAAGTGATCATGCTTATTCTCCTGGTTATGCGCCAAGTCATGTTCTCCCACTATCGAATCAGAATGTTAATGCTGCAAATGTTGTTCGCATGCCACCTGTTCAGCAACAATTTCCTCCAGGTAAGAAGTCCACTGTTGTGTTCCATCAAACATACTTGTCCAAGAATATCTGTTATATTGCTCAGGACCATCTTATCATGCTCTTCCTATAATTTGTAAAGTACTTTTGTGAAAACAGGAGGCCCACGCCCTCAGCAACAGATTTTGGTCCCTGCTCGTGCACCACCATTCCCACAGAACAACATTTCTGAACAAGCATCGGGCTGACAAGGATGCCAGAAAGTGACAATTTGAGGTGTGTTTACCTCTCAAGTACTCCAACACATGTTCCCATTATTCTGTTGTAACATCTTGTTTCCTTCTCTGTAGGTATCCTATACTCTGCAGCAGGACTAAGAACAGCAGAACCGCTAAATTGGGCGGCATGCTTCTTTTTCTTGCAAAAACTGTTTTCTTTTGCACTCTAAAGGTTAGTTATTGCATTTATCTAACATCTAAAACATGCCCTTCTGTTAAAGAAACTAGGGCATCATATCCTGTTGCATCAGTACTAAATCAATCTATCTGTTTCTCACTATATTCCAGGTTGTCCTTATCCATGGTTACCTGAATTCTTATAATGTGAACGTCTCTGATCTGTCCCGCTGGATGGGGCAGTTAAGTGCTGAGAAACTGAAGATGAAGCCTCTCTTTGCTCAGCTTCTGTCAGTGTCTGTACATTCCCCATCTCCTGCCAGAAATTCTGATAGCTGGTGGTCTGTGCCCGGACCAAGTGGATGCCGGAATTGGAGTCCGGCTTCCAACCTGTGTATAATATAGGTCATGTAGGTCCAAATCGTAGAACAGGTCCATTCTTTCGAACATCTGGTTGTGTATATACATTCCTTTTCTGTCCTTTTTCCGTATCTTTAGTGCATGTTTTCATGTCGTATTAGGGTATAGGTTTTTCAGCGTCACTGTATCGTTGGTGGGTCTTGTACATTATTATCCTGAAACTGTAAAATTATATATCACCTATGTTAACTGTAATCAAATAATGACAGCCCTATCCTGGGAAAGAATGTGATTTGTTGCAAGGATGCAACGACGAAAAAACAGGGGAATATTTCACTATATTGTCAGTCCGTTTCTCTATGAATAAAATACACACATATGACCAATATATGTTACGAAGTAGCGAGCCAGTAACTTAAAACGATTTCGATCATCTGATGTTATGTACACTCAATCTCGGCCACCAGCATTTTGGGTTAAAATTTGCCTCGGTGCAGAACATTGGTTCCATATCCATCAGTCTGCCCTCGGTACTCATTGAAATGAATGCTGCTTAGACTTATCCCAGAATCTGCAGCATTTTTATGGAAGCCTGCGAAGCAAGAGAAACAGCTCAATTCACAATTGACATTCAGATGTTACAGGCTTACAGCACGTTAAGAGAGCACCTAGAACCAAAGAGAGATTCAACCTTGTATTCGATCGTTCCAAATGTATAACCAGTTGCACCTGGGGTGTGCCGGCCTATTGGTTAATCCCTTTTCAGGTGATGGGCTGAACTACAGCATCAAAATGAGTCACAAAACTGTACATTCTGCAATCTGCATGTGACAATCTTCCATTATACTCGTATCATGGGGCCTATAACTGATTGGAAGATATTGTAGAGTGCGAGTTGAACTTCTCCCGAGCTATGCTCGCAGCGGACCAGATCAACAAACAATGGGAAAAAGCAGGGTAATATTTTGCCAAAAGACTCCCTCTCCAGATCGCCCAGCAATTTCATGACTTGAAGGGTTAGCAAAGCCCTAGCGGCCAGTTCCTCTTTCTTAGTAGTACTCAGTGGCACGGCACAATTTAGAGATGGATTTCTTTGAGATGATTCATCACATGGTTCGTGTCTTGCGCACTTCAGATAGGTTTGCAGTATTTTCTTGCAGGTATTAAGTACTTGTGATTCTATGTCCATTTCTTCCGACAGGGAAGGATAGTCATGTTGCAGAGCTTGTAGAAGTTTGAGGTAACTCTGGTAGGATTCATTCTCAAAATGGACAGTAGCTGGCTCAGATACCTCCAAAAGGGAACATGCTTTATGGAATTTCATCTGCAAAGAAGATTCAGAGCTCACTTCACTTGAATATGTCGCAATATCTGACACCATTTCCAAAAGAATGCTCATATGCTCAGCACGAAGATATTTTCTGTGCTCCTCGTATAATTTAGTAATGCTCTGCGTGAAAGAAAACAAAATACTGTCATGTTACTATTGTCTGACAATTTAGTGTAGGAAAGGTAAGATGCGTATAATATGATCGATTGTATTGCAATGAGCCCCTTGGGCGGTATATATAGGAGTACAAGGCTTGGAGGGCAAGGCACCTCACCTAGAGATAAAGGAAAGCTATCACGGGATTACATCAATCCTAAACTACCATATCTGGAGTTGCCTAATATACTCTAACATTTAGAAACTGTCATGTTACTATTGTCTGACAATTTAGAAACAAAGATTGACACTTCCAGATTATATGGACAAATCGTCTAGTCGAACCTAGTCGCCATGGGACCGATCAGACGACTAGTCGCGATTAGTCGTCGATCAGGCCGATTAGTCGAGCTTAGTCGGTCCTAGTCGTCTGCCTAGTCGTCCTATGTGTCCCAGGACCGATATGATATATGTACTACGTATTACTTAATAAAAAGCAAGTATGAAGGCAACAATAATAGTCAATTTTTCACTTATTTGTGAGAGATGATTTGTGAACTGTCCAAACTCTGTATTCCTGTCCCATAGTCCATATTCCTGTCTCTCAGCCTCTATATACCAAAAACCTAATGGGCCACCTTGCCAGCCCATCACCGGCCGAGGCCCACAACTCAAACAGCCCACAAAACAATCTCAAGTCTGATCGTTTTCCAACCTGATCGTGCGACTAATCGCGACTAGTCGGACGACTAGAAAACTAGTCGCCCAGACCTACTCGGTGTCCTTTATCGGGGTCACCGGACCGATAAGCCTGACTAATCGCGACTAATCGCGATTAGTCGGACGACTAGATAACATGGTTGTCCATTAGTTAAAAAGTTTTATTGTGTGACCTTAAAATCAAAATCTAGAATAATGACATGCATAGTGGCATCTTAACAGAGACAAACAGCCCTATAGAGGCAACCGGGGAAGGTTCAGTTAAAAAAGTAATCAGGATATGCCAATGCTTGCAGTTGGACTGCATTGCCACCACCATCACAAAAAGGCCCAGTCAGTCACAGCTGATAGCCTGACAGCCTGAAACCAAGGGCGATTAGGACGTACTCAGCGGCTTTAAACCAAAATCTGTTAGTTTAATTACGCCATTCTATCTCCAAAAGTTTGGTTCTTATTCCTAGATCAATTTTATTAAAGCCAACCGGTACATAAGGGTATGCATGGCACTTTTGAAAAAAAAAAATCAATACCTGAATCACTACAAGCAGTAGGGCCATATGATTCTTCAGTTTGACAATAGCATAAGAAGCCGTCTCCATATTTGCTTCCTCTTCATCATTACTGTACATTTCATGATCCAAATATTGCTCAGTTTCTGAATAAGAATCAAGTCTATCTGGGATTTCAATATCTTGCATCATCCTTAAAATTTTAGATAATATGACAAAGGTATGTTTCACCGATTCTTTGAAGCAAACCAATATCTCTTTCCATTCCTCCCCAGAAAGTTTGTTACCAACCCCCTCCGTTAAACGCATAATTGCAGATACACCAGCGGTAGCACAATGCTTGTAGGGGCTTCTGACAAAATTTGTGACGATGGATGCAGTTCTAGCAAGTTCTGGTCGTACCAGATCAAAGAAATTAACAAACAAACCGACCAAGCATTTCATTGCCAACGTTTGTGTTTCAAGATCAGGTAAATTAGATGTTGAAATCTGATCATTGGGAGTGGACATTTCACTGTTAAATAGAGGATAAACAATACGTTCAAAGATATCGATCCAGATCGTCTGTGAAAACAAGTGTCCATGATCCTTTAAAATATCAAAAAGTACTCCTACAGCACCCTTCTTAATAGTCATTCTTGGATCAGTTGTCAACTTGGCTAAACCTGAAATGGGAAAAAAAAGGGAGGGTATCGATTTAAAATGTTCATGTGCTTCAGAGTATCATCATCAAGAAGATTCAACCTGCACGATAAATAAACCAAATATTATAATTTCAAGGTGCAAAAGAATGCTGTACCCGCAAGGAGAGGCACCCAGAGGGAAACAAAACCATCTTTGTGCACAGTGGCATTTCCACCCAACATGTCTGAATTCCTGGGTCGTTCAGCACCTCTATCTTGACAAACAAATCCTTCCTCAGCAAGTTTTACAGCACAGAATCGGAGAAATGCGATAGCATTGAGATTGGCATCACTGTTAAACTGGCTACTTGTAAATGCAATAAGACAAGTAACACAATCAGTGAATGTTGTAGTCTCCGTTTCAGTTATGTGATGAAAATAATCTCGAATAATTTTTTCTACAGTCTCAAATGCCAATAGAACTGTGCTTCTTGTATCATCAGCAGCAGCAGAAGTAAAAACCTGTAAGTCGATGAAATTTTAAAAGACAGGACACAGCAGCACTAACTTGCAGATAATTTTGAACAAAAATATCAGAATGAACTAAGCATAAAGATCAATACGTACCATAAAAACACCTTTCCACCCAGACTTTATGTTATGAACTCGACTCAGAACCATCTGTGAGACACACCTAACAATAAGCTCTCGTACTTCTGGAGCATTACTCCTCTGCATGACAACCACAAAAGGTCTAAGGAACTCATTTTGAAAGTTGTAATTTGCCAATTCCTCCCTTTCTAGAAACTTCATGGCCAGCTGCCTCAGAGAGTCCATCACAAATATAGAGACAGAAAGATTTTCCAACAACCCAACAGACACAAAAAAGTCTGACAAAACTTTCCAAATCCGTGACCACACCAGACGTATGCGGTTCATATTGTAGTGCCTGCAAAAACAAAGTTTGGAATTAGAGTAGCCAAAAGGCATCAAGTCACGGCTGCTGTTGCCATAAGTGAAGATATGATCTTGTAGGTGGGTCTGAGAAATTTCTTACGCAATCTCTACTATTTTTGTAAGGCAGAAGATACGAGGGTCCATTGGAGACTGCAACTCAGTCATTGAGACCTTGCAAAGAGCATTCACAAAAGCAACAATAGCATCACTGTTTAATCTTCGGCTGTGGGCAAAGATATGATTTAACTCAACAATGCCAATCTGATCCAACAAATTTATGTTTGATAGGAAATTATTGATCTGCTCAGGAGTGACCAATGCTGACACACTGGCTTTTGCTACTGTGCTGTCATAAGTGCCTCCTCTAACAGCAGCCATCACAGCAGGATTCTGAAGAGCATTGGTTTTCTTGGAAGATAAAACAGAAGCAGACTTCTGACTTTTATCTTCTGATTCAATCAGAGGAACTGTCAGAAATGAAGCATCAGTAGGAACCCCTTCTCCAAGCAGATGTAAATGCTCAAACCGTGATAAACAAGTCAAGACATGCTCCCAAGCTTCCTGCAAGTAATTGCCATCTTCGATTGCAATAGATATTATAGCCTGTTTTCATGAACACAAGGAAAAAATTATCATCCCACTACTTTGAAACAGCCAGATCTGCTAAACAAATGTCTCAATAAAGTATAGCATAAAGAACTATTGCAGTAGTTCAACAATTATGTATCACAAATATTGGATAGTATTGAGTTGCATGCACCAACCAATTCAACCCAAAAGCTTAAGCTGATGGGAAGAGGTGGGCAATTCACTTATACTTCAACACCCCCCCCCCCCCCCCCCTCATGTGCAGGCTACCTCAAGCCTCAAACGTGGAAATTAGGAGTTGGCTGCAATTATTTTATTTAATCGTGCCCGCTAGGATTACAACTCTAGACCTTTGGCCCTGATACCATATTGAGTTGCATGCGCCAACCAATTCAACCCAAAAGCTTATGCTTATGGGAAGAGGTGGGCAATTCACTTATACTTCAACAGATAGATCCTCGACAAAATAAAAGGAACCCCCAAATAATTATGAGTCTGCCCCTACTTTGAGGCCTACTATGAGTTTGCCCTCCTTTCTTCACTTTGCCCAATCACTCCTGCTGTTTCTGAAATGTTTGAACCATTGCCCCTGCAGAAACAACAGGGACAATGGTGCAAAGTGGGAAAAAAATTCCAAAAAAGGAGGGCAAATTCATAATTAGGCCCCAAAGTTGGGGTAGCATGCAAATGCTCCGAGGAACATTCAATAAGTTCAAGATTCAGCAGATTCATCTCTCTTTTTTTTCTTTTGAGACATGAATAAGCATATTTGTTGATAGCCATTCATTACATATTGGAGAGAACATCAGAAAAATCCAGAATATCACTTTTTCGATGGTTTGAACCCCCACTGTGCTAGAAAGTAAAGCATCATTAATTCATTATATTTTGCAACAAAATCTTACGGGGACAAATAAGCCTTAATACACCTTACTAAAAATAGACTGCTCAGCAACAAATTATCAGAAACCTTTAAATTAGAAAAGCAATATGCTTTGTGTGGCCTCTTACCTTCATAGCATCAACATTTTTTTGCTTCATGTCTGCAGCAGAATGGAGGGATGTGAATTTAGCTATGGATGTTAAGAAAGCATCCCTCTCTGTCTGCATGCACATAACAGAAGTGATATGCACAGAAAATCTTAATCCCTTCAAACATTGTGATGTGGCAGCCTTATCGTCACACTGATCAATAAGGACACTGAATGCAGCCATCATAGGAGCCCAACACGACTCCATCATGAATCTTAAAATGGTTGCATCAGAAACAACATAAAATGTGGACCTGTATTATGCACAACCTCAAATTAATAAATGCCGCTAAGGGCATAAGTACTTGAAATGACAAAATCATAGTGATCTTACTCTAATTTCCCACGCTTTGCTTTGAATTTTTCCTGTATGTGCTTGATGAGCAAGTCATTGGCTCCTACAGCCTTGTCTTCCACTGGTCTCCAGTTGACAAAGTTGATAATATTGTCCAAGCCTAGAAGCCTACTTACACTATTGGATTGCTTGGTTTGTGCAACTGATGAATCAGCACTCATTTTGATTTCATTGTTGACAATCTGGTCATAAAGTGCACTCAGATAATCTTCTGGCAAATCCTTCCCATCATTTATTCCTCTGTTGTTGCGCATAAAATCTGCCTTGGACATCTGCACAAGAAAATGTAAATTACTTCATGAATCATTGCCAGATGCTAGAAAAATTACCATTAACTCACCTTGTTCTTCACCATTGGATTATGAGCATCAGTGTTTAGCAAGATCACAGAATAAGCAAGAACATATGCTGTATCTGCACTAGTAAAAGCATTTGGATTGCATTTACAGTAGCATTGAGCAAATTTCTCCATGATCCGATCAATTTTTTGAGCTTCTCCTGGTAATCTGAAACCTTGTAAGAAGAACCTAATTGCCTGACCAAAGTCCATCCCTTCGAAGTTTAATGCGTCCACATAAGCATGCATAACTTTGAGGGGAAAGTCATCTCTTTCACCCAAATAGTCGCCTACCATTGTTGCATTTAAGCCAGCAGTATTTCTCAAGAAAGAAGCCACATCTTCTGGAGACTGGCCTATCTTCTTGCTCCGCATGAGAAAATCAATACCTTTCGAAGGTTTTTTATTGAACAGGGCGATTCCTTTCTGCAAAATGAAAATTTAGACCTATCAGTAATCTCAAAGACAGACATAGTTTAATTGAGGAGAAAGCCAAATTCAAGTAAGCAAGCAAACCTGAAGTTCCATCTTGTAAGCACGTCGCTGCTCAAGCGAGGAAGAGTCAGTTACGTCTGAATTACTAGTGTCAAACTGCAGTTCATAATCCATCCCACTCCCTTCTTCTCCATTATGGATATTTTGGCTGTCCATTGAATTTAGATTTTCAGAACTGCCGGGAGAAAATTCACCAATTCGAAGTTGTTGGTCCATCCATGCGCTCATCGACTTCATAATAGTTGCAAGGCACTTGACAGACCCAATCCTAAATGTTTGGTCTTGTGCAACAGTTAATGTTGTTGTAGATCCAGCAGGGACACCTAAAGCAGTCTTTAGCAGTCCATTGACAATCCTGTGAAGATCTGATAGAATTAGCATGCTTCACCGTATACATAGGGAATAGCAATTGTGGTATAGCAGTAGTAGAAGAGAACTATGCTCATTGTCAATCTATTATCTTATTATTTGGCCAACAAAAGGAGCCTCCACGTTCGCTCTCAAGGCCTACAAATTATCACGTTAATCGGAGAAAAATAGCAAAATAAAAATTACCCACCACTGCCATTACGATAAAAATTAGCCTAAAATACCCTTGTGCCTAATTAAAAATCACCCACCAATGCCATTATGAAAAATTAAATATAAAATACCATTTAGCTATGTATCAGTTACAAATATATACTATTAATAAAAACTAAAGCTAACAACAATCAATCAAAATAAAATGAAAATAAGAATAATTATCTGCATAATATTATTAAAGCTCAACAAATCAAATTGTTATTATAGGTAGATCATAGTTGAATTGTTTTAATCAACAATAAGACATAATTTACAATAATAAACAGGATGATGTATGGTAAAAAAATAGTATAACCTTTAAGTAAGGATACAACGACATGCAAATTTTTGAATTTTCAATACTAGCCGCGCAAATGCGCGGGCTATACGCCTATTTCGTTATATTTGATAAGAAACTTAACGAGTAATACTGATCATAAAAAAGAAACTGAAGGAGAATGCCCATCTGGAAAAAAAATTATAACGTACCTTTCAAAAATATTTGGTGCATCGACATCACAATCGAAGTTCACAAAAATATCAATAATAACCTGAGGTTCTTTACATATCTTCTCCAGAAAGTTTAGGACTGTCATCTTCTGCAAAAAACTAGGCTGGAGGACATTTTCAAGAACTCTTAAGATAAGCATAGGAAAAAACATTCCAATTTCCTCTTTCAAACCAGATCTAAACCTTGATATTAGACTCATAAAAATGGAACACAATAACTGAAAGACACTCATTGCAGACAAGGCACTGTTCTTCAACAAGGATAAGCAAAGGTACTGCTTAACAGCTTCAAGGTACCTGCATTAATAGGATAAAAAAAACTGTATCAGTGATCTGTACTCTGTTAGTGCCCATCAGTACTTGCAGTTCTCATTCTAGTCATATGACAAAACTAGTTGAGTATCAATAGCTGGAAGCTTTAGCATGTACATGAGTACATCAAGGGTATCTGATATAGACACTAAATCTGTCCTTGGAAAACACAATCATTGCTCCTTTACCAGCTAGATCCTTGCCGGAACAACATTTATGACAGCTAATTGATGGAACACCGTCCCGATACTCCCAGATAGTTGATGGAACAATGACCTTGCTAACACTCTCTTATTACCTGACCCAGTGACTAAGTGAAAATCATAGACCTTGCTAACACTCTCATGTGTATGCTGGGAAGGGCTGGGATTCAAATCATAAGGGTTTACTTCAAATTCAAGCCCTAATTTCCTGGACAATGCATCTTGTTCAAACAGGCCATCTGATCATTGTTGTTATTATAGATAGCAGTAAAATGTTTCTACATATTCCACTTTACCCTTCCTGGCTTCCACAGTTCTACCCTTATCATTTGCACTCTTCAAGACTCATTGCAGCAATAACACAAAAGAAGATAGTTGATGGAACATTGCAATAAAATAGAAATCGATGATCAGAACTGTCTTGGTATGGTACATACTTTTCATTTGTCTTCCAGAACGGTCCTGCATTGTCAACAACCATCCTAACCAGCTCGAGTGACAAAACCTTCCCCCGCAATAGCATTGGATCATCAGGGCTATCAGGTGTACCAAACTTCATCGACAACTTGCAGATGTTCTTGAACAAAGCCAGGCCGTCCTCCCTAATTTTGCTCATTCCACCATCCTCCCCACCGCCTTCCCCCTCAATTGGTGCCGCATCCACAGGGGGTGCCTCCTCTGGCAGGTCGCTCCCCTCCATGGCCTCATTTATGAACACCTGCGCCGCCTGGACGACGCTGGAGTCGTTGAGGCTGCGGTCGGAGAGGTCCATCATGTCGGCGGCGGAGACAGTGCGCACGCGCACGTCCATGGCGTCGGCCTCGACGCGCGCGAACACGATGGCCAGCACCTGCGCGATGGCCAGCTTGGCGCAGAGCTGGTTGCCTCCGCTGGCGCTCCCGAGGTAGACGTTGTAGCACGCCTTGACCACCTGGCCCAGGCACTCCCCGCTGACGGAGACGGCCGGGCACCGCGCGAACGCGACGAGCACGCGCAGCCCGGCGAGCTCGAGCGCGTCGTCGCCGCCGCCGCCGAGTGAGACGCAGGAGAGCACCGCGGCGAAGAGCCTGGAGACCGGGGAGGGCGGCGAGGGGGCGGAGGGGTCCGCGGCGTCGACGTCGCCGTGGAGGAGGCGGAGGGAGAGGAGCCCCGCGACGCACTCGAGCGCGGGCTCGGCCACCTTCGGGGACCCCGGGTCGAGCGCGAGCAGCAGCGCGGCGAGGGCGGCGTCGGCGGCGGGCGCGGGGAGGCCCGGGACGGGGGAGGCGGGATCCGAGGGCTCGCCGGGCCCCGGCACGGGCGCGGAGGAGAGGAGGTCGAGCGCGGACTTGGAGGCGGCCACGAGCGCGGCGTGCCGGCGCCAGGAGGAGTGCTTGATGACCTTGTCGAGCGCGCGGGCGAGCACGCGGGAGCCCGGGGAGGCGCCGCCCGGGGCGCCCTCGGCGTCGGGCTCCGACGACGACATTGGGGGCGGTGACTGCGGCGCGACTAGGCGGCGGTGGCGGGCGGGCTCATCGGAGGCGGGGGTGGGAGTACGGGAGATCTGGTGGCCGGTGACGCGTTGCTCTGCTCTGCTCTGCTCGGCTGCTGTTTGGTGCCCGGTTCTGGAAAGAGCGTGGAAGCGGAAGGGAAGCAGCGGAGGTGACTTGGAACGGATCAACGGAGTCGGAGTACGCTGCGAGTATTCGGGATGGTGTCGTGCTGTCGCCCCCTGCTTGCTTCGGGGCGAGGGCTCTCCGATCTCTTGTTGACAGAGTTTCCTCCAGGTTCATTTTGATCTGCTAGTATTATAATCTGGCCCAGTTTAAGTTCCAGCGCAAAAAAAAATTTGCGTTCGAATCTTACTAATTTCAAGTATTAAATAAAATCTATTTATAAAACTTTTTTACACAAATGGATTGTAAATCGCAAAACGAATCTAATGATTTTTCCACCAAGGACTGCGCCCGAACTTCATTACTTCAAGAAGTAACGAAATTACAGAAGTACCAGTTTATAGGTTCTGCAAAGAAAAGGAATGGAGTAACCAGCAGATTGCTAGCCCGACCAAAAGTCTAAGGAGCCAGAGTCTACCAAGCGGGGGACACAGCCACCCAAACCGAAACAAGACCAAAACCTAAGCCAACAAAGACTACCACCAGCCGGGAATGCAGAGGGCAAAAAGTACTGAAACTATCTCCTGCAGAAAGAGGGAAGCCAGCTCGCGTCTACCGAAGAAGAACCAAACCCGCGTCTTCAGGGGGAGCTTCCTGTGGGTGGAAGGACATAGCAGTGTTCTTTAGAGCTTCAGCACCCATCATCAGCTCCAACTTGCCTTGGAGCTTTTGCAATCCTGCCCAATAAGAGAGAAAAGATGATGCCAAGCAGATGATCTCAGTAGGAGATCGACATTTCTTATCTTCAAAACAAATAGAGTTTCTTGTTCTCCATAAAGCCCAACAAATGGCTGCCAGACCGACCATGAAAATCTTTTTATGATGAGGCATGTATTTAGCAGCCCACACCCAAAATTGTGAGAAGGAGGATGGTCTACAATCAGCTCCAATTACAATAGAAACTAGACTCCAACAGTATCTGGCCATTGCACAACCAAAGAAAAGATGCTCAATAGTTTCTGGAGTACTGCAAAAGGAGCAAGTTTGATCTCCCTGCCACCCTTTTTTGGACAAATTGTCCTTAGTGAGAATAGCATTAGACTTCACTAGCCACATAAATACTTTAATTTTCAGAGGGATTTTTGCCTTCCAAAGATTTTTATTTTTATCTTCAGTATCAGCTGCCCATAGAGAACCATATTGGGATTTGACTGAGAATTTACCATCTCTTTCACCCAGCCACTTGGGATAGTCTCTTTCACTTGACAACGCACAGGGAGCCAACATATCCCTCAGCTTTCTCACGCTCTCCTGTTGTCTCTCATCTAGCCATCTTCTAAATGACAGGTTCCAACCTCTATTTGCAAAAAGGGCTACTGATCCTGTAGTCTCATTACATATGTCAAATAAATCTGGGAATTTCTCTTTGAGAGAGATCATGCCACACCAAGAATCCCTCCAAAAAATCAGTAAACTGTCTATTTCCCACACACATTACTCTTCCTTTCAAATAAATGTCCTTTATTTTCAACAGATCGTTCCAGACCGGCGAGTTCACTGGTTTTACTTTCAGCTGTGCTATATTTTTATCCTTCACATATTTTTTCATAACAATTGTCTGCCAAATTCCCTGGCAAGCCTCCAACTTCCACCACCACTTACACAGAAGGCTGATATTCAATTTCCAGAGATCTTGGATGCCCAACCCGCCTTTATTTTTTGGTCGGGCTGCTTTTGTCCATTTCACTAGATAGTATTTCTTTTTTATTCCACCTCCCTGCCAAAATAAACATTTTCTTGTTTTGTCTAACCTCTTGTGAATTGTTTTTGGTAGCATATACAAGGACATACTATAAATTGGTATACTGCTAAGACAAGAATTCAGCAGGGTTAACCTCCCCCCAAAGGACAGTGAATTCCCCTGCCAACCTCCCAATCTTTTAGTAAGTTTTTCATCAAGAGGCAGCCAATCCTTTATGTGAAGGCAAGAACCACACACTGGAACCCCCAAGTATTTCATAGGCCACTGTCCAACTGCACAGTTGAATAGCTCTGCATATCTCAAGGATTTTCCTTCATCTTGCGATATCATAAGCACTTCACTTTTTTCAAAGTTGATCTTAAGACCAGACAACTGTTCATAGAGATAAAGCAAAAGTTTCATATTTTGAGCTGTGTCGTCCTCATCTTGCAGACATAGAATTGTATCGTCCACATATTGGAGAATTGCAATGCCTTTATCAACATAATCAGGTACCAGGCCTTGGATTAGATCGTTTTTTTGGGCCTGTTGTATCATTTTTGCTAATGCATCAGCTGCAAGGTTAAACAGTAAGGGAGATAGAGGATCCCATTGTCTCACACCTTTGCCACTTTGAAAGTAACTTCCCACAAGATCATTTGCTTTTACACTCAGAGTACCCCCAGTAACCACCAGCTTAATCCAACGACACCACTTTTCACAAAAACCTCTCTGCCGCAGGCAGCTAAACAGGAAGTCTCAATTTAATTTATCATAAGCTTTCTCGAAGTCTAACTTCAAAATAAGCCCATCTTTCTTTTTAATTTTGGTATCATGCAACACCTCATGAAGTGCCATTACTCCATCCATAATGTTTCTTCCTTTAATAAACGCTGATTGGCAGACGTTTGTAATTCTACTCATACAATTTTCAAACTGAAGCATCAAGGCTTTGGTAAAGATCTTGAAAGTCACATTTAGTAAGCAAATGGGTCTATACTGTTGAATTTTGGTTGCTTCTTTCAGCTTGGGTATGAGGGTGGTAACTTCATAATTGAGTCTCCCCAAGTCTAAATTGTGAATTTCAAACTCCAAGAACATATCTATAATATCCTCTTTGATAATCTCCCAGCAGTTTTGATAAAACTCCAATGGAATATGATCTGGTCCAGGTGCAGAATTTTTTTCCAAAGAGAAAATGACTGTTTGTATCTCATCTAAAGTGAAAGGTCTACAGAGGAGATCATTCTCTTCCTGTGTCACTTTATCTTGTTCATCCCAACATAATGAGTCTAGCTTAAAGGTAGGATTTTCTGAGGGATCAAAGAGATCTTTATAGTACATAGTAGCATGTTCCAAAATCTTTTCATCTTCCACTATGGATTTCTCATCTTTTTGTAAGCAAAAAAATTTATTTTTCCTCTTTTTTTCATTAGCCACTTTCTTAAAGAAGGTTGTATTGTTATCACCTTAAAGCAGTCAATTCAGATTGGACCTTTTATGCCAGTATTCTTCCTCTTCTTCCAATAATTTTTGCAATTCGGTTTGAATAAAAGTTTTCTTGTCTAATAAATCTGCAGGTAAACTAGAACTTTCCTCCCTCTTCTCTAGTTTGGTTAATTCATCCTGTAAGAGATGTTTGTATCGTCGGACTTGTCCTTTCAAATTCAGTCCCCACCCTTTGAGGAATTTTTTAACTCTATTTATTTTTATGTACCATCTCTTTACTGCAGAGCTAGCTATGACTTTTCTCCCCCAAATTTCCTGTATTTTGATAGAAAGTCCTCCTGTTTAAACCAGGAATTCTCAAAACTGAAGGTTTTGTTCTTCTTGATTTTGTCTTGATCTGTACACAACAACAGAGGGTTGTGATCAGAAAGGTATCTTGGGATCTTTCTCAGATTGGACAGAGGGAAGAGAGATTCCCAGTTCTCGCTCATCAAACATCTATCAAGTTTTTCCAGTGTAGGATCCTCATGATTGTTGCTCCAAGTATATAACCCACCATTCAAAGTCAAGTCCCTTAAAGTATAGGAGTTGATAATTAAATTAAACATGTCAGAGTAACTATTGGGTCGAAAGTTTTTATTTTTCTCATCACTGAATCTTAAAATGTTAAAGTCTCCCCCTAGCAACATAGGGTCTTTGTTTTCATAACAAATTTGAGCCAATTCAGTCAAAAAAACTTCCTTTCCTTCATCTTGAGCTGGTCCATAGACATTTACCAGGCAAAGGTTTTTCCTCATTTTTTGTCAAAAACTTTCACCATTATAAAATAAGTGCCTGTTTTAGAGGAGAGAATATCAAATCTTTCTGTTTTTATTCCACTTAAGATTCCTCCAGATCTACCTCTAGATGGAATCCAGTGCCAGATATATTTTTGTTGAGGATCAATTTTTCTAAAAAAGCTCAGAGGGTATCTTTTTTTGATGGTCTCCTGGAAGCCCACAAAATCAGCCTGGTGATCACATAGTAAATCTTTCACAAAAGTCTGTATACCTTTTTTTGCCACCCCCCTACAATTCCACGTAATGCCTATCATTTTGGATAATTGGTTTCTTTTCGAGCCACTCCTTGCCTAAGGTTATAGCCAGAGCTAGTCATGGCTATTCCTTCTTCAGGATGGAGATCACCATCAGGAGGATTGGTTTTCCCATTCCTGGCTTTCGTAACTTTCCTTTTCCTAAGTTTTCTCTTTGATTTTTTATTCTCAACTAAAGTGAAGCCTTCCTGATCAGAGCAATCTGATTCCCAATCTAAAAGTTTAATTTCTCCTAGGGGAAGATTTTCCTCTAGGTTTACCTCTGTAACAGCCTCATCATTTCTATCCTTATTTTCCAGACACATTCTAACATGTTCTAAATCTTTGATAATATCGAATTGTTCTAAAGCCAACTCTTTAGTATCAACACCCATCTTATTAGATCTAAGCATTAAATCTAAATTACTGAGAACAGAAAAAGAGTTTTTAGAGTTGAGTTTAGTACCTTCTAGATTCTTTTTAATCATGGTAGCCTCTGCTTTATCAGCAATTTTGATATCCCCCAGTCCTTGTTTCTTCAATCTCTCACTTTGTCGCATGTAGTTTTGTTTCATATCAGGTGTCACAGAGTTGACCACATCAATATGGGTCTGTCCAGACTCAAAAGCATTTGGAATATGACCAATACTAGCTGCATTTGGGTCTACTGTGTGAACAACATTTGTTACAGCTGCCACCAGATTAACCACAACCTTCTCAACCAGCTCAGAGTTGATGTCTAGCTCAATAGGGAGGGATGGTTCACCATGAATTATCTCTTCAGTCACAGTAACTTCTTTTTCAGTCACAGATTCAGCAGGTTCCCTATGAATGGTGAATTCTTGAATTTCTTGTTCTTCTTGGCTAGACACACCTAACGTAGGAGGCTCTTGTGTCCCAGTAGGAAGGGCTAGGACAGACTGCATTCTCCTGTAATTGTTGGCTGAAACAGCCCTCAATTTCTGTGATTTTGTCATCCCCTTTTGTCATCCCAGCCTCCATAGGCTCATGGAGTTTACCAGTTTTCAAAGCAAATTTAGCTTCAATGGCAGCTAGAGGGTCAAATTTGGAGCCAAACAAGTTTGTCCCATACTCATTGATAGGTACTATAGAGTTGTCAGCAAGTTGCATGTGCCAAATATTCTTGATCTCCATGTTTTCAAAGGTCCCAAAATTCAGATGTTGTCCACCAGGAGAAATGATGTCGTCGAAACTGAGCCCCTGATCCTCACTTTCCTCTTCACTCACATCTTGTGATTTTCCTTTGTTTGTATCAACAGATTGCTTGTAGTTTTCTTTTTGGGAAAGATTTTCTTCAGATAGGGTAGGCATTTTCCCCAATGTTACCCAGATTGTTTTGTTGATGAAACGGGAGAGAGTTTGCTGACTTTTTCCCTTCATTTCTATCCCTTTTCTGAGTAGGTCGCTCTCTTGGTTCCTCATCAGTTTTTGGCTCACCATTTACAGCTTGAGATTTATGTTGCCTTCCTTGGTGATAATCTGAAGGACCAGCACCAGCATCACTTTTACCACTTAAGTTATCTTGCCTAGCACCACCATCACCCCATCTTGGTTTTTTGGGAGAGGGATTGTCATCATTAGCCCTATCAGATTTCCTTATCCATTGTGTGCCAGCAGAATTAGTAATGCCCTCCACTGGAACCTCTCTTTGGAAAGTGAAGTCATAGAAATGAAAATCCATTAATCCTTCTACAACTGTTGGTACTTCAGTCACATCTTTGCATCCTATCTTGACTCTGACAAATTCCCTCCTCTTGAGATTGATTGAGTCTACCTCCAAAGGAATTCCCACCAGAGAGCCAATTAAACTCACTCTTTTAACAGATCTTCCAAAGGAATCCCAAAGATTCTGAACCAAGCTGAGTCGATTTCAGATTTAGCCCCAGCATTGGAATTCCACTTTTCAACTTTGAAAAACACCTCAGGCACTGTTCTCATTTGCATACCAGAGAAAAAGGAGAGTTCCTCAACTTTTTTTGCAGTAGGAAATCTGAGTTGGTACACATTTTCAGCAATTTTCTTAGCAAACCACCTCCAGGTGGATTGAGGACCAACTTGAGCCTTAAATTCATTTTCAATCTGTTTGGAGTTAACTTCTCCTTTGGTAATTGTGATCAAGGCACAGTTTGCCATATCTTTCTCTCTGTCTCCACAATCATCTTCCTGAATGATGTGGAAACCCTGTCCATGTGCAGCAAAACCACAAAAAGGAGCAATATACTCCCAGGGTATAGTTTCTGAACAAACCCTTTGAAGGTGACCTTCCTTACTGCATCTGTTACAGACCACTGGTTTTAGACAATCTTCAGATTTGTGACCAAATCTCCCACATCTAGTGCAGCTACCCAACTCTCCAGATTTTCCTTCCCCTTGTCTATTCATGGTATTTTTTCCCCAGAAGTCTCCTTCAACTCAGCATCTTCATTTTCCTTAGTTTCAGAGTGAGTAGTGTCCTGCAATTTCTCATCTCCTTTCCTTCTCAGCTCGTCCTGGAATCTATTATCCCTTTCCCTGTCACGACCATGATTAAGATTGTTTCTTCAGATCAAACTGCGGGTCAACGTTCTGCTGATGGAAATCTCCCCTACCAGGGGCTCTCTGCCTCCACTGAAAGTTAGGGAATCTACCACCTCTGAAACCTCCTCTTCTATCATCCTAGTGCCCTTGATTGAAACTCCCCTCATACTGAAAGTCTTCTCTCCTACCTCTTCCACCCCCAAAGTTTTCTCTCTCGTTAGGGTGCTGGGGTTTGCGAGTACCGAAATTTCTAGAGTCCCCCATCCCTCCTGTACGAGAAATATTTGATTTAAGAACTTGCGCGAAAGAACGAGTATCTCCCCCAATGGTGGAGAAACTCACAGACCTAGCATCACGGAGGGATGCAGGCTTCAGAGAACAGCTTGGGGAAAACTTACCGGAATCGAAGAGCAGACCCCCACGGACACGCTGCATTTCCAGAGGTGCTCTAGTCGGTCCGCCAGCACCGGATTCTCCTCCCAGACTCTAGATCACCGAGGGTTCCGAGAGGAAGGAGCCCCCTCCTGAATCTTCGCCGATGAACACGGAGGGTTCACCGGATCCCCAACCCTAGAGATGGAAGGCGGCGCAGGGAAGAAAGGGGATGCCCCTTTGCCGAAGCAGAGACAGGAGGCGAAACCCCTGGTCGACCCCCCTCCCGTTCAGGACTCGGGCAGCTCTCTGACTGTAACACCCGGTTTATAAAAGAACATAAACCGAGCAATCATATACGTGCCAGGATCAAGTCACACGTATATACAACAGAATGAACAGTATATCACAGCACATATCACGAATAAGACATAATAAATCGAAATACGAATGTTATTTATTACATTAATGACAAAAATGTCTGATATAGTGGAAGCGAAGTACAAATACGATAAAACTCTCCGAAGCTGAGCAGGGCGCCACAGGGACGTCGACTGGGAGACGAACGCCTAGAAGTCCTCGTAGTCCTGGTAGCTCTGAGTGAACTCCCTCGCCTCGGCAGGAACTGAGCAGCAGTAGAGTATCCCAAGAGGAAAAAGTATAGAAGAGGCAAGAGTGAGTACACAACCGTACTCAACAAGTATAACACAAACTATGAGGCTCTAAGGTTGGCTGACTCAACTGCATTAGCTTTTAAGTCTTGGCAAAATTTTATTAAAGCTATTTACTACAAGTTGGTGAATTACCATGAACCCAGTTACATAGTAATTAATCAGAATTAAACATGAACTACTGAGAACCAAACCGAACCAAGCCACCCGGGGAACCTGCCTCGCCAAAGGAAGATAACCCCACTAATCAAAAGGAGGATTTGGGCCGCTCATGACCGTGAGCACGGCTAGTATATCGGTTTTACACTCTGCAGAGGTTGCACATCTTTACCCACAAGTCGTGAGCTACGCCAGTTGTTCATCACACTTCCTTAGGTGAGATGACTAGCGACTCACTACGAGGCCTTTACAAAGAATCTCGTTGGTAAGGAGTAACCGCGAGGGTCGGATCGGCGACTATGGAGCAGGTCTAGTGGGCGTCAAGCACAAATCACAGACGAGGCCACTCAGTATGAGGGCCATAGAAGCTTACCACCCTTGCCCCGTCGGTAAGTTACTCCCGACCAAAAAAGACCTAATTAGTCATCCAAGACCGTCCCATTCCAGTCTTGTGGTAGCGCTGTTGTCCCAGGTTGTCGCTCTATGAACCAGTCCTTATGGAGAGTGGCCAATCAGGCAGTAAGCATCGTGCTGGCCCCCTAAACCATGTTTCTAACAAAGCATAATTTTAACGAGACGTGAGCCCCTCAAGCGAGCCACTCTCAGGATTAAGTTGCATAAACCATTAATCAAATTAATTAAAAAGGACCATTATGTGTGAGAGCGCAACAACCTAGCATAACTAACCAAAATGTAACCCAAGGGATATATACAGGATATAAAGTGGCTAGGAAAGTCCTTATAGGCATACAATATTAAAATGCAGTATGAAATTGTATTTAAAGGTGATAGGTGGTGTTCATGTTATACTTGCCTTCCTCAAAAGTTCTCCTGCTGCTCAAACTGCTCTGAAGATGGCTCTTGGCTCTGGTATTGATGCTCCTCCGGTAGCTCAACGTCTACTCACGTTCGCAACGCCAAAACAAGTCCACAACATATACATACATGCAAACAATAGCAAAAACAAAGAAACAATACAACAATACATGAAAACAGCGCACAAAACTAGTCTAGAACTATTCTATGCGTTACAACGATCGCGTGGACATAAAGAACGCCTAAAACGGAGCTAAAACGCAAAATCTAGGCTAAAAATAAGATCCAGGGACCTATTTGTAAGAAAACTGGAGATTCCAGGGGTTTCTGGGCAAAACTGAGGACTAAAACATAATTAAAGGTTAGCTGCAGGGGTTAGCACGCAAAACTGCCAAGGGTGGGCTGCGGGTTCTAATTTAAAGGAACTCAGGGTGTTAAGTGCTAAAAACAGGACCTAAATCTAATTTCTTTTGAACTGGTCGGAGCTCGGGTTGAATCTAGGAAAGATGGGGGTGTCTTTAGCAAAACCGCCACGGCTGACCGGTACACAGGCAGTCAAACCGCATCTGGACCGTCTGATCTTGATCGAACGGATCTGGACCAAGAGGTACGCTAGATCTAATCGAGGCCGCTGGTCTTTGATTGAGCGGTGCGGGTTGATTCGCACGCGGGGAGCGGCGGCGAGCAGGGCGGTGGTAGCTTGCCGGACTTCACCGCAAAAAGTGCTCTGGAGCTTGTATCGAGGGAGTTTTAGGTCGGGGGTGGCCAACGCGACCTGGGTAATCCACCAGTGGCCGTAACACGGGCCTACAGCACGGCGGAGCGGCAGCCCGACGGCGGGGCGGATCAGGGCCGCGCCGGTGAGCAAAAACGGGCAGGACCGGGAAAGAACCGAAGGGTAAGGGACATAGTGAAGTTCTTCACCTCTTCGCGTGGCGCAGATGACGGCAGAGGGAAGGGCGTCGGTGCAGGGGTTCCACGGCGGCGTCGCAGCGGGTCCAAGCTCGGCAAGTCGATGGCGCACGGGGAGAGGCCGCGTGGACGGCTCCTTGAGCGTCTGCTCCGATGGCAGCGACACGGGGTCGTTCTGCGAAGTGACCAAACGGGTCAGTATGGCTGGTTTAGGGTTGACGGCGTGGAGCATCGGCGAGGAACTCACCGTGGGGCGGCCGGGCAGAGCTCGAAGGTGGGGCAGCGTTGCGCTAGATTCTAGGGGAAATTGAGGTGGGGTAGGGTTTGGGGAGGTGCAGGGCGCGTTAAGAAGGCGATGGGGGGATCCTCAGCGTGCGAACCACGGGAATTGCGGCGCGAGGATTTCGCGGCGGACGCGGGATAGAGCAGAGCAGATCAGATTCCCGGTTTGGCTTCTAGAAGGAGGATGCGGCTAAGTTGGCGTAGTTTTCGGAAGGCTAGTGCGCAGGGTGTAGCGGGGCCAGCAGCAGGGGGAGAGGCACGGAGCGGCGGAGGCCCAGAGAGCAGAGGGGGTCCGGCGAAGATGGTGGCA
Organism: Panicum virgatum; assembly: GCF_016808335.1. Lineage (NCBI taxonomy): Eukaryota > Viridiplantae > Streptophyta > Magnoliopsida > Poales > Poaceae > Panicum > Panicum virgatum. The sequence continues at coordinate 39,377,972 of NC_053139.1, read as the reverse complement.
GAGGAAGGGGATAGCTCTGTAGGGTGGGACCAAGTCGTCAGCGAGCGGGGCGTGCGAGTGTGCTGGGGCGAGCGCACGGTGACTCGGGCCGACGCGCGGAGCGGTGGAACGCAGGCCAGCGCGTGGGAGAGGAGTGGAAAGCTGGGCCGAGCTGACGGCTGGGCCGTGAGGGAAAAGGAGAGAGAGAGGTGGAGCGGGCCGGGCGGAGCCGAGCGAGCGGGCCGCGCGGGGTCGAGCGCGGGGAGGCGGGGTTGATGGGGCGCTGGGCTGCGGCAATGTGGGCCGCGCGCGGGGGCAGGTGCGTGTGCTGGGCCGGCTCGGGCTGAGCGGGAGAGGTGGGCCGCAGGGGAGAGTGGGTGGGCCGTGGAGAGAGGGAGAGGGAAGCCGGGTTGGGCTGCTTTGGGCTGAGGGTTGGGTTTGGGTTTCTTTTTCTTTTCCTTTTTTTTTCAAACTCACTCAAATCTAAATGAATTCAAATCAAATTTGAATTCAAACCCTATGCACTCAACCAATAAAACTTATGCACCAGCATGAATGCACAAACAAATTGAACCTAAGAAAATTTTAAATTACTTGTGAAACAAAATTAGATTAAATGTAAGACTAAGCAAATTAAATCCTAGAAAATTAAATAAAGCCAATTAAATTTATTATTAATTAGGAAATTTAAATTAGGGTGTTACACTGACCGCCATGGCCCAGGAGCAAGATGGTTACCTGATGATGGAAGCGGGTTTGGATCGCCAACCCGTGCCCGAACTGGAACCCGAAGCGGAAGGGAGCCCTCAGACAGACGTGGAGATGAGAACGAAGCCTGAGAGGAGTCGCTCCAGCGGCGCGTCGACGGCGTGGTCGCCACACCGGTCTCCGGGCTCCAGAAGGGAGACAAGCGGACCATCCCTCGAACCTCATTCATTCAAAAAGCAGTGGCATATGGTATGCGACTAGACTTATTTTCTTCTAATGTTTAAAAAATAACTTGCTAAAATTTATTTAAAAATGAACATGTGAAATCATTTGGACAAAAATGCTAGGAGCAGACGAATCTAATGATGCTAATTAATCCATGATTAATCAATAATTAGCGGATAATTACTGTAGCATCACTGTTGCAAATCATGGATTAAGTAGGCTCATTAGATTCGTCTCGCGATTTACAGCCCATCTATGCAAAAATTTTTGTAAATAGACTTCATTTAGTACTCCATGCATGTGTCGAAACATTCGATGTGATGGTTTTTTGCGTTTACGGGGTTTATGGGGTGGGAACTAAACAGGGCCTTTGTCTGAAATGCATGAATTCTTATGGGAAAACAGCTTAATTTTGTCCGTGAGTCATAGAATGGTGCAAAGTCATCGCGTTCAGAATAGGACTAGCTTGAAATGTTTGTAATTTGCACCGAGCGCTCACCAAATCAGTTGTCCGAAGACCAGCTTAGCCTACATGGGAATCACAAAGCGATTCCCTTGTCTCAAAATCTAACTAAACTACACTAGTAGTATAGATATATACTGGGCATGTAAAATCCCTGCTTGATTCCCAGCTATAAGCCTAAGTTGTAGAAAAATACCAATAGATTCGCGCGTTATTATGGTCATGTTTGAATCCAAACGCTAATAGATGAAAGTGCTAAACTTTAGCGATAGGAGAGCTAATGGGTGGGCTGAATTTTAACGAAGACTCAAAAACTTTAGCAAGAATGAGTACTGGATGCTAAAGTTTAACACTCAAACTTTAGTTCATCGTAGATCGAATGTCATACTCTAATCATTGATTTGTTTTTTTTAAAAAAATACTCTAATCGTTGATCATTGCTTGCTAGTCTCGCGGGAGTTGGTTGCCCCAACTCTGACGTCTGAAGTACTCAAATTCATCCACAAAAAAAAAACTCTAATCGTTGATCATTGCTTGCCAGTCTCGCGGGAGTTGGTTGCCCCAACTCTGACGTCTGAAGTACTCAAATTCATCCACCTAATGTATTTAAAATAAACTAATTGGTTCGTACAAATTGTTGCATATTTATTATTTAAAATGCAACTAGGGTAAAAATTTACCCAAGTGCACAAAGATATGTTCCAAAAAACAGAGAAGGGGAATTTGTTTGTAGTCACCTTTTCCTGCCGTGTAAAACAAAAACTTTTAAAACGGAGGAACTAGATTGCAAGCCGCATGCGGGTGACGCACTAGGCGCTCGTTTGCGCAAGGATGCTCGGATACAAGAATAAATGGGTTTGGATTTTGAATGTTGAATTTGTGTAGACAGCAAAGTTCATTAAAATAGTGGTTGTACCGGTAAACGAACCAGCCCATACTGAAGAGTGAAGACAGTCATGAGTCAATTAAGCAGAAGCATAGATTCATGATTTTCTTTTTGGTCCGGATTACTGTCAACTAAACCATAGACCTCAACGAGCTTCCCTGGTCTTGATAATTTTATTACATCATATCATACTGCACTAACACTTCCAAAGATTCACGATCACAGGAACTTCAGATCCAGGAACAAGATGCTAATATACGAACACAAAAGCCCATATTTAAGAATTACTACGGAATCTCCAAAAAAGAACAAAAGAAAAAATCCAAATAGAAAAGAAAAGATATTCCATGGATATCAACTGGCTGCTGCATGACACATATATTAGCAGGCATGCTAAGGTTGGCAAGTACACTACATACTGGATGCTTGCAAAATAGGCCTATGGAAAGGCTAGCAAGCAGCTACTGCATGAAATGGTACTGTATCTAGCTTGATTTTTGCCCTTGTGCTCTTGCAGCGCCTTCCATGGAGGATGAGTTCCAATATCTCTGGGTTTTCACTGCTTGTCTTTCCGGCTACCATCCCGAGACCTCTTCCGGCGCTGCTTGGAGCAGCTGGACTTCGGTTGGGCAGACCGGGCATCAGGAACAGGCACACGATGCTCACTAGCCAAAGCAGGGAAACCAACGGCAGGGTTTCTGCAAATATGAGATTGTATCAGCATCAGGATTTATGAACCAATCTGCATATATAGCAAAATTCTAATAAAAATCCGGTGGCACTTGTACTTCCAAAAGATCCCTTGCTTTAGTAATTATCAACCGTGTTCGAGGAAAAATAGTAGTTATTGACTGATCACTAGAGCCACAGAGAGGACCAATATGGTAACAATGCAATTCATATTCCTCAGAGAACGATAAGAGGATGGAAGGCTTGATGTGTCTTACCCGTGAGTACGGCAGACTCCTGCATGGCTGTGGGAGCACCAACAGGCCTATCCTTCAACAAGCTCTGGCGCAGTACCATGTTCTCAGTTGCATAGCACTGGAGTGCATAGCTGAGCCGGCGGCACTCTGCCTCCAAATACTTGCTCTTCGTCTCCAAGTCCTTTATGTACGACTTCTTCCTCTCCCTCGATTTCATGGCGGAATCTCTGTTCCTCATTTGCCTGATAAATTCACAAGGCAGATCCCCTTTTATATACGAGACAAAATGCACAACTAGACAAACCTTCTACTGAAATCAATCACAGAAATCTTTTCCATTATGTACAGTTCACAATAAACACCCATATATACCTAAGCAATAATCCACACGGATCTATAGCATACTCCTAATTTCACAGGAAGCCGAATAAGAAGGATACACAACATAATAGGGAGCAGGATAATAACATACCTCATCTTCTTCTTGCTGACGGGATCATCGCCGTCCACCTCCGGCGTTACAACCTCCACCACCTCATCCCTTCCGGAATCCTCATCCGTGCTTCCACCCGCCTCGCCCTCCTTCCCCTCCCCGCCGTCGTAGAGCGCGTCGAAGAACTCCTCCACGTTGATGCCCTCTGCCTCCCCGCCCAGCTCCGCCTCCCCCTCCTGCATCAGGAACCTCTCGATCTCCATCAGCGCCTCCCCCCCGGGCGGGCTTGCCCGGGAGGTCACCGACTCCGGCGACCCCGCCTCCGCATCGCGCGCCGGCGCCGGCGGAGGCGGGGACGGTACGATGAGGTCGGAGACTCCGGCGGGCTCCCCGAAGAGGTCGAGGTCCATGGGGATAGCGAGATATTTTTGTCGCCGTGATGCGGCTTTATAAAACGGACCCTCGCGTTCGGATGTTTTGCTTCGCGAGGAAGGAGAAGAAGGTTCCTCGAAGTTTAACGGGTGGGGCCCACGCGGGGTGGTGCCGTGGCCTGGCCAATGGGAGAGGCGGAACGCGCCAGGTCAGCCTGCGGGTTCCTTTGAGAAGGCCCGGGTTGGGTTCGTGGAATGGGCTTCCTGTTGATGGGCCGAGGGATAAGAAGAAGTAGCTGCTGCGGCCCGTATGAGAAGGCCCAATCTTCTCGCAAATATGGCCGAAGCTGATCCAATCCAACGTTCACATCGCACGCGGCCTGCCACTGACACCCGGTCCCGCTGATCCAATCCTCGGCGCCTGCCAACTCATCACACGCCGCCGCTCGCGACGCCAGAGAGGCACGCCGTTCAAACGCCACGGCTCCAGAAGCACACCCACGCGACGCACTCGTTCGAACCGAATCCCCAATTCAAATCGCATCACACCCATCATCAACCCAACCAAGAGCCTGCCGGATTCAAACCTCCGATTCAAACGACCCCTCCCCTGCTGCCTGCGCAAGCGCTTCGGCCACCGCGGCCTCCCCTCGCCCGCCCGCCCGCGCTCGCTGCCGGCGGCGGCGATGGAAACCCTAATGGTGGACCGCGTCCACGGCAGCCTGCGCCTCTTCATGCACCGCAACGCCGTCTTCCTCTGCGAGCGCCTCTGCGCGCAGTTCCCCTCCGAGGTAGCTGCCCCGCCCCGCCCCTCCCCTCGCCCCCCGCACCTCAGCTTGGCTAGTGAGGCTAGATTCGGCGTGATTGCTGGTGGGAATGGTTCGGTGCGGGTTAGATCGGGACTGTGGTCGGCGTGAGGCCGCGATTTGGCGCGGGGTCTCACCTGCGGCGCTTCGATTTACTGTCCTTTCGTGTGTGTGTGTGTGTGTGTTTTTTTTTACGTGACTAGGGATGCATTTGAGCTAAAGCGGTGGGATTTGGGTGTAGTACGGTATATGGGGGACTTGAATCAGGCGGCTCTCTCTAGCTGTTTTCTAGAGTGGTTTGAGTTGTAAGGAATTGGAGTATCTGTCCGCGATTCGTCTAAGGGTTATGGAGAATTTTGCTGGAGAGTAGAGTGAAACCCCAAATTGGGAGCAATTTTAGGTACCAGCTCCAGTGGTGTTAGTCTGTAATGACTATATGCTCTGCTGGCCGCTTGGTGTGTTAACTTATATCTGAATCTTTAGGTGTCCATCATTGAAGCCATTCTAATTGATGACCCTCTTTTCTATCTTCTTAATCCTATAGTTGCCCGAGCCGGCTTTAACTTTTTATTGGGTTCTCACAGTTGTTCTCGGTAATTGATGAGGGGTGAGGTTAGTCAAACTCTTATCCACTAATTTTGCTGTGTCGAGTGTTGTGTGTGTTTGGTTTCTTAGCAGTTGTTAGCCTAAAGGTAGACAATGAGTGCTAACGTTAACTTTCCTGTTATAGGACATTTCTTTACTAATTTTCCACATTAAGTTAGAGTGTATTTTATTTTGTAAGCTTGTTTACTTCCATGGCTGATACACTAAATGTTATCTTGCTCTGTACCTTTTGTGCAGACCAATGTGCAGTTGTTAGCAACATGTTACCTCCACAACAACCAGCCATATGCTGCATACCATATTTTGAAAGGTAATAGAATCTGCTCACCATATTACCACTCTACAGTTCATGTTTACTACTGTGTAGTAATGTCCTTAAGGTTTGACTTTTTGTGTTTGAGAATCTAAACAATTGGAATGTTGGCCCAAATGAAATCTATTTCTCTCAACCCAAAGGCCCAAAGGGCAGTCTTACACACACACACACGCACACGCACACGCACACGCGCGCGCGCACACACACACAGCCAAGTCACCTTTTTAACCCTATTACTACCTAAGCAGCCACAGGAGGCCAGTAAATCCGCCGTGTGATCCAATTGACGGTCGAGATGCTATACCTAGCCCTATGTAGTAGTATAGATAGATACAGGGGCGCACTAATGTGAGACTTTTCTAACATGGAACATATTTTCCATCTTGTGGGGATATTTCTTATTTTGCATTTTAGACTATTTTTCTCCTTTTATGTTGGCGTTAAAGTAGTGTGGATGATTTATGGATTTTGTTTCTACTGTACTATGAAGGGAAGAAGCTGCCAGAGTCCCGGTACTTGTTTGCTATGTCATGCTTTCGGATGAACCTCTTGCGTGAAGCAGAAGATACACTATGTCCAGTCAATGAACCAAACATTGAGGTATGCAGCGTATTTGTTAAACGATTTGTTTATGTTGTTGCAAATTAATGTATAAAGTCTTAGTGTTGTTTTTGTGTAGAGGGTAATACAGGTATTGTTCATGCAGTACCCTAGGAACTGCACATTACTCATGTGGGACCCACTATTTTAGTCAGAAAATATAGACATAATTTTCCATCGTTGGGTTTGCTTCTCATTAAACACATGCATTATTCATTTATTTGTATGTATTTCTGAAGTTTATATATTACATATAGGGATAGCATTTGGTAAACCTAAGAAAACTAGTTTCTAAAACATGCAATGCGTGTATAAGAACCTAGCCTCAACTATTAACAAAAAGAAAAACCAAGTTAGTGTCTCTGGGTCCCACATGAACAATGCCTGGCTGCTATGGTGTTATGAGAACAACACATTCCTGCTAAATACCCCTCTAGTACATTCGATATTAATTGTCGCTGTAGACAATGAGTTTCACAAAGTAGCTTGTTCTAAGAGAATATTTGCTCGATGATGTTGTGTGGGCTTGTTTATGTAAACTAAAAATTCCATAGCTAGAGTAGCACACATATTTCCTATTTTTACTAAGCCTGGTTGATCTTCCTTGCCGGCTACGTCATATCTAAAAATTATGTTCTTAAGTTCAGACCATGTGTATGTCCATTCTCCTATTGTGCTTCTTTCTTGAGTGTTGTGCCAAAGCCCAAAGGAGCTTTAAGCCATTAACATTACAGAATTAATGCTTGTTGCTGCATGGATTGGGGAGGCAACTTCTTTTCCTTATCATTTTCTCTTATGGGCCATGGCATATTGATATTCATGTGAAGTTTCCTACTATTATTGATTCTACAGAGGTGAAGTATTAAGTGAGAAAATAAAAGCGATCACATCTGTGTTTGCTGTTAATCCTGTTATTCCTTTAGGGTGATTTGTTAGTTCTACTGGTTTTATCCTTTATGCAGGTTCCCAATGGAGCTACAGGACATTACCTCCTTGGAATGATTTACAGGTTCATTATTCATGGTTACTGAATCTGTGCTGCTACAAATTCTCATATTGGCAGAGTTCACTATATTTGTCTCATATATGATTGCAGGTGCACAGGCAGAATGTCAGCTGCAGCTGAACAATTTACACAAGCGTTGACTCTAGATCCTCTTTTATGGGCAGCATACGAGGAATTGTGTATACTTGGTTGGTTCGTTGTCACTCATCTTTGAAGTTCTGTACTAGGTCTATACTAAATGTGTTTTATTACAGTATCAGAAGTACTTAAGTGTTACCTCATCATATTATAACTTTTGAAAGGTTTAGAAGAAGAAATGAAAACAATGGTGATTTTGCAGGATGTATCTTCCAAAATATGCTACTTCTAGTGAATATTGAATATTTCCTTCATGTACATCACCTCATAGATGACTGTCTTCTATGTTAACATTTTTTTTTAAAAAAAGAGACACTCCACTTGAGTGTCACTGTGCTAAATTTTGTATACAAATGTATTCAAACATTATCGGCTAGCTTGGTGTTTGTTCTTATTGGTTGATTCCTAGTGTGCTAATTGCAATATGGTCCTTTACCTGGCAGTTATACTATGGCTCAATGATAATGATTCATCCTTATTTAAAGCGTGAAGTCATACTGAATTCACAATGTGTCACCATCTTGTAGGTGTTGCTGAAGATGCAGATGAATGTTTTAGTGAAGCAACTGCTCTACGTCTCCAGCAGGAACACGCATCCACATCTGCTCTGGAAAAGTCAAACTTTGCCAATGAAAATCGAATTCTATCTTCCAGTCTTCCCTCTAGCCTCGGGGATATTATCCCTAATCAAATGAAACAGCTTCATGCTAACAACACAGCAGAAGTGCCTGGTTACCCTCATGCTAGAGCAACTGCACTGCGTGTACAGAACAGCACAACCTCTAACGTAGCACAGTTCGACACCCCATCACCAGCTGCAACACAGGTCAGTGTGTACCTGAGGTATTAAGTGTAATCTGCAGTTGGTATAACCATGCTAGGTAGCATTGGTGTATTATATGTTTCACATTCTTTGGCACTGGTATCCATAGCTTATGTATAAACAGAACATTCATGTTTGAGCTATTCTGACATATTTATCTTCGTTAAAAAGCCTTCTTTGCATCAGTATTATCTGGTCTGCCTGTCTTGTTAAATTCTGATGATAAAGAGCTGTCTGTCTTGGCAGATCATAATTATTTTTTGTTGTAGTTGTTTTCAATCGTACTGGAGAACTATCAAATCTTGACTATTGAAACATGTAATGATGTAACACAATTTGTAACCAGTTGTGTTTGAAGACCTCATTTCTTGAGTTATGGACTTATGGTATTAGTTTGTGACTAGTCTTTAGTGATATGTGATGAGTAAGTCTTAGCTTAAGGCACTAGCAGCATTGTATAAGCTGCACATATAATCCTGTGATGTCACCCATGACCTATATTAGTATATGAGGTCAGCAGTGACATGTAGTTTCCTTAACTAGCAAGTATATCTGCTGTCCACAGCAGAAGTAGCAGTAATCAACTTAGTTTTTTCCACCTCAGGCAAGTAGTAAGTCTACTGACTTGTACCAGTAAGCATTCTGCTTCTATACTTTCATTTGGCACCAGAGCTAAAAAAATTCTGAGAGACCTGTGCTCCTTGCCGTGTTGCTTTCTTCCCTGTCTTGCTGCTGAGAGAGTGAGGAGCCATGACTTCAGCTCCAGGCGATGTCCAGTTCTGCACCTATCGCCGCCGTTCCCCTTCTCCACCACACCGGCGTGGCAGAACGCAGAGACAGACCAAAGAGGTGGTTGTCCAGCGCGTCGTGAAGGAAGCCAGCAGCACCCCTTACCCGCAGCTCACTCGCACAAACTATGAGGACTGGAGCCTCTTGATGCGGGTGAAGCTGGAGGCTAGAGGGTTATGGGATGCAGTGGAGCATGGCGATGCTGACCGGCAGGAAGACCGGATGGCTGTAGACGCCATCCTCTCTGCTGTGCCGGCGGAGATGATTCGGCCGCTGGCCAGCAAGCGCATAGCGAAGGAAGCTTGGGAGGCGATCAAGTCAATCCATGTTGGCTCTGATCGTGCAAGGAAGATGACCCTGCAGCGCCTCCGCCGCGACTGGGAGCTGCTCTCCTTCCGCGACGGCGAGCAGGTTGACGACTTCGCCCTACTCCTCTCCGGGATGATGAGCTCGCTCTCCATTTATGGTGAGCAAGTCTCGGAGCAGAACGCCGTCGAGAAGCTGCTTCGAGTGGTTCCAGACAAGTATGCGCAGATAGCTCTGTCTATTGTTACGCTACTTGACACCGACACTCTCACCATTGGGGAGGTGACCGGGCGCTTGAAGATGGTGGATGAGCGCCCTGCAGCAACCTCTTCCTCGGTGGATCAACCTCAAGCGGGAGGCAAGCTGTACCTCACTGAGGAGAAGTGGGAGGCACGTTGGAAGGAACGCAACTCCGGTAAGGGGTCTTCTGCTGGTGGCTGCAGGACCACCCACACCGGCCATCACCGACCGCCATGCAAGCAAAAGAAGCAAGGTGGCTCAGGAGGCTACAGGGCGCCCCGCCGCGATTCCTCTCGCGATCCACCTCGCGATCAGAGGCAGTCCTATCGGTGCCTCAACTGCGGCAAATACGGCCATTGGGCCAAGGATTGCCGCAAGCCTCGCCGGGAACGGGCCAATCTTGCCGAAGAGGAAGATGATGGCCCAGCCCTGCTCATGGCGGAGGTCTGTGCACCGCTGGAACAGAGCACTTTGCTCTGCTGTTCCAAAACAGAGGAGGCGGACGCTGCTTCACCAAAACAGAGCACCTCTGCTCTGTTCAAAATCCATCTGGAGGAACCACGCGCCCAACTCCACCTCAACTCTGATGGCGACCGCCATGCTGATAGGTGGTACCTTGATACCGGCGCAATGAACCACATGACTGGCCGGCGAGATGTCTTCTCCGAGCTCGACCAAAACATCACCGGCACGGTCCGCTTTGGCGATGGTTCGCTGGTGACCATTGAGGGCCAAGGCACGGTCGTCTTCTCCACCTCCAGCGGCGAGCAGCAAGCTCTGACAGGCGTCTACTTCATCCCGCGCCTGAAGAGCAACCTCATCAGTGTTGGGCAGCTTGATGAGAGTGATGCCACGGTGGAGATCAAGCGTGGGGTCATGCGCATTTGGGATCAGCATCAGCGGCTACTGGCCAGGATCGAGCGGGGCTGCAATCGGCTCTACACCCTGCACCTCGACATCGACAGGCCTCTATCCCTTGCTGCCCGCGCCGACGACAACGCCTGGAAGTGGCATGAACGCTTCGGCCACATCAACTTCAACGCCCTGCAGCAGTTGGCGAAGAAGCAGATGGTCTACGGCCTGCCAGCGATCGAGCACGCAAATCAGTTCTGCGACACTTGCGTCCTCACCAAGCAGAAGCGGACGCCATTCCCTGCTCAGGCGAAGTTCCGCGCTGAGCACGCCCTCGACTTGGTTCATGGCGACATCTGTGGCCCCGTCACGCCTGCAACTCCCGTCGGCAAGAAGTATTTCTTGCTGCTGGTCGACGATCATAGCCGTTTCATGTGGCTGCTTCTACTGGAAGCGAAGAGCGACGCACCAGCAGCCATAAAAAGGTTCCAGGCTGTAGCAGAACTTGAAAGCGGGAGGAAATTGAAGATCCTACGCACTGATTATGGTGGGGAGTTCACCTCCCTCGAGTTTGGTGACTATTGCGCGGCGAAGGGAGTGCAGCGTCATCACTCGGCGCCATACTCGCCGCAGCAGAATGGCGTTGTGGGGCGGCGCAATCAGACCGTCATGGCGACGGCGCGCAGCCTGCTCAAGCAACGCAGCATGCCCGCCAAGTTTTGGGGAGAAGCCGTGTCAACAGCCGTGTTCCTCTTGAACCGAGCGCCAACCAAGGCGCTCAATGGCAAAACGCCATATGAGGCATGGTACGGCAAGAAGCCGGCCGTAAGCTTTCTCCGCACCTTCGGGTGCTTGGCGTTCATGAAGAAGACGCGGCCTCATCAGTCCAAGCTGGAAGATCGCAGCACTGCTGTTGTCTTCATCGGCTATGAAGCTGGAACCAAGGCATACAGGGTGTTTGACCCTGTGTCCCAGCGCGTCCACATCACGAGAGACGTGGTGTTCGACGAGAAGAGAGGCTGGGACTGGAGCAAGGTGGAAGAATCAGCAGATGGCGAGTGGCGGACCCAAGAGTTCACCGTCGAGTCAACCACCATGCTGTATAATGCTCCAGCACCTGCTGCTCCAACACCAATAGCAGCAGCATCATCGACTCCAACTGATGGGGGTGCAGAGCAAACAGCTCATTCACCACTACCAGCGCCATCTACAGCACCTACTGGAGAACAAGCTCCGGTGGAATTCGCCACACCACCACCTTATGCTGAAGACCAGCTTGAGCCTTGATGCAGAGCACAGCGACACGCCTGTGCGCTTCCGCCGCCTGGACAATGTCCTCGGCGATGACGCACCACTGCCCGGCATGGCGGAGCGTGAGCTGGCTGAAGGTGAGCTGCACATGGTTTCATCACTGGAACCTGCATCCTTTGCTGAAGCAGAGAAGAAGTTGGAGTGGCAGCAAGCAATGAATGAAGAAATCAGGGCAGTCGAGGAGAACAAGACATGGCGGCTTGTTGAACTCCCACCAGGACATCGGCCAATTGGGCTCCGGTGGGTTTACAAGGTGAAGAAGGATGCTGCTGGCAACATTGTTCGCCACAAGGCCCGGCTCGTCGCCAAGGGATATGTGCAGCGCGCCGGCATTGACTTCGATGAAGTGTTTGCGCCGGTAGCCCGACTTGAGTCTGTTCGGCTCTTGGTCGCTACAGCTGCACACGCCGGCTGGTCACTCCACCACCTCGACATCAAGTCGGCTTTCCTCAATGGCGAGCTCCGAGAAGAGGTCTACGTCGAGCAGCCGCCGGGCTTCACCATCAAAGGCAAGGAACACCTTGTCTATCGGCTGGACAAGGCCTTGTATGGCCTACGCCAAGCACCACGCGCATGGAACATCAAACTTGATGCCAGCCTGCTGGAACTCGGTTTCAAGCAGTGTGCACATGTGGCTGCAGAGATCAAAGGCTCCTAATAGGGGTCTATGTGGATGATCTCATCATTACCGGCAGCAATCCAAGGGAGATTGAAAGATTCAAGGCAGAGATGAAGGCAAAATTCAAGATGAGTGACTTGGGACTGCTCTCCTTTTACCTTGGCATTGAAGTGAAACAGGAGAAGGACAAGATCACCCTATCTCAGTCTGCCTATGCTGCCAAGATCCTCACTGCTGGTGGAATGCAAGGCTGCAATCCCTGCATAGTGCCCATGGAGCCACGGTTCAAGCTGAGCAAGGTTAGCTCAGCACCTGCAGCAGATGCAACCTTGTATAGAAGCATTGTGGGGAGCCTGCGCTACCTCACACACACTCGACCTGACATCAGCTTTGCTGTGGGCTATGTCAGTCGCTTCATGGAAGCCCCAACAGCAGAGCACCATGCTGCTGTAAAGCGCATTCTGCGCTACCTAGCAGGAACTCTGTCCTATGGGCTCCAGTACAAGAAGGAAGAAGAAAAGAAGAACATGAAGCTGGTCGGCTACACTGATAGTGATATGGCTGGTGACATTGACACTCGCAAGAGCACGAGTGGCTGCATCTTCTTCCTCGGCAGCTGTCCTATCAGCTGGTACTCGCTGAAACAGCGAGTTGTGGCACTCTCCTCATGTGAGGCAGAGTACATTGCAGCCACATCTGCTGCCTGCCAAGGCATTTGGCTGTCAAGGCTGCTTGGGGAGCTCCAAGATGAAGAACCTGCTCCCTTTGAGCTAAGGATGGACAACAAAGCAGCAATCGAGCTGTGCAAGAATCCTGTCTTCCATGAGCGCAGCAAACACATCGACACAAGATACCACTTCATCAGGGACTGTGTTGATCAAGGGAAGACAAGGGTGAGCTACATCAACACTAAAGATCAGCTAGCTGACATCCTAACCAAGGCATTGGGAAGGATCCAATTTGAAGAGCTACGCAGCAAAATTGGCATGATCAAGATTGCAAAACTAGAAGAAGCCAAGACTTAGGGGGTGATTGATGAGTAAGTCTTAGCTTAAGGCACTAGCAGCATTGTATAAGCTGCACATATAATCCTGTGATGTCACCCATGACCTATATTAGTATATGAGGTCAGCAGTGACATGTAGTTTCCTTAACTAGCAAGTATATCTGCTGTCCACAGCAGAAGTAGCAGTAGTCAACTTAGTTTTTTCCACTTCAGGCAAGTAGTAAGTCTACTGACTTATACCAGTATAAATATGCCCCTTTGGGCTAGCAATGAAGTAAGCATTCTGCTTCTATACTTTCAATATGCATTTTTACTTGCCTTATTCTTGCAGACTTCTAGTATTGTACCTCCGCCACTCTTCAGGAACGTCCATGCTTATCAGACTACAATAAGTGGTGATGCTCCCACTAAACAGAAAGCTAATGGAGCAAACCAGCCACTCAGAAGGAAATACTTGGATGAAGCAAGGCTAAAGAAGGTTAGGTTCTTACCATTTGATTGAAATCATGCCGCTACTTGTAACTTCTGTTCTTGTCTATTTCCCTATTTTGGAACTTATAGGGACCTTAACATCTAAATATTTACCAATTATCACACCATTCCCCTTTTTGATTCTAATCTGAAAATTATAGAGTAATCAGAGCTGGATGATATTTTCTATTTACTCATACTAATGCTGTTTGCAATGTGATGGCTAGGATCTAGCCAGGTAGATGACGATAGAGGAGAGGGATCAAGTCCCTTCTGCTCCACGCTTGAGTAGATTTAAAGGGAAGAGGAAGATACTTTCATTGCTTGAATGTTTCGAGATTACACGGCTGGATATGCACCCAGCATTGTTGCCTCACGCACAAGCCGCTAACAAAACAAACTACTAACCAATTCTGCTGGCAAACCTTATCTGAAGCTAACCGAGCTAATCAAGCTAACAACCATATCTAATCAATCAACTATCCCGCCAACTAACCAGAGATAAGACGTGGCCTAACCTGCCACCTTCTTAGCGCAACGCACATAATGTTTGCCTTGCCCCACATAACATGCAAATGCTTCATTTTAAACTTCAAGTTCCTGAAGTTACTGTGAACTTCCAGTGATGTTCCTTTGTATCAGGTTACAATGTCACATCCCTTTTTGTCACTCTGGCATTCCACAGTATCAAGATCACAGTTATGTTTTGCAGTTTTTTTTTGTTACATGATGGTTTTTGTTTGTTAATGAAAAAAGTCATGAGTTTAGTTGCAAGTAGATCAATATTTCAGTATATCTTTGTTTTTGTAGTTCTGTAGATTATATAATCTGCCACTTAACCCTTTCCTTATGTTCTATCTTTTTCTAATTAGTATACTGTTTTTAGTGCATGCTTTTAAATTATTGCTTATGGTGACATTAGAGTTGAAGATGTTTTCCAGGTTTCTGGAAGGCTTTTTAATCAGAGTAGTGATTCAATGCCTCGAAGAAGTGCAAGGCTTTCTCGAGAGACAACAATAAATTCAAATTCAAATTCAAATCTCTCTCAGTTTGGTGGGAATGGAACAGATCACTCGTCAGGTAAATTGCGAGTAAACTCGTCCACACCATCAAAATTGTGTTCAACAGCCGTACGTTCCGTGCAAGTTAGGAAAGGGAAACCACGAGCTACAGAAAATTTTGATGAAGGTGATTATCATTTCAATGTGGAGGATTCATCAAATTATAAAAGTAGAAAAAATGTGCTTGATGTGTATGTGTTGTTATGTACCTGTGTGGCTGTGTGATCAAGATCTATCTGCATATTTGCTTGATGTTTTGGTCCATTTTGTTTACATCAGTTATATCTTATGTACTCATATTACGCTTTTGTTTCTCCTGGCCATATCAATACGGTGACTGTTATCAGAATGTTATCATCTTTGTTTTTTTCTTCTGCTCATATCGATATGGTTGCAGTACTTCTTTTTGGAAATCACAGTTATGATTCCAAGTTGCAAAACTTTAGAATTCTGTTTTACTAATAAGGTGATTTCTCCTAATGTCCCTTCAAATGGTCTAAAATGCTAGAATAGTACTACCACAATGACCTGTTCTCTTTGTTCCTTCAAGTATATTCATGTCTTTATATTCTCAATGTTGGAGTATATTGAGCTCATGTATAGAGGTCCATCTAGAGGCTCATGTATAGGATCTATATATCCCACCCTTCGAGGGTTTGGAGGAATACAAGCCATTATTCTCTCCTACATGGTATCATTAGCCTAGCCCTCTCTCTCCCTCTCCCCGGCTGCCGCCTCCCTGGCCGGCCGGCCGCCGGCCCTCTCCTTCCCTCCCCTCTCCTCCTTCCCTCCACTCTTCCCTGCTCCTGGATCGGGTGCAAGCCCCTCGGATCGGGGCTCCCCTACCGCCGCGGATCCCCTGGATCCCCTGCGGGCGTAGGCGGGGCCGCCCCTGCCGCTGCGGGCGCAGGATGCGGACGGCGCCGCTGCTGTCGCCGCCTAGGGCGCCTGGCGCGCGCCTGCCCTGCCCTGGCGCGCCTCTAGCGCCGCCGGGCCGGCCCCTGGCGCCGCTGCCTCTGGATTCGCGAGCGCCGCCTGGGCCGTGGGCGCCGCCATCGGCCCGTGGCGCGCCCTGGAGGCCGTGCTGCACGCCGGGGCCGCGAGCCTGGCCGCCGCCACCCAGGCTAGCCCTGCGGGATCCTCCCCCACCGCCCCTGCCGTGGCTGCCGACCCTGCCGCGGGCTACCCCGCCGGGGGCGCACCACTGCCGCAAGGGCCGCCTCCCCCTGGGCCGGCCGGCTATGGACACGGACGGCACCGCTGCAGCCGCCTTCCTGCCACCGAGGGAGAGCCGTGGGTCTCTCCGGTACCCTCCTCTGGCGCGCTTCCGGCCGTCCTGGGCGGACCCACCCTTGCCGCCGCGGTGTGCCCCTGCTGCGCCGACCTCCAGCAGCAGGGCGTGCCGCCCGGAGCCCCTACAGCCGCGGGTCCTTCCCCCGCCGCTGCCCATGCGGGCGCGCTGGGCGCGTGGCCCCCCCCGGCCGTCCCCGTGGCCCCGTCTACTCCGGCCGCGGGTGTGTGGTCTTGCCCGGCCCGATCTGCCGCCGCTCCTCTGTTTCAGGCCGCCGCCCAGGCTCCTCCTCCGCTCCATGGTGCGGGCCGCGCCGCCGCCGCTGCCGCCTCCCTCGTCGCCGCGCAAGCCGCCATCGCGCCCGCCGCGTAGGCTCAGGCCGTTGCGCCCGCAGACCTGGCCGCCGCCTTTGTGGCCGCCGCCTCCCTCGCCGCCGCGCACGCTGCGCAGGCCGTCGCGCCCAGGGACCCCTCGCGGGCCGCTGCCTCTCTCGCTGCTGCGCAGGCTGTCGCGCTTGTCGCGCACGCCACGCAGGCCCAGGCCGTTGCGCCCGCCGCGCAGTTGGGGGGCCCTCGTCCTCAGCCCCGGCCGGCTGCCATGCTCGCCGTTGCTGCTCCCATGTTCGCGCCGTTCTGGACCCCGCCCGCTCCACCCAGCCAGCAGCCGACCTGGCCTGAGGGGTGGGACCAGACCACACTGGCGCAGTCCTTCAGCGCCATGGGGCGGACGCCGCCGGTCAGCACCGAGTGGATCGCCGACTCGGGTGCCTCCTTCCACACCACCCCACATGCCGGTATCCTCTCTTCTGTCCGACCCCCACACCCCTCTTGTTCTTCTTCCATCATGGTTGGTGACGGGTCTTGCCTTCCTGTCACCGCCGTGGGTTCTGCTTCTGGCTCTTTTCGTCTTCCCAATGTCCTTGTTGCTCCTCAGATGGTTCACAACCTTCTTTCCATTCGTCAGTTTATAGTTGACGATTCTTGTTCCATCGAGTTTGATTCTTCTGGCTTCACTGTAAAGGATTCAGCCTCCCGGCGTCCGCTACTCCGGTGTGACAGCACGGGGGCCTTTACACCCTTCGTCTTCATTTTTCCGCTGCACCACTCTCGCCTTCTTCGCCCTGGCCGTCTTTGTCTGCCGCTTTTGCCGCGACGTCGTCTTCCACCACCTGGCACCGCCGCCTTGGTCACCCTGGCCGCGACGTTCTGACTCAGCTCAGTCTTAGTACCGATGTTCCTGGTACTAGGTCTCCTGCTGAGCCCCTCTGCCATACGTGCCAGCTCGGTCGTCATGTTCGGCTTCCTTTTTCCTCTTCTTCTTTGCATGCGACGCATGCATTTGACCTTGTTCACTGTGACCTGTGGACCTCTCCTGTACTTAGACTTTCTGGTTACAAGTACTATCTGGTGGTGGTCGATGACTTCTCGCACTACTCTTGGACGTTTCTTTTGCGCGCCAAGTCTGAGACCTTCCCCACCCTCCTCCACTTCTTTGCTTGGGTGTCCACTCAGTTCGGCCTCACCGTTAAGGCCGTCCAGTGTGACAATGGGCGTGAGTTCGATAACTCCACCTCCCGTTCCTTCTTCCTCTCTCGGGGTGTTCAGTTGCGTATGTCTTGTCCGTATACCTCTCCCCAGAACGGCAAGGCTGAGCGGATGATTTGCATGACGAACGACGTCGTGCGCACCCTTCTGATCCAGGCCTCTCTGCCCCCGCGCTTCTGGGCGGAGAGCCTCCACACCGCCACCTACTTGCTCAACCGTCTTACGTCCACTGCTTCTCCTGCTCCCACTCCGCACCACGCTCATTTATGTACCCCTCCTCGCTACGACCACTTTCGGGTCTTCGGGTGTGCGTGTTACCCTAACACATCCGCCACTGCTCCTCACAAGCTGGCGCCCCGCTCGACTCGGTGTGTTTTCCTTGGTTACTCCCCTGACCACAAGGGGTACCGATGCTTTGACCTCACTTCTCGCCGCGTCCTGATCTCCCGACACGTCGTCTTTGACGAGTCCGATTTCCCCTACTCCACCTCCTCCACACTTTCTCCTGACCCCGAACTGGAGTCTCTGTTTCTGACTGACCCGGTGGTTCAGCCACCGTTACCTGTCTGTCCTTTTCCTGCAGGTTTTACCGGCACAACGGCACCGCTTTCGGTGATCCCTACTACGCCGAGCGCGGCCCCGGTGCCCGCGGTCGCGCCACGCGCGGCCCTCGGACATCAGGTCGTGCCGCGCGCGGACCCGGTGTCTCCCGCTGCGCCATGCGCGGCCCCGATGCCTTCCCCGGCACCTGCGCGGTACGCACAGCCGGTGCAGGTGTACCGGCGTCGCTCGGCGCCGCAGCGGTACGCTGAGCCGGTGAAGGTGTACCGGCGTCGACACCGGTGCCGCCTCCTGCTTCGGAGGCTCCTGCGACGCCGACACCGGAGCCGAGCCGGAGGTGTACCACCCGCCAGTCATCCATCGGGATCCACGGCATATCCATCCCATGGTGACTCGGCGGATGGCGTCTCAGGCCGCGACTCTCTCCGCCACCGAGGGAGAGCCGTGGGTCTCTCCGGTACCCTCCTCTGTCCGCGACGCCTTGGCGGATCCTCACTGGCGTCGCACGATGGAAGAGGAGTACGTGGCTCTTCTTGACAACCAGACGTGGGACCTCGTGCCGCGTCCGTCTGGTTGCAATGTGGTGACAAGCAAGTGGATCTGGACGCACAAGCGTCGGGCTGATGGCACGCTGGAGCGCTACAAGGCTCGCTGGGTTCTCCGAGGGTTCACTCAGCGGCCTGGTGTGGACTATGATGAGACCTTCAGCCTAGTCGTGAAGCCCACTACGGTGCGCACGGTCCTCTCGCTTGCGCTCTCGCGCTCTTGGCCTGTGCACCAGCTGGACGTGAAGAATGCGTTTCTTCACGGCACTTTGTCAGAGACTATCTACTACTCTCAGCCAGCGGGATTTGTGGACTCGAGTCGTCCGAATATGGTCTGCCAGCTCAACAAGTCTTTCTGTGGACTGAAGCAGGCTCCTTGGGCTTGGTGTACTCTCGGTTCGCCACGTTCTTGCTGACATTGGGGTTCACCGAGGCTAAGTCTAACACGTCTCTCTTCGTCTATCGCCGTGGGGATGAGACTGCCTATCTGCTACTCTACGTCGATGACATTGTGCTCACAGCCTCCAGTCAGCGGTTGCTTCAGAGTGTCATCTCCTCTCTGTAGCAGGAGTTTGCTATGAAGGATCTAGGTCAGCTCCACCACTTCTTGGGCGTCACTGTTGAGTCTCGCCCGTCTAGTCTTCTCCTTCACCAGCGGCAGTACGCACTCGATATTCTAGAGCGGGCTGGGATGATTGATTGCAAGCCCTGCTCCACTCCTGTCGACACTCAGTCGAAGCTGTCTGCTGATCTCGGTGATCCGGTGGCTGATCCTACTGCCTACCGGAGTCTGGCAGGCGCTTTGCAGTACCTCACCTTCAGCAGGTCGGACCTCACCTACGCTGTTCAGCAGGTCTGTGTCCATATGCATGATCCCCGGGAGTCACACCTTACTGCACTGAAGCGTCTCCTCCGGTACGTCCGTGACACTGTGGACCTCGGCCTGGTGCTTCACCGCTCGTCCTCTGCTGAGCTGGTGGTCTACACCGACGCTGACTGGGCTGGCTGCCCGGACATTCGTCGCTTCACTTCAGGCTACACCGTCTTCCTGGGCGGTAACCTGGTCTCCTGGTCGTCCAAACAGCAGCCGGTGGTCTACACTGGAGCGCAAGCGAGAGGACCGTGCGCACCGTAGCGGGCTTCACGATCGGGCTGAAGGTCTCATCATAGTCCACACCAGGCCGCTGAGTGAACCCCCGGAGAACCCAGCGAGCCTTGTAGCGCTCCAGTGTGCCATCAGCTCGACGCTTATGCGTCCAGATCCACTTGCCAGTCACCACATTGCAACCAGACGGACGTGGCACGAGGTCCCATGTCTGGTTGGCAAGAAGAGCCGCGTACTCCTCTTCCATCGCGCGATGCCAGTGAGGATCCGCCAAGGCGTCGCGGACAGAGGAGGGTACCAGAGAGACCCGCGGCTCTCCCTCGGTGGCGGAGAGAGTCGCGGACTTGGACGCCATCCGCCGAGTCACCATGGGATGGATATGCCGAGGATCCCGATGGATGACCAGCGGGTAGTAGACCTCCGGCTCGGCTCGAGAGGGAGGCGGCGGCGGCGACGGCTCCGGCGTCGGCGTCGCAGGAGCCTCCGGAGCAGGAGGCGGCGCCGAACGAATCCAGTACACTTGCACCACCTGAGCGTACCGCTCAGGTGCAGGTGAAGGCACCGGGGCCGCGCGTGGCGCAGCGGGAGACACCGTGTTCGTGCGCGGCACGACCGGAGGTCCGGGGGCCGCGTGTGGCGCAACCGCGGGCACCGGGGCCGTACTCGGCGCAGCAGGGATCACCGGAAACGGTGCCGGCGTCCCGGGAAAACCTGCAGGAAAAGGACAGACAGGTAACGGTGGCTGAACCACCGGGTCAGTCGGAAACAGAGACGCCAGCTCGGAGTCAGGAGAAGGTCTAGAGGAGGTAGAGTAGGGGAAATCCGACTCGTCAAAGACGACATGTCGGGAGATCAGAACGCGGCGAGAGGTGAGGACAAAGCATCGGTACCCCTTGTGGTCAGGGGAGTACCCGAGGAACACACAACGAGTCGAGCGGGGCGCCAGCTTGTGAGAAGTGGTGGCGGAGGTGTTAGGGTAACACGCACACCCGAAGACCCGAAGGTGGTCGTAGCGAGGAGGGGTACCGAAGAGAGCGTGGTGTGGAGTGGGAGCAGGAGAAGCAGTGGAAGGAAGGCAGTTGAGCAGGTAGGTGGCGGTGTGGAGGCTCTCAGCCCAGAAGTGCGGGGGCAGAGAAGCTTGGATCAGAACGGTGCTCACAACGTCGTTCCTCGTGCGAATCATCCGCTCAGCTTTGCCGTTCTGAGGAGAGGTATACGGACAAGACATACGCAGCTGAACACCCCGAGACAGGAAGATGGAACGGGAGGTGGAGTTATCGAACTCCCGCCCGTTGTCACACTGGACGGCCTTAACGGTAAGGCCGAACTGAGTGGACACCCAGACGAGAATGGTGCAGCGGAAGAAAGAAGGCGAAGGGTGTAAAGGGGCCCGGTGCTGTCACACCGGAGTAGCGGACGCCGGGAGGCCGAATCCTTTACAGTGAGGCCAGAAGAATCAAACTCGGTGGAACAAGAATTGTCAGCTGTAAACTGACGAATGGAAAGAATGTTATGAACCATCTGAGGAGCAACAAGGACATTGGAAAGACGAAAAGAGCTAGGAGCAGAACCCACGGCGGTGACAGGAAGACAAGACCCGTCACCAACCATGATGGAAGAAGGACAAGAGGGGTGTGGGGGTCGGACAGAAAAGAGGATACCGGCATGTGGGGTCGTGTGGAAGGAGGCACCCGAGTCGGCGATCCACTCGGTGCTGACCGGCGGCGCCCGCCCCATGGCGCTGAAGGACTGCACGAACAGGGGAGCAGCGGCGGCGAGCATGGCCGCCGGCTGCGGCTGACCCTGAAACGGCCACATCGGGCCAGGAGAAGGAGTGGGAACCGGAGTCGGGGTCAGAGTGCCCCGACGGCCTCCACCAGTACTACCAGAGGTAGCACCGCCAGCACCACCACCACGTCCGCTCCGACGACGACGCTCGCGGCCTCCCCCACTCCCGGTCTGGCCGGTGAGAGGAGCACCAAGGAGGGGGTCGGTCCGGGATTCAGATCCAGAGGGCGGAGTCTGGTGGGTCTTGGCGGCGACGAGGGCCGCGGCGAGAGTAGCTTCGGCCGTAGCAGCGCCGTAGCAGCGCCGGCGGCGATCGGCTGCCCGCTGAAGGCGGCGGCGGAGAACGGCGCGTCCGCGGGGGGCATCCCGAACGCAGGCCACGCAGCGGCGAGGGAGGCAGCGGCTCGCGCGGGTCCCTGGGCGTGCGCGGCGTGCGCGATGGCCAGGGCCGTAGCCTCCGCGCTGTAGGCGGCGGCGCTGGGTGCGCCCACGGCGGCGGCGCCCGCACCTAGGGCGGCGGCAGTGGCTGCAGCCGAGTCGGCGGCGATGGCAGCGGCGCCCACGGCGTGTGCGGCGGCGCCCGCGGCGGCCACAGCGTGCGCGGCGGTAGCACCCGGAACGGCCAGAGGCGCGGGCGCGGGCAGAGGCGCCGTGGGCGCGCTCCTGTACGCGCTGGACACCCGGTCCGACAGCGGCGTGGCGACAAGAGCTGGCGGCGTCGGCACAGCAGTGGCTCGCGCAGCCATGAAGGTGGCAGGGGAGGCGGGACCAGTGCCGAGAGGAAGCACGCCCGCGGCTGGAGCCAGCGCGCGGGGCTCCCAGAGCAGAGGCTGCCGGGATCCATGCAGAGGCAGGGACGGCAGCGGCCAGCGCGAGGGCCTGCTGAGGTCGAGCAACACCGGCGCCCAGACTTCCCAGAGCCACGGGATCCGCGCGGCGGCCCGTCCCAGGCCGCGGTTCCGCGCCAGGGTCCCGGGCGGCGGCGCGCGGGCCCTCCACCGCCGGCGGCGCGTCGCAGGCCGCGGGATCCGGGCCCGCGGACCTGCGGCGTAGGGGGTGGCGGCGCCCATGTAGGAGGGCACGGCGGCTGCCGCGGTGGAGGCCCGGGCGACGGCGGCGCGGCGCGGCCAAGCAGAGGAGATGGCGGCATCCACGGCCTGGATCCAGGCACCCGCGCCGGCAGGAACAGAGGAGTGGACCGGCGGCGGCTGCCGGCGCCGGCTTACTAGAAAGGGAAGGGAGGGAGGGAGGAGAGGGGAGGGAAGGAGGAGAGGGGCAGCGGCAGCACCAGTGGCCGGCCGGCCATGGCGCCGGCGGCGGCGGCTGGTGGTGCCAGCGGCTAGAGGGAGGGAGGGAGAGGTAGGCTAGATACCATATTGGAGAGAATAATTGCCTTGTATTCCTCCAAACCCTAGATGGGTGGGTATATATAGACCTATACATGGGCCTCTTAATGGGCCACTATGCATGGGCCTCCAAACAGTTTGAAACATATAAGGTGTGGCCTGAGAATTCTTATGTTTTCTTGGTTCTGTGCTAGTGTGAGCTTATCATTCATACTTTAAAACATTGCTCTAATTGCTATGATTAAATGCTGATGGCAGTTTCTTTTCACTACAAAATCCTCTCACAAATTCTGGCATTTAGTTTTTTCCTTCACAAGTTTCTCACAAATTCTGGATCATCCCCAATGCTTTCACCTTAGCCTTTGCTATAATACTCCCCCTGATCACAAATATATACAATTTAGGAGATCAGCATGGTCGATAGGGTGAAACTTTGACCATCAATTTATGTACAAATATATAATTGTTAATTTCACAGAACTACATCTGGGATCAATTTCACATGGCTACAACTAATCACGCCCTTAGTTTCACAAGCCTACAACATTTTGCATGGATCTGCATATGGACTTGTGTGGCTGACATGTGGGTCCATGCAGAATATTGTAGGTTTGTGAATCTAAGGGCATTAGTAGTTGTAGGTATGTGAAACTGATCTAAAAAATTGTAGTTCCTTGATAGTTTAGTGCGCATGGTTGTAGTTTTGTGAAACTAATTCAATATTATTTTTTAAATACAAAAATTACTCTTCCTGATGAATAATATCAATCTTAAGTTGCACTGTTTGTTTTTTTAGTTATTGGTTGTTGATGGTCAAAGCTAAAAAAGATTGCTTGGGACAAACCTAAAACTGCCTATATTTCTGATCAGAGAGAGTATTGTTTATTGGGGTTGTATTTTCTAAGTATGACTTTTCGCATTAGCTATTTGCTGTATAGAGTAGCATTTTCTGCTCTTTAGGAATGACGAAAGTGATTTCTTGATTTTAGGAAGCAGATACGAAGTTATTGATGAAATGTGGACAGATAATGTGCCAGCAACCTCATCTACTGCAAGTACGACTGAGGGAAGATTCTTTGAGCAAGATAAAGCTGAACGAATTATGTCGCAAGAGTCCAAAGTTGCAATTGGAATCAGGGAGCTACTGGGACTTTTGCGAACACTCGGGGAAGGTTTTAGGCTTTCTTGCTTGTTTAAGTGCCAGGTATGATATAGGGTGTTCAACTTACAGACAATAACCTTCTATCCAGTGATGTCACTAAACTGATTTTGTTAAATAAATGGTCAGGAAGCATTGGAAGTCTTCAGAAAACTCCCTGAATCGCAATTTAACACTGGTTGGGTTCTATGCCAGGTACAACCAATGCAAGATGAGTGGAGACATACAAAAATGCTATTGATTCTTGTAGTGATAAAAGAAGTCTTTATGACCTAAAGTAATGGTGTCAACCTATCCGCATCCTAATGTGGGAACTTTTGGGGGGATTTTATTTTCGTTGTTTGTTTCTGACCTTTTAAATGACTTAGTTGAACCTTATGACATGATGAGTTCATGACTGACTGTTTATTGGAAAATTATAGTCCATGCTGCTTTTTAATTTGTTTATCAAGTTAATTTTGGGATTGGCACTGTTAATTGTACAACTCAATAATGAACACAATGAATCCTTTAATGTCCATATATTTTGCCCACTTTCTTCAAAAGTGCTCTACTCTTTAAACCCTGTAATTTCTTAAAATTAAAAGATACTTCTTAAACTTAATTTCCTTGTCTTTTCTTGAAAGGGCAGTAGAGATAAGACATTACTGGATTTAAAGAGTAGAGCACTTTTGAACAAGTGGGCAAAATATATGGTGACATTAAAATTAGAAAATATTTATAAACTTCATTTCTTTTGGTAAGAAAAAGTTTGTGTTCATTCTGGTCAACTATGCAGGTTGGTAAGGCATATTTTGAATTGGTTGATTATTTAGAAGCTGATCATTACTTTGAGTTAGCGCATCGACTGTCTCCTTGTACATTGGATGGAATGGACATCTACTCCACTGTTCTTTATGTAAGTGAAATCACTGCAGTTCAACTTTTGGCTACATTAACATTTATCTACAAGCTTGCATGTTTTGTTATTTTTTTACAGCATCTGAACGCGGAAATGAGACTAAGCTACCTTGCTCAAGAGCTTATTTCTATTGATCGACTATCTCCTCAAGCATGGTATGCCTTTGTTCTACTTTATAAGAACAAAAGTGTTTCACCATTTTATTGTCAGAGTATCTCAATTTTATTTTCCCCCCTACTAAATCTTGTAATGATGACATTTTTGAACTAGCACAAGGTGTCCTGTGTGTATGAGGGGTGAGGGGGATTCAGGGTAAATAAGGCTGTGTTGTTCTTGGTTTGACAATTTCAGATGTAGTCCTGTTGTCATTGCAGTGCAAAACAGGTGCATTAGTCTAGGTGGCAATTTTAAATCTTCAGTGGGATTTGCTTTTAAGCTGGCCCCTCTCGTTACATTACTATAATGTTACATAATCTAATATATCTCTCTGGAATGTGCAAACAGGTGTGCAGTGGGGAATTGCTTTGCCTTGAGGAAAGATCATGAGACTGCTTTGAAGAATTTTCAACGCGCGGTACAGCTTGACTCAAGATTTGCATATGCTCACACTCTGTGCGGTCATGAGTATGTTTTTGCTCCCACAATTTTACTTATATTGATGCTATATTTCTAGTTAAGGCTTGAGTGCACCCTCTGTCCCTAAACATAAGGCGTGATCTGACTTGGCACGGTCTCCAAAATAAGTTTGACTGTTGATTCCTCCTATACTACAATGTTTATAGCAACAAAATTATAGTAATAAAATACCTTTAACTGTCAATCTAGTGATATTATTATTTGTAAAATAAAATTGACATCACGTGAGGTTAACTGTTGGTCAAGATTACAAGATTTGAATCTTGAAATATGTGCGTGCCTTATATTTTGGCACAGATGAAGTTTTTTTTAAAAACAAACTGGCGCAAGTTTGAACTTCATAAAAATCCATGTCTGAGATTTCAAACTTTTCTAATCAAATACCACTCTTTGGAACTGTAGGTATTCTGCACTGGAAGATTATGAAAATAGCCTCAAATTCTACAGATGTGCACTTCAGGTAGATGAAAGGCACTACAATGCCTGGTATGGCCTTGGGGTGGTCTATCTTCGGCAGGAGAAGTTTGAGTTTGCTGAGCATCATTTCAGGAGGGCATTTCAGATAAATCCCCGCTCTTCTGTTCTTATGTGTTACCTTGGGATGGCCTTGCATTCTCTAAAGGTTGATATCATTGATTGACTACAATAAACTATTGCCTCTGATTCCAAATATAGGTTATAGTAGCCCTTCTGAGTGACTTCTGGGAAATAGTAGAGGAGGTTTAAATGACTTACATTTGGAATCTGATGGAATTGTTTTTGGTTTGCATTTTCCCCTGCTAAATTATCTGTGGGCAATGGTTAAATGAAACCTTTTATTTCTGGATGCAATCTTCTCAGAGGAATGAGGAGGCATTGGACATGATGGAGAAAGCCATAGCTGCTGATAAGAAGAATCCACTGCCCAAGTATCAGAAGGCTTTAATCCTTTCAGGCCTACAAAAATACGCAGAAGCTCTGGAAGAGTTGGAGCGGCTAAAGGAGATTGCGCCTCATGAGAGTAGTATGTATGCACTGATGGGAAAAATTTACAGGCAACTCAACATTCTTGACAAAGCTGTTTTTTGCTTTGGCATTGCCCTGGATTTGAAACCCCCTGCTGCTGATCTTGCTATAATTAAGGTATAATAGAATCTTATCTCCTTACCTTGCCTACCTCCATCTACCTTCATTTTCCTATCTTCTTTTCCAACTAATCTCTGTGTTGCTTACTCTCTTCCTAGAGCGGTCTAGCAACCATTGCTAGTTGATCTGTTGCCTTATTAGGTGTTATGAAGCGTAATTCACTTGTTATGGTTACTGTAATGCTTGTGCTATGGAGAATTCGTTTGCAATTTAATGACTGACGTGCTTGTCTTGTATTTGGCAGTCCGCAATGGAGAAAGTACACCTTCCTGATGAACTGATGGACGATGACCTATAAGTTTGTTCACTCTAAAACACATTGGCAAAGGAACATTTGCCTGTGAATCAGGACTTCATGGCCAGCTTGTGCTGTCCAAGTGGAGCTATGTTCAAAAAGAAAACGCTGCTGATCAGAATCTAGCGATCCAACAAGACTTCTTGTGTCATTACTGTACCATTAGCCATCCAGTTTTGTAGCTCTAGTTGCAACCTGTAGTCAGAGAGCACATGCACGGCAGCTGCAGTAGTTTAGGACTGTTTACAAGTTGAGTGTTGGCGAAATGGCTCGTCTGTACCATTGTACAATTCTCAGATTAGCAAAAGGAATCATGTTGAATAACATAAAGTTTTAGAGGATCAGAATCCTGCTGACTAAGCAGATCATAGACGCTGACTGACCTTTTTAAATTTTCAGTTGTCATCCCAATGGTTGAAACCATTTCCACCCGAGTTAATCCATTTGGAGAAGCCCGAAGAAAGGAGGAATGCTTCGGTGAGTCAGCCTCCTCGCACTGTAAGTGGTGAGAAGCTAAAGCTGCAGGCTTTGTGTGCAAGCAAAGTGTAACTTCCCGTTCTCATGCTCGTAGCCTCTATCATTGCTTGCTGGCAGCATATCCAGGCATCATTAAGAAATTATTCATAGAAAAAAGTTACAGCGATGAGGCGATTTCTGGAAACTTTTACTTTTGCATAATGCGATGTGATAACTTGTTTTATTTCGTGGTGACATGGAAATGATCCGGTAGGATCTGTTTTGTCCGTTCCCCCACCCCCTGGATCATGGTGGCTCTCGGGTGCACAAAACATGATGTGTCTGTACCATTTGAATTTTGAAGCTACATTGCATGGAATTATTTTGCATTACAAACTCAACGGGTAGATCTCAGCCCTGATGGAACAGTAAAATTTGGAGTTGTGATTGACAGTTGTTTCTCACCTCCTTACTGTTAGATTCATTTCCCTCGTGATTTATGAGGTAGATTCATTCCCCCGTTGATTTAAGAGGTACTAGTACTACTAAGTACTAACATTTTGGGCTACCTTTCTGGCGAAGCTTAAACCAATCAACACTGACGATTAAACTTGTGGCCTCGTGTCAATCTACATGCTGCAATTATTGCTCCAGTTCGTTAAATTGTTTTCTATTATTTTCATCTGATTACGCACGAGCATGATACGAAACTTCGCAAAAGGTCTTTCATAGTAGTCAGAGTAAATACTAACCTACGGAATACTCATTCACAACGCTGAAAGTGCCTTTTTTTTTTTTTGAAAGATAACGCTGAAAGTGCCATCGCTTCCCGTCCCATTGGCAAGCGGATCCATGTATGTGTGCTTGTTCTCAAAAAAAAAAGTATGTGTGCTGACAGAAGGAAGCATGTCAGAAAATCTACTAGGGTGCAATTATTAGTGTGGAAGCAATTACGATTCCGACAACGATGTGAAACAGAAACCACGTCGGCTTTGGCCTCTTTCTGCCGGTCCGACGCCAGTCCCGATCAGATTTGTGTGTGTATTTTTGCATGTTGTTGGATTAGGTTTCGTTTTTTTTTCGAAAGAAGGATTAGATTTCGTGTTTTTAACGATATGGTGCGCCTGGTTGGTGAATGCACCGCCTCGCTCTCCTTCAATTTTCGGTTTCGATTTGTTTTTCCTTAGAGTGCCGTGCATGGTTCACGTTACGGTGCCCACTCTTCGTTTCGGTGCGCTCTGCGTTGTGCATACGCACTCACTTCATTTGAAATTACAGATGACTTAATTATTTCGTCTTGTAAGGATAAGCCTTTGGCTACTAAGTAGTACTGATCTATTAGTATATAATTATTGATGCAGAGTTGAAATAACAATTATTTAATTATGATTACAGCTCAATATCACATGAACGAATGCTGACTGGGTAACACTGCTACAAAAACCATTTTCGGAGGCGGGCAAAAACCATTTTCGGAGGTGGGCAGTCAAAACGCCTCCAATCTATCGTCACGGTTAATCTACATTTACGGAGGCGGACGGGTGACCGCCTCGGTTAATAAAATAAAATAAAAAAAAGAAACCCGTGGATGACCCCGCCGAGCCCATCCACGGGCTGCCGCCGCCGCCGCTCGCTGGTGGAGCGCCGCCCTCGCCTGGGGCTCTCTGGGAGGGAGCAGCGCCGCCGCGCAGCCTTGGCCGGCCGGATCCGCGCGCGGCGGCCTACCCGGATCCGCGGCGGGGGGCTGCCGCCGAGCCCCGCCGCAGGCCGCCGCCAGAGCAAGGGAGGAGGACGAGGAGGAGGAGGATCCGGGGAGGCCGCCGCAGTCACTCCCGTCGGGTCCGGGGAGGCCGCCGCGCGCGCACCCGCCGGATCCCGCCCGCCTGCTCCGCGCCACGCGCCGCCGGCCACCCTGCTCCGAGCTCGCCCCGCCGGATCCCGCCCGCCCTGCTCCGAGCTCGCTCCCACTGGATCCGGGGAGGCCGCCACACTTGCACCCGCCGGATCCCGCCCACCTGCTCCGCGCCTCGAGCCGCCGGCCGCCCTGCTCCGAGCTCGCCCCGCCGGATCCCCTTCTGCCGCGTCCGCCGGAGGAAGGGGGAGAGAGAGAGTGGTGGAGGAGAGGAGGCGCGCCGCCGGCTTGTGTAGGAGAGGGAGGGGAGGGGAGGGGAAGGGGAGGCGTGCCGCCGGCTTGGGTGGGAGAGAGAAGGGAGGGGGAGGGTGAATGAAGGGAAACCCTATCTCCCCAATTTATATATGCTTGGTAGAGCTGGGCTCAGATGGGCTTATCTGGGCTTTTCTATTAACCGAGGCGGACGTGTTAAGGCTGTCCGCATCGGAAAATAGGACTATTAACTGAGGCGGACGTGTTAAGGCTGTCCGCCTCGGTTAATTGATTTTGCGAGGCGGTTTCAAAACCGCCTCGGTTAATAAAAAATAACCACCTCGGTTAATCGCATGCATTAACCAAGACGGTTTTTTAAGTACCCGCCTCCGAAGCCTTTTTTAAATGCCTCGCAAAATAGAATTTCATAGTAGTGTAATAATGTCGGTCAAAAGGCTTTGTGCTAACAAAATAAAGTACCTCTTGAAGAAACGGAGGAGTACGTACTCTTGTGTAGAAGTACATTCTACGTATTCATGTGGTGATCATTAGTATACTGAATGTGGTGGCTATGCCATGCCATGCTTCCCTTTCTATAGTCCGTGTAGCCATGCATGTAGCCATCTTTGGTTCATTCTAAAGAGTAGTAACCATAGGTCCATAGCATTGCTTGAAGTACGGGCCTGTTTGGATGAGGGCATATGGAGCGAGCCTTCATGATTTAATTCAAATTTGAACTAAACACAAATACGCCCATCTGAAAGTTTGCTCAAACCGCGTCGATTTTGTTCTTGCATTGTCGCTAATAGCCGAAAGCTTAAAGGCCGCGATTTGAACCAACCCTATTTGTGGTCCGTTATATCCATTGAAATTTGCTTTACATTCCATGATTTTATTGTTGTTGTTGTTGTTGTTATTGGTGAATACTACCACCATATTACTGAACCTGGCATGCATGTGTACCACACCAAGCACGCAGCATCGCATCCCCCATGACGCTAGCTGCTCACTGATAGAGCTATATATGGATATCACTGCACGATGCATATGATGGCCGCAGAACATGCAAGCTGCTGACACTCGGCCACATGCAAATATCATCGATCTCTTTCAATGGAAGCGATTAGACGCACTCCATTTCTGGAGTCCTCTCCCACTTGTCCCTGTCCCCATCTTGCATCCACTCGGTTGATGATTTCTTCTACAGCGCTCGTCGCCATGAATTCACCCACTGCATTGCCCTTTGGCTCCTATATATACCTCATCACCCCATGCATGGCACTGATAGGCAACATCGGGAGCGCATTGGCGATCGAGCAATGAGTGAGCTTGCATTGAGGGTGCGGTGAAGATGGCGGTGTCGGTGAGGAGGAGAGCCCCATGGTTGGGCCTCCTCTTACTCGTTGCTGGTGTGTTGCTCCTGCAGCTGGCCTTGGCGGAGGAGCCGGAGGAAACTTCTGCAGCGCCGCTTATTAGGAACGACAATGATGTTAAGCGTCAACAAAGGGCATGGGGATGGGGGCTGTGGGGTGGTGGTGGCGGTGGAGGGGGAGGAGGAGGTGGTGGAGGAGGAGGAGGAGGAGAGGATGGGAGTAATGGTGATGATGATGGTAACGGAGGAGATGGAGGAGGTAAACATAAAGATCGGAGAAGAGGGTTTAGTCGAGACAATGGCCATGGTCGAGGTCGAGGAATTGATGGTGGGGGTAACGGTGGCAAAGGAGGAGGCAGCGGAGGACATGGCAATGTTGTGGTAGTAGTAGTAGGAGGAGGCGGAGGTGGTGGTGGAAACAGCGGAGGAGGTGGAGGTGGTGGCGGGGGAGGTGACAACAATGATAACGGTGGCGGTGGCAGTGGAGATGGCAGTAGTAGCTACAGCGCCAAGCACATCGATGGGCATCACCAGGACGTCAAGGAGAAAGGCCACCTCCCCATTGCGAAAGGAAACCCGGGCACCGGCAGGCGTGGCAGCAGCCGCATCCCAAAAAAGAAGCCTTGAGTGATGACGGTCCACACGTCGCGTGGTAATGGCATGCGGCGTGAGCAGCACTCGGTGAAAACAGCGTTGCACCAGGAAACGAGCATGTTCTTGTCTCGGTGTTTTATCGTATCTGTCAGTTGCAACAGTGTCTTGTATGAATAATGGTCGTAGCTCATGTTCAAGTTCAATGCTAGAATGGCTAGCTTGTTTTCAATTCAAGACATTACTTATGGTATGTATTCACAAAAAGTGGAAGTGACAGCTCATTGTTTTACGACTCCGATTTATGCTAAGTACAATAAAGTTTGATCTGAATGATATGGACACGTACTCCTGCACAACAGAGTTGAAAATTTCAGCAAATAATGAATAGGACCGGACAATCCTCTGCAGCTGCAAGCATCAAAGTTATGGCCTATCAGAACAAAAAACATTGTTAGAATCCAACAACCATTGTTCCTCAACGCAGTCTTCCATGATGCTACCTGTTTCAGCTAGTACCGAGGCACACAATTAAGAGTTTTAGACTGTTTGACCATACACGTTGAATAGCAATGAGTAAGGCAACAGTTACATACAATGAATCCAACTGTAACATGTCTACATGTTCTGACAACTCAAATACTGGGAACAAGCTACATGCTACATTGCTACAAACAGTACACTTTATGCCGGTTAAATTGAAAAGAAAACATGAACATGTTGGGCATCAGGCTATTAACATTCTAAACTAAAAGGCTTTTAGTAACTTAGCTTTAGCTACAAATCACAGCCAATGAAGACAACTGAATACAGACAGAACTATGTCAACTAATGAGTTTAATTGATACAGGAGAGATCTAGCAAGGAAGGAGTCTTGAAGCATTAGAATCAACAAGGAACTAGTTTTCGACGAAGATCAGGGTGAGAACTTGTAAGCTCATCACAAGCACCTAATCCCACCCATAAGGCAAACCTGCAGTAGAGACAAAAGTTGGTTAGGCATGTGGGAAACAAGTGCCAAATCCACAGTAGTTAGACAGGTGCGAACTCATTTGATGGTATTAGTTTACCTGGAGCCTGACAGAAGACAAAAAAAAGAAGAAACTCTTGTACTTAATACAAATAATAATTCAGAACGTAAAATCTATTGCAAATAGTTTTCGATTTCATGACTCATGAACAAACAACAGCAGACACTTTTAAAGCACCAACACAACCATCTTTTTTCTCGAACACGCAGGAGAACTATGTATCTTTGTATTACGAACAAAAAAGGTAGAAAGCCCTTACAACACACCCAAGGCCACAGGCACCGACACAACCATCCATACAACAACAACAACAACAACAACAACAACAACAACATAGCCTTTTTTCCCAAGCAAGTTGGGGTAGGCTAGAGATGAAACCCGAAAGAAATAAGTTCAAGGTTCAGGCACATTGATAGCTAGTTTCCAAGCGCTCCTATCCAAAGCTATCTCTTTAGAGATATTCCAATCCTTAAGGTCTCTCTTAACCGACTCATCCCACGTCAGTTTAGGTCTACCTCTACCCCTCTTTACATTATCGACCCGCTCAAGAACCCCATTACGCACCGGCGCCTCAGGAGGCCTTCGTTGGACATGTCCAAACCATCTCAGCCGATGCTGGGTAAGTTTCTCCTCAATTGGTGCCACTCCGACCCTATCCCGAATAACTTCGTTCCGGACTCTATCCCTCATTGTGTGCCCGCAAAACCACCGCAACATCCGCATCTCTGCTACACTCAGTTGCTGGACATGTCGCCTTTTTGTAGGCCAACATTCAGCACCGTATAACA
The DNA here is from genome assembly GCF_016808335.1 of Panicum virgatum. Lineage (NCBI taxonomy): Eukaryota > Viridiplantae > Streptophyta > Magnoliopsida > Poales > Poaceae > Panicum > Panicum virgatum. Next base: position 39,344,393 of record NC_053139.1, on the reverse strand, counting down.
TCGCCGGACGAATTGCTGTCCTATAGAATTTGCCTTTTAACTTTTGTGGCACCCTCTTGTCACAAAGGATGCCAGAAGCTTGTCACAACCATCCATATATGCGGATTTTAATTATACTAAATTTTTGTTTTAGTTTCCATTCTCAATAGATGACAGTTTGAGTGAAACAACATAGAATTAGCGTATGTTTATGAAAACACAACTGGGTGCATACTTTGTATTATTGTGCTTCATGTGGCATCATTATTTTGATTGCTCAAATGGTGCACGCACAAATAGCTGCCCATGGAGAGTGACAACTGCAGAGGTTTGGTGAGGATCAATGCGGGAAGGCAAACTAATGACCTGCAAAGGATGTGCCAGTTTCAGTACCAATGAGTGCAACCTTAAAACAAAAAACAAGTATCATCATACAATTCAAATGGTTAACAGACCTTCTTGAATGGAGTAACACCCCATGGGTTATCTAGTTGCTCAGGCTCTCCAGTAACAATCAAACGACCAGCAGGATCAGACTGAACATGTACCTGCATCAAAAGATGCATCAGCATTCTAGAAGCAGCTTCAGCAATCCAACTTATTGCAGCACATATGAGAAATCATGATTAGAGAGCAATAACAAACCAGTCAAAACCATTTGCATTTACTTACCTCTTCCCGCAGAAGGCCAGGAACCAATGCGTAGACTTCATAGCAATCTTTCTGCAAGAGAACAGGAAACATCTTTCACGGAATGCCCATAAGTGATCACAGTTTAACTGATTTCTTCTTGACCCATGGTATTTTTTAAAACGTCCATAACAACCACAAGACCAGGTATTTATTCATTTCATAAAGAACCAGCTGTTCAAGTAACACAACTTTTAGTGCTTCAAAATGTCCTTTTGGAATTAATGGAAAAGAGAACTGGGGAGAAAAACAGCAAAGGCGTACCAAACAACATAGAGCAATAAGATTTGTAAAACTGAGATAACGATACTCACGGTTCTCCTAACATTTATCTTCACCCAATCAGCAGGAGGGCCCATGTCAATAACCATAGAGTCATTTCTGCCAGATAGCAATAATTCATCCAATCAATTGAAGTCCAAGGAGCAAGAAGGAAAGAGAGCTTTGTTCTTATGCAGTGCCAGGCATAAATAGTTATTCAAATGGATATTATGCCCCATAGCTCTACCATTTGCGATGCAAAATTCGCCTTTCCCAGGCCTGTATGTAACCTAACCCCCCCCTCCCCCCGGCACATGTGTTGGGGGAGGGGGTGGAGTGGTGTCTGACTGTCTGTACGGCTATTTTGGCCTTTTTCTTCTATCTTAATGCAACGCTACGCAGCTCTCCTGCGTATTCGAGAAAAAATTTGCAAGACAAAAGAGCAGAATGTAGCCTTTGCCGTGAAGCGATGCTGCAACTCTTGCTGATTTTGACAGCAACAGCAAGGAAATGAACATAAGGTTTGCGTTAAGATTTATATACAGAAGTGCACAAGGGATTTACTGTAGCTTATCGGATTTATATGGCACCACCCTGTCATCTTCCAAGGATGGAGTCCTTTTCCTCTTGGCAGAACCTACACAAATCCAACTATTAGTATTTAGTAAAGATGGAACTAATGGAAGTTTAATGGAAGATAATGCAGAAAAGGTACCACTGCTTTTAGGAGTTTTATCCTTCTTCAAGACAATAGTGCCTTTATCCTGGAGAAAGAATAAAGAGGTTATTATACAACAAAATAAAGATTGCTTGTGACCTTTGAAAACAACCAATACCTTAATTATAGGATCAGCAATTTCACCATTTCCTAGTAGACGCTGAGAATGCCAGCCTTGCATAGCACGAGTTGCAGATTCTCTTCTGGCCCTTCCAGAGATAGATATATGGCTTCCACCCACCTAGGGAAACATACAACGTCAACTTTTAGGCTCCTTCCACATCTCAAAGGCAGCATACCCTTCCTATGTTTTACCATGATCAAATGAGCATCCTATTTGCATTTAGCAGTTCATGGAATGACCATTGATCTTAGATATAAAATGAATCCCATTGCATTTGAAATAACTTTGTGTTAAATGATCTACAAAAAGGCCTAATTTCTATTTGATTTCCATATCAAACAACATTTTTCTAGACCAAATAAAACTGTACCTGGCTCTCAGAACCAATTCGATCTGCTAAAGTAGATGAAGCTACTTGGAACTCTCCTGTTTCAACTTTGTGTTTCTCATATTCAAGTAGTGCCTGCAGGAGAGAGAGAGAGAGAGAGAGAGAGAGAGAGAGAGAGAGAGAGAGAGTTGAAGATGCGGTAGGAAACAGAGGGGAATCAGTGGTCACTAAAGAATTCAAGCACTCTTGACAAAACTAGCACTACACTTAGCAAAGGTATTGTACCGTCTTTTTTTTTCTTGAACGCAAAGGTATTGTACCCTCAATTACATTTCTACTGAAGTACTGAGAACAGTCCTTCTGCAGTTCTCGGGACAACCTAGGTGGATAAACTAGCAGAATATGTTTACATCTTGCCCCAAAAATCCTACCGCTAAATAGAGCTCTACAACATCTTTTGTAAAAAAGGGAAATCCACAGTGTAGCCTCAAATTTGATCTGCTCTGTGCCAATTAAGGATATTAACTTTAGTGCATAATCTTATGGTAACAGCTTACAAAAACTTCCAACGAACAGCATTTTGTGAGATGGCAAGAATAATTTGACATGATCATGAAGAATGTGTTTAAATGAAAGGTTTTATATTCAACCAACTGCTGTAGCAGCTGCCAAACATGGCAACACTAAGTGCTAAGAGAATCCTGAAACTAGAGAGCTATTAAGGCTGATCAGGTAGTTCCACTTCCACAGACTGGGAAACGTAAAATTACCTTCTCATAGAAGTTTCGGAACGTCCATGAAACAGTTGTGCATGTCCTGCATAAAACATGCCGGTCAAATCATGGGAGAGATTGCAGAAATTAGAGTTCATGTCAACTATGTCCCAGTTTCTGTTATGTAAAGTGACAGATGAGGGCCATCAATTGAGAAGCCATGAATGGAACGATTGCAGACTATTAAATTCGTACTTTGGAGGTTTGAACGACTCCCCCACTTGGCGCCATAGTTTACATGATGTCACCTGTCAAGTGTTGATGCAACTAGTTAGCAAGCATACTATTTAAAAACAAGTATAAACAAGATAACACAATCAAAATCACTCTTAGAGAAACAGGGGGAAAACAATCACAACCACAAATCAACAGATACATATTTTATAGTCCCACAAAGAAATAAAATAGGTTAAATATCACATTTGTGGACAGAATAAAAGGCAATCATGTCAATCCATTTGGTAGCACAGAGGAAATTTTCCACTAAAGCAACACAGTATTTGCTATTTTATGACTGTATAGCCCATGGTTACATTTCAGCAATGAATTATGAGCCGTATAGTTATTTACTCTGCAAATGGTGCTTTCTCAAATAGAAATATTCATGCCTATAAAGGTTAAGTTGTGCAACCTGTTGAGATTTTCACCACCATATGTAAACGAAAACAATGCCAAGGAGGTTAACAAGAAGAGGGATGATGTATCGCCGACCACCTGAGGTGGACAGGAGCACCTAGTGTTTCATAAGCAGGCTACACAACAGTCTTTTAGAACAGGCACTAGAAGATTTGAACATGGACACATAATGCAACCAACAAGGTGAACATGTTAAGCATATTCCACACCAAAAAAAAACAACAGAATGATTGTCGTGTATATGACTCTGGAAGAGAAAAGGGTGAAATCAGATAAATAGTAGGCCCAAGTCTCTGCGTAGGGTATGTGAAACCAAGACAATTTGATGGTCAAATAAAGACATATGTAAACAATATTGGCAACCTAGTCAAAATTCTTAACTCCCAATTGAGGTACAAAGTTAAAGAAGAATGATATGCTAAAAACCAACAAAGGAAGCCAAAGCCACATAGGGTGAGGAAATTACTTAGAACTAAACTCTAGTATGTAGTAAGAGGATCATTCCAACACATTTTTCAGACACAGTGCATTTATCGCTAGCAACAACAACAACAACAACAACATAGCCTTTTGTCCCAAGCGAGTTGGGGTAGGCTAGCAGAACAAAAAAATTAATGACTGAGCATGTGCAATGCAAATGAACTCATAACTCAACCATCCCCAGAAAATTAAATCATTTACATTTTATTCAACGAAACAGAAAGGTGTAAATAATGATGAGTACCTGATCATAGCCGCCCAATCCAGTAACTTGTCTCCACAATCTAATGGTAGTAAGATACGGTTAATTCATTCAGCATAGTCAGAGGTCAATGAATAATACAAGAAAAAGTGTCTCTCGTGTGCACGCTTACTTGAGGCAATTCAATCCTTCGCCGTAGAACTTCGGGGGCTTGAACTCCATCATCTTCTCCCTGTAGAACCGCTCGAGCTCCTTCATGAAGTCAGCCTGCTCCTCCTCAGTCCCTGAGTCATCACCACCAGTGGAGTAATCGAACATGAAGGAATTATTTGAGATCTTGAACATGGTCAGGTCCTCCTCAGCCGACACCAGCACAAGCTGGTTCTCAGCTGCCTGATTCTGACCATCCACGCCCTTATCATCACCGCCATCTGCAGCATCTCCCACCAGCGAGCCTCCCTTCTCCCCGCCCACCTTCACGGGCTCATCCCCGTTCTCCAATTTCTCAGCCTCGCCAACGGAATCCGCCGCTGCGTCACCGTTCAGCTCCCCGTCCCCCTCCTCCGCGCCCGCTGCTTCGGGCTTCACCGAACCCTCCACGGAACCAAAGGTGCCGGCCGCCCCGTCCGCGGCGCCCTCCCCCGTGACGGGTTCCTCCTCCTCATCATCCACCGCCGCAGCCTCGCCCATGGCGACGTCGGCGACCGGCGGTGCCTCGCCTTCCGCCTGCGGCGGCGGCGGAGGATCCTCCCCACCTTGCTCTTGCGACATCACTGGTCCCGGCGGTGGCAAGGGCGAGGAGGGCGTCGGGAGCGGCGGGGGTGGAGCAAACCCTAGCCGGAGATAGGGAGACGAAGGGAGAGGAGCGGAGGGAGAGGCCAGGAGGAACAGTGGGGAAATGATTTGAACTGAAAGTCTGAAACCGGGCTGACGTGGTGGGAGCGTAGCGCTCCCAGTTTTACCGTTTTTGTCATCTCACGTGCTTTTCCTCTGTTTTATGTAAATTTTATTGTTATTATTTAGCGTTAAAAGTATATTTAGGTTTTATTGTTTCAAAAAAAATATTCTGCTAACTACTACTAAGCATTTATCATAACAATGTAGAGATTTAATAAGGAGAACAAAACATTTCTATATAGAGGAAACAGTCTATGCACTCTTTCTAGCTCTTGAACAAGCAATCCAATTAGCCCTGGTAATGGGTTGGAACCCGCACCATACCCAACCCCACCCAAAATTAACATATTTAGATACTCAACCCCACCCAACCCAATTAGTTAATTTCTCAACTCTAACCAACCCGCCCCATTATAAAGGGGTAACCCATAAAAACCCATGGGTTCTACTATACATAGGAATTTAGTGGTTCTACACTTAATGTGGGGACCACATATATGTCTAGCCACACTACTTTGCACAGAGCATCTGTCAGTCATATTGACTCATCTCTAAAAATTTCAGTCAATTTCGATAAAATTTTATAGTGTGAACGCGAGATTTTAATTCTAGGGTCCGGCTCTTGATGTGGAGCCCACGTGTAGTTCTAGCCACGCTGCTTTGCACAGAGTAGCTACCAGTCGTCCTGAGTCATCTCCAACAAATTTCAGTCAATTTCGATAAAATTTTATAGTGTGAACGCGAGGTTTTAATTCCAGGGTTCGGCTCTTCATGTGGGGCCCACAGGTAGTTCTAGCCATACTGATTTGCACAAAATAGCTGCCAGTCATACTGAATCATCTTCAACAAAATTCAGTCAATTTCGATAAAATTTTCTGATATAAACACGTGGTTTTAATTTTAGAGTCCAGCTCTCACGTGGGACCCACATTTATATATAGTTATACTATTTTGTAAAAAATATCCATTTCAACCCACCCCAACCCGCCTCAACCCGCATTTATATAGAACCCGCCCCAACCCACCCCATTAACTAATACAACCCATTTTAACCCATCCAAACACACCCCATTTCAAAACCCACCCCATAAAACCCATTTCAGCCCAACCCATTAGCAGGCCTAAATCCAATCTTCTTTTTTCAGGATATCCATCTAGTAGATACTATGGAATGAATTTAATGAAGAGAGAGAGAAGGCAACATATTAATATGGTAGAAATTTAATAAAGAGGAATAAAAGAGCATATCCATTTAATGAATTTAAAGGAAACCAAGAGCATCTACAACCCTCCAAGTAGGATAGTCTCTATATCAATAATTGCACTGCTAAATAGGATCCTAATTTTAGTTTATGTGACACTATAAATATGAGAGAGATAATAGAGAGGGCAGAAAATCAGATCTCATGCAAGATTTGGTTTCAACGTGAAATCCAATGAAATAGACACTATTAAATTTGTATTGGGAGATGATAGTGTCTTCATGATAGATGAAGGATGTAATAGATGGAGAGGATAGAAAATAAATTTATTACTAAGAAATCATAGTGTAGTTTCAAAAAGAAAAGAAACCTTACTGATGTGGCAGAATAAACACTACCTAAGTATATTAGGAATCATGACTGCCCTAAGATACACTTAAAGTGTAGGTATTTCAAATGCTTTTCTTGGGTACAAATGCTACGAAGAAATTGGATGTACGCTTCTATCATTTTCGGACAGATGGAGATGAATGAGCTAGACAAAGCACTGAAATATGACACAATTAAAGAAGAGTGTTGAAAGAATAAATGTACGTAGTATGTGCTAGATTGGGCAGCTGAGAACCTCCAAGCAAAGAAATCGTCATTTCTTGGGCTCTACTAGTGTATAGCAACCTTCCTTTTTTTCATTTTCCCGAAATAATTTTTTTATATAGACTTTTCGAGATAAAGAGATATGAATATATGACTAGTCAAAAGAAACCTCAAAAACTCGGTTTTATGCATCCCATAGACTGGTCACCATCCTTGCTTATCGGTCAACCTCTTCCTGATCTTACTATTAGACCAATTAGGAGAAATGGGATGAAAATTTACTTAAAAAGAAAATATGCTCCTCAATTACATATAATCTAGTCAAAGTTTAGAGAAAGATATGCACGACCCAACATCCTTAATCAATATTTCAATACTGTGCATCTTGATCTACACTCTATCAGGTAAACTTTACCATACCCATGATTATCAATATCTGTTCATTATCAAGGGAAAAATTACATAACCAGTCATTATTTTTCTTACTCGCGAAAGACGGTGCAGATGTTGATGCTCAAATACTCATAGATTTTCGCGACCGTGCCCGAGCACGTTTTTCATTAAGAAGAAAGCAGTTACAGACACAATCTTGATGCGGCCAAACAGAACTTGACCAGCACAAGAGTACAAAGGACTAAAAACAGAGAAACACTGAAAAAATGCACACACAAGCGAGAAAACACAACGACAACACGAACAACAGCAAGCAACACGGGGAGCACAACGCGCTCAGCCCACACACCAAGGGAACTCACACCACTGCTACAACCGAATCTTGCAAAAAGAACACACAGCACCACAAAGGTTGCACAGCCTCCGTCGCAACACCTGGATCCTCAGTGGCAAAGCATCCACCAAAGATGAAGAAGAACCACAGCGGCAAAGCATCCGCCCGAACCGAGATAGGTGGCAAAGCATCCGCCAGACGGCACGACCAGTTATAACCCCGACGACAAAATATCCGTCCGAACAAAGTAGAGGTGGCAAAGCATCCACCTAAATGAACTTTCAACTAGCAAGGCGGCAAAGCATCCGCCTGACTAAAGCGACCTGAGCAACCCAAAGTGATGGCGGGAAAGATGAAGCGAAGGCAGGATCGGAGGGTCAGCCGCCGCGACGCCCGGACAAGGTGGAAAGAGTAGGCACCCAATGGCCCCAAAGTCGGCAGAGCGCTGATGGCAAGGCCTCAAAGGAGGAAGTGACGCCACTTGCGCTACCATTGCCATACCAGAAGGTCAAAGTTTTCACCCAGGGAGCTCGCCGGAGAGGAGGGAAGCCTTCAACAAGGTAGACAGCGCCCGAGGGCGTCGCCGTCATTGACCCACAAGCGGGCATGGCTTTCGCCTGAATCCCCTTCTTCCATCCCACAAGGACGCAACGCCAACGGCAGGCGAAGCGAGCGACATGGGGCCAAGGAAGCCCACCGGCGTTCCAGAGAGGGGCACAGGCACCAGGAAGAGGTCCCCACAGAGCCGGACGCACGCCAATGCCACGGCCGCCAGGGGCGGCAGCGGGCCACCACGACCCGCGCGAGGCCTGCGACCTGCGCGAGGACCCACGCCGATGCCGGACATCGCCACCGCACGCACAAGCGCCGGCAGAGGAGGTGGGGGCCGTGCCGGAGTCTGCAGCGAGCGGGCCACCCGCGACACGCCACGCGCTGCGCGAGGTCCAGGACCCACGCCGGCGAGCCTCGCGACTGGACGGCACCACAGCGCAAGCCATTGCGCGAGGGGGCGGGGGAGCGGTGCCAGCACCGCAGGCGAAGAAGAGAGCGACCCCCAGCCGGCCGGGCGGAGGAGCGCCGCGCCACGCCAGATCCGGCGAAGGAGTGGGCGGATGCGGCCATCAGCGGTCGCTGGCGACCGCGACGGAGGAGGAAGGGTGCCCTAGGTAATGGGGCTGAGGGGGAGAGAACGCTGAGGGAGAGAGTGGACAGGGGAGGAGGGCGGCTAGCCGACTTCGGCGTAGCCGTGGGCCGCCGCCGCCGCCGCCGGCGGCCGGCCGGCCGGCCTGGCAGCGGCGGCGGCCACAGTGGTGGTCGCCTGGGCGGTGGGGAGGGGGGCTGCAGGAGGCGAGGGAGCGGGAGCTTTGGAGAAGTGTAACACCGAGCTCTCTTCTCACTCAGGAACTTCAAATACTCATAGTCGTAGTGTGCAACCAATCCTTCCCTAATTATGCCATGAAGAATGCCGGAAGAGTAACAACAATAGCTCCAATCATGGAACAAAAGACAGCGAGGCTAATGTGACAGAACCGCCAAATTAAACCGGCAAATTAAGCATAATGGCCATCATTTGCACACATCAGGCGTATTAGTTTAATTAAACGTAACTTGATGGTCTGCTTCCAACCCACGGTCCGATCGAAACATCACCAGTAGTCTCGCATAACGGCGAGCGCAGAGAGTACAAGCATGCATAATTTATAAAAGTAGGGTACAAAGTGACATAATTACAAAACATTCTTAGAAAATTTTAGAATTTACATAAATGGTGACGGCAGCGAAAGAAACTTAAACTAAGTAGAGTTTTCAGAGAAAACAAATACATAGAAAGACGGTAACTACGGAGACGCGGGGACGTCACATCTAGCCCACAGATGTGAATCCGGGTTAGCTTCAACCAGCAGCAGCTACCTGAAAGCAATATAACCACAACCCCTGAGTATACTAATACTCACTCAGCAAGTCTTACCCGACTATGGGTATACTTAGCCTATTATCTAGACATGCAAAGCTTTTTGGCTCTGGAGATTATTTTGCGGAAAAGACTACAAATGGTGGATCCTTACTTTCAAGATTTTAGCTCAATTTCTATATAGATTAAACATCAGCTATTGTTTGCACAACTAACTAGAGCAAACATGGTGGAGTATTAAATCACAATTCCAAGTAACCAACATCATATATATAATCCATATTCCAATGATTACACTATGATGCGACAGAGAGATCAAGGGTCTCTTAACCGAGAGGACGGCGAATCGATCCGATTTAACCTTGCAAGGTGGACCTAACACACACATCACATATAGGCCCTGTCGGACCCTACGTGGCAACCCTTCACATATGCACACCGAATAGCCGAACTGCCCTGCGACTCGGGACTGCTAGCCCACCGATACCACGAAGGGTCAGCCATGAGTTTGTATGCTAGCTCCACTGGTGAAGACAGTATCAAGTCCGCCTACCGGTGCACATATGGTACTGAGCTTACCGGTTTCGACTACCTCCTACTCCCAGCATGTGGTTAGCACTGTTCAAACCTCGATCAACTGTGCCAACAACGGACGGGCCTTAACCGACATAGGCGGAAGCTTATTCTTTATCCCTTTCATATCCATAACCATATTACTTTCCGCCCGGTCTCTATTTTCGTACCTCTCTACATCATTTCCAACAATCTCATCTCAGCTGAAAAGTTTCTATACCATGCGAGTGACAGAGAATCCCTCGACTTCATCCTATATCTCGCGGGTGACAGGAAATCACTCGTCTTCTACCGATTCCTAATTAAGCTTGGCAGAACTAACGATCTACACATGCTAATAGATTTACTGAGGAAACCTAGGGATCATGCAACTAGGATTCCAAACAACTCCTGATAACGTAATGCACAATAAATAAAATACATAATGATTCATAATTTTAAAATAGGGGTTATGCTCCGGGGCTTGCCTTTTTGCTGAGCAGGGTTAGTATCCTTTGCGGCCTTGGGCCGGATCTTCACGAATTTCTTCCTGGGCTGGCTCCGTCAGCTCCTGACTTCACGATCAAAGTATGGGCGACGTCTCCGGCTACGGATTCTACATGTATGATAAGGAAAAACCTATTAATGCAAAAACATATTTCTCACCCACAATTATTTACTAACTCTGACATACCCTAACACACTAAATGATGCGGTCGGAACATGTAGAATTTACAGTAAACTACACATCCCGAACACGAGCTATTGCCTAAGTTGCAACATTTTCGGACTATCAGATTTGCATACACCAATTAATTAAGTCTAAACACAACTTAAATTGTAGCAGGGGCAAAAAGGGCAATTCATAAGAATAGATATTTTTTCTATGTAGATCTAGATCTAAGCATTCAAACAAGATTGATTTCATATTTTTAGCATTTTTCCTTGATTTGATATGAATCTTACAAATCTCAGTCGAAAACAAACAAATAAAATAAAATCTAGCCCTAATTGAGCCGTGGGTCCCATTGGTCAGGGGCTGAAAGGCCCCCAGGCCACCCACGCCATGCGCGCACACTGGCAGCGTGGAGGACAGGGCGGCGGGGACGGCCTGGATGGCGGCGGGGCCTGACCAGGGGGCGGCTCAGACCGCGACCTGCAGCGGCGCTGGGGGCGGCTGCGGCCCACGGAGGCATGCGCAGGGGCATGAGGGCGGCCTGCGACGGTGGCAGCGGCGGAGCAGGGGAGCGGCGCGCCTGGCGCGGCGTTCCGGCGATGGCAGAGGGCGCTGGCCGCGGGGTGAGGCGGCGCGACGTCCAGCGCAGCCGGGCAGGGCTGGGGCGCGCGGCAGCATGGTGCAGGGCCGTGCGGACAAGTCCCGCGGCGGGCGGTTGCGGCAGCAGTCGCGGCGACGGCGGCGGCGGCCGTGTTCCGGCATTGGCGGTGCACGAAACAAAGGGGAAAAAGGTCGGGGAGCATGAGTGACTCACCACGAACCCGTTCTTGGGGTCGGTTTGAGCGGAGGGTGGTCGGAGAAGCGGATCGACGTGAGGGAGGCGGAGCTCGGGTTGTTTCTAATTGTGGCCGGCGGTAGGGTTAGGGGTTTCGGCCAACTCGGCTGGGGAGGAGCTCATGTGAGTATCGGGAAAGGTGGAAGGGGTAGTGAGGGAGCTCGGGGCGCGAGGAATCGAGAGAAGGTCGAGCAGAGGTGGCGGATTTCGGCCGGCGGTGGCGAGTGGCACGAGCTCGCTCGAGCTCTGCTCGAGGAGGAAGAAAGGGCAGGGTGAGGAAACGAAGATGGACTTGGATGCTGGAGAGGATAAGGCCGTGGGGTACAACGAGGCGACGGCGGTGTGGACGCCGAGGTTGGCCGGCACGTGGAAACGGCGCACTCGCCGGCATCGACGCTCGACACGCGGACGCCGTGATCAGTGCAGGCCGCGTGATTTGTTTTGAATTTGCTAAAATGGTTTAGGGGTTTAATTATCCTTTAAACACCAGAGGTGTTACAGCCTCCCCCCCTAAAAGAAATCTCGTCCCGAGATTACGGTGCGACGATTTAAGTAAAGAGAAAGGTACTTAATGTTTAGTACCTTGATTGGCGTCGAGAAACTCGGGATATTTAGATTTGAGGAAATCTTCTGTTTCCCAGGTAGCTTCTCTTTCGGTGTGATTACTCCACTGGACTTTATAGAAGTTGCTGGTTTGATTTCGAGTGACCCGAGTCTTGTGATCAATAATTTTTACTGGATGCTCTGGATAGACAAGATCGGGCTCCACTTGTAACTTCTCAATGTCAACCACTTTGCTTGGAACACGGAGGCATTTCCTGAGCTGGGAGACATGAAATATATTATGAACCGCGGATAATTGGGCAGAAAGTTCCAGGCGATATGCTACCGGCCCACATCGCTCAATGATAGGAAAAGGCCCAACATAGCGAGGGGCGAGCTTTCCCTTCACACCAAACTGTTGTACCCCTTTCATTGGAGATACCCGCAAATAGACATGATCTCTCCCTTGGAACGAGATCGATTGACGTTTCTTGTCCGCATAGCTTTTCTGCCAGGACTGGGCGATTTTCAAATTTTCCTGTATGAACCGGACTTGTTCTTCCGCCTCACTGACCATATCAGGGCCGAACACATTTCTTTCACCGGCTTCTGACCAATTCAATGGAGTTCTACATCTTCGTCCATACAATGTCTCAAAAGGTGTCATCTTGATACTCTCTTGATAGCTGTTGTTATATGAAAATTCAGCGAGAGGCAAACACTTATCCCATTTCTTGGTATAAGTGAGGACACATGCTCTGAGCATATCTTCTAATATTTGATTTATTCTTTCTGTCTGGCCATCTGTCTGAGGATGATAAGCCGAACTGTGAATAAGTTGAGTACCAAGAGCAGCGTGGAACTGTTCCCAAAAGCGTGCAACAAATTGAGCACCCCGATCTGAAATGATAGTCTTAGGTATTCCATGCAAACTCATAATGCGACTGATATACAGCTCGGCATAATGTTGTGCCCTATAGGTGGTTTTCACAGGGAGAAAATGAGCGGATTTTGTGAGACGGTCCACAATAACCCAGATAGAATCATAGCCTTTAGCAGTTTTGGGTAACCCGACAATGAAATCCATACTAATATCTTTCTATTTCCAAGCTGGAATACTCAACAGTTGAAGCATCCCGGCTAATCTTAAGTGGCTCGCTTTTACTCTTTGACAAATATCACACTCGGACATATATTTAGCTATTTCCCGCTTCATTCTAGTCCACCAAAACCGTTGTTTCAGATCTTGATACATTTTATTGCTGCCCGGGTGGATAGAATACCGAGAGAGGTGAGCTTCATCAAGAATTTGTTTCCAGAGTTCCAAATCCTTTGGCACGACCAAACGGTCTCTAAACCATAGAACACCAGCCTCATCCAAACGAAAACACTCCACCCTCGTGTCATTTTTAGCAAGTCTCTGCCGAATCCTTTTCTTATCACGAAAACATCATGTTTCTGAGCTGCAATAATTTGATCACGAAGAGTAGGCATGAGAACCAGATTGGCCAGATTGCCATGGGGCATGATCTCTAAATTCAGCTTCTCCATTTCATAGCAAAGAACATCATCGTAGGAGATAGATGAAATAGAGTTGCAATGTGCCTTGCGGCTCAATGCATCTGCAACCACATTGGCCTTTCCGGGGTGATAATGCACTTCAAGCTCATAATCCTTGATCAATTCCAGCCATCGCCTTTGACGCATGTTCAAATCAGCTTGAGTGAAAAGATATTTGAGGCTTTTGTGGTCAGTGTAGATACGACAAGGACTACCCAAGAGATAATGCCGCCATATTTTCAGAGCATGAACTACATCAACTAATTCCAAATCATGAGTTGGATAGTTTTCCTCGTGACATTTGAGCGACCTAGAAGCATATGCAATCGCTCAGTTCTCCTGCATCAAGACACAACCAATACCAGTACCAGATGCATCACAGTAGATGTCAAATGGTTTTGATGTATCGGGTTGAGCTAGGATAGGTGCAGAGGTTAAAATCTTTTTCAGAGTACGGAATGCCTCTTCACATTTGTCACTCCAATGAAATTTGACGCCCTTCTTGAGTAGCTCGGTCATGGGCTTAGCAATTCTTGAAAACTCTGGGATGAACCGACGATAATACCCAGCCAATCCTAAAGAGCTGCGGATTTCCTTAAATGATATTGGAGCCTCCCAATCCAACACATCTTGAACTTTTCCTAGATCAACTGAAATACCCTCTGCAGATATGACATGGCCTAAGAAAGGAACTTCTTTAAGCCAAAATTCACACTTACTGAATTTTGCATACAGCTTGTGCTCTCGGAGGCGTTGAAGAACGATATGAAGGCGCTTGGCGTGTTCTTCTTCAGTCTTAGAGTATATGAGGATGTCATCAATGAATACCACAATGAACTTGTCCAGTTCAGGCATGAAAACCGAATTCATAAGATACATAAAGTATGCTGGAGCATTAGTCAACCCAAAAGACATGACTAGGTACTCAAATAAACCATAGCGAGTGGAGAAAGCGGTCTTTGGAATATCCTGAGGTCTAATCTTTATTTGATGATAAACAGATCAAAGATCTATCTTAGAAAATACCTTAGCTCCAGCTAACTGATCAAAGAGAATGTCAATGTGAGGCAATGGGTATTTATTCTTGATGGTAACCGCATTTAGAGGCCGGTAATCAACACACAACCTCAAACTTTGATCTTTCTTTTTTACAAATAAAGCTAGGCATCCCCAAGGTGATGAGCTTGGGCGAATGAATCCCTTATTCAACAGATCTTGCAATTGTACCTTCAGCTTTGCCAATTCATTTGGTGGCATCTGATATGGCCTTCTAGAGATAGGTGCTGTACCCGGTTGGAGATCAATAACAAACTCGACATCCCGATCTGGTGGCAGTCCAGGTAAATCCTCTGGAAAGACATCTGAATATTCGCATACTACGGGTATCCCCTCTAACCTTTTACCCTCTAATTTATTTATGGCTGGGTTTTGTTCCTTGTGCTTGGTCAAAGGTAGCATCATAGAACCATGTGCACGTGAATTGATATGAACAGCATGTGCATGAGCATCCAACACAACTCCATGTGCCTTCATCCAATTCATACCAAATATGATGTCAATACCTTGATGTGGGAGGATAATAAGATTGGTCGGAAAGATTCTCCCAGCCAAGTTGATTGGCACCTCTCTTGCCATTTGGTTTATGATTATTTGACCACCTGGGGATTGAATTTTATATGAAGTGTTCATGCAATCGATTTTCAATTCGTGCCTATCTGCACAAGCCTTACTAAGAAATGTATGCGAAGCACCAGAGTCGAATAAGACCATAATTGGATGATTCTTGAGGGAAAATTGTAACGATCCGGCCCGGGATAACGGCTAAGATCTACTCTGCAAGTTGAGTAAACCACACCTACTAATTAATCCTCTTGCGCTTTCGTCCTCGCTTCGCGCAAAAAGGATCGATCCGGAATTAATTAGCTTCCCGCGACCTTCTTATGAAGGCACCTTCTTTTTCTTATTGGTATTGCTAGAGCCTTTTGTTGGCTTGGGTGGAGTGTAACATATATTCTTCGAGTGATGGCAACCTTCTGTTAAGTAAGGCGTGCACTGACCAGGGTGGGAGCAAAAAACATGCTGCAATGCAGGTTTCTTTTGCTCCAACTGTTGAGGAGCCACAAGTTTAGGCATCCCCTGTTGTAGCTGATATTGAGTATGGGAAAAACTAGTGGACACCAGTCGTAGACGTTGCACAACATTCCCAGAAGACCCAATAGGTGATTCCTTCATCTTTTTCGCTTTTTCGTGCTTTATCATCGCATCTTCTTGGAGGATAGCTTTGCTGACCAAGTCACTATAGCTGGTAAATGTTCTCACTGCTAAACGCATGAGTAACTTGGTATTTAAACCTTTCTTGAAACAATCTTGCTTCTTTTCATCGGTATCTACGTGATGTGCAGCATATTGTGCAAGGTGATTGAAAATATTGGCATATTCCATCACCGACTTGTTCTCTTGCTTCAGATTTAGAAACTCCTCCACTTTCACTTTTATGAACCCTTCTGGAATATAATGTGCCCTAAAAAACTCTCTAAATTCTGACCAGGGAATCTGTCTCTCTGTTGGTTGCATAGCTAAATGATTGGCCCATCATGCTCCTACAGAGCCGTGCAGCTGTTGAGTCGCATACTGAGTCTTCTGAATATCCGTACATGGGATAAGACCCAATTTCTGCTCAATGGTACGCATCCAATGCTCTGCATCCAATGGATCTTCTGCTGTTCGAAACACTGGTGGCTGAGTTTCCAGAAAGCCTATGTTTGGATCACGATGACTACGCAATAAAGCATTCTGCACCAGTAGTTGGAGTAAACGAGTATGCTCGGCGATGGTATCAGCCACTGTAGATGGATTTTGTTGTCCAGAGCCACTAGAATCATTACTGGTTTGCTCCATCGTCTGCAAGACATCCAATTTCTCATCAGCCATTCGGTATTCTGAAATCCAATCAAGTAACTGTAATAACTCAACTGAATCCATAAAGTACATACGACTCATATATAGATCAACTTTGATCCTGATATAATCCTTGAAATAGATTCATAACTTATTTCTCTTCAAGTGTCTTTCATTCCAGTTCACCAAGATAAGTGACAATAAAAGGAACCGATAGCTTACAACTTCAATATTGTTGCCGATCCAAAAATTTGATAACAACCCGATCAAGCTGGCCAAGCAGTCGGACCGATTAAAAGAAGTGGTCTAACCGGCCTGGGCGCTGTGGTCAATCAGACATGGGCCAACTGGTCTGACCGGGGGTCCTCACCGGTCGGAACGGTTACAGGCAGTGACAGATTTTTCCAAAGGTTCAACGACTTATGCCCAACAGTTACGAATAAAACTTTTTATAGAGCAAAAACTGATATGATGCATGCTAGTCCTACGTCATCCTCCCCCACAACAAATTTGCCAACTAGTTATAGGGCAACATACGCGGACATTTGGTGGCATACATACGTACTCTCCCTATTATACTTCTAGTCGGTTTCTACTCGCCTTAATCCACGCAATCGTCTGTTAGTGTACCTGCAGCAATTCAGATATATAAATATCCACGACTGGACCCTTCGTGCCAGCACACACGAACGGCCCTCATGTTTCCTACGCCACAGGGGTAACGCATATGCAGTTGCCCACATATTCACATATATATCACCACCAACTATAGAGATGGCGCCTATGCATTCAACGCTGCATGGACAGCGCTTCATACGTTACCGAGGTATCGTATTCACTTCCCATTCAAATCGCCTTACGGGACACCCAAGGGTACACGTGTCCCAAGGTACACGATTATGAACAACTGCATAACGAGTCTTCACCTCGTAACATTGCCTTACGAGATGGCCGTGATTACAATCATACGGTGGGAAGTCCGCGCTCCATATCAGGCGGCAAATAGCGACAGGCTCGTTTGAATTGAGCCTTATCACCTCCTCGTATGCTCATCATACGGAACCCGCGCACGCACGAAACACGTGGGCTATTCTAAGGACTATCAAGAATGATTACCTTGTTTACCTTAGCGTAGGTGCGTCGTTACAATATTAAATAAAGGTTGTTTAAGAAAGTAAGGTTTAACAAAAATATAATGTGCTGGAAGTTAGTTGGTATTATAGAACCACCAGCTATAACACCATTATAAACATAGGGCTTACGAACTAACTTTTCCTAATTCCTTAAGCGGAAAGAAATGTATTTTGCGGAAACTCATTTTTATGTTTTGAAAACACCAAAAATAAGCATGCTAGTACCATCCATGATGCGTTTCGGCTCTGATACCAGCTATGACAGAACCGCCAAATTAAACCGGCCAATTAAGCATAATGGCCATCATTTGCACACATAAGGCACAATAGTTTAATTAAATGTAACTTGACAGTCTGCTTCCAATCCACGGTCTGATCGAAACATCACCAGTAGTCTCGCATAACGGCGAGCGCAGAGAGTACAAACATGCATAATTTACAAAAGTAGGGTACAAACTGACATAATTACAAAAAATGCTTAGAAAATTTTAGAATTTACATAAATGGTGACAGCAGCGGAAGAAAGTTCAACTAAGTAGAGTTTTTAGATAAAACAAATACACAGAAAGACGGTAACTACAGAGACACGGGGACGTCACATCTAGCCCACAGATGTGAATCCGAGTTAGCTTCAACCAGCAGCAGCTACATGAAAGCAATATAACCACAACCCCTGAGTATACTAATACTTAGCAAGTCTTACCCGACTATGGGCATACTTAGCCCATTATCTAGACATGCAAAGTTTTTTGGCTCTGGAGATTATTTTGCGGAAAAGACTACAAATGGTGGATCCTTACTTTCAAGATTTTAGCTCAATTTCTATATAGATTAAACATCAGCTATTGTTTGCACAACTAACTAGAGCAAACATGGTGGAGTATTAAATCACAATTCCAAGTAACCAACATCATATATATAATCCATGTTCCATTAATTACACTACGATGCGACAGAGAAATCAAGGATCTCTTAACTGAGAGGACGGCAAATCGATCCGATTTAACATTGCAAGGTGGACCTAACACACATGTCACATATAGGCCCCGTCGGACACTACGTGGCAACCCTTCACATATGCACACCGAATAGCCGAACTGCCCTGCGACCCGGGACTGCTAGCCCCACCGATACCACGAAGGATCAGCCATGAGTTTGTATGCTAGCTCCACTGGTGAAGACAGTATCAAGTCCGCCTACCGGTGCACATATGGTACTGAGCTTACCGGTTTCGACTACCTCCTACTCCCAGCATGTGGTTAGCACTGTTCAAACCTCGATCAACTGTGCCAACAACGGACGGGCCTTAACCGACACAGGTGGAAGCTTATTCTTTATCCCTTTCATATCCATAACCATATTCCTTTTCGCCCGGTCTCTATTTTCGTACCTCTCTACATCATTTCCAACATTCTCATCTCAGCTGTAAAGTTTCTATACCTTGCGAGTGACAGAGAATCCCTCAACTTCATCCTAAATCTCGCGGGTGACAAGAAATCACTCGTCTTCTACCGATTCCTAATTAAGCTTGGCAGAACTAACGATCTACACATGTTAATAGATTTACTGAGGAAACCTAGGGATCATGCAACTAGGACTCCAAACAACTCCTGACAATGTAATGCACAATAAATAAAATACATAATGATTCATAATTTTAAAATAGGGGTTATGCTCCGGGGCTTGTCTATTTGCTAAGCGGGGTTAGTATCCTTTGCGGCCTTGGGCCGGATCTTCACGAATTTCTTCCTGGGCTGGCTTCGTCAGCTCCTGATGTCACGATCAAAGTATGGGCGACGTCTCCGGCTACGGATTCTACATGTATGCGAAGGAAAAACCTATTAATGCAAAAACATATTTCTCACCCACAATTATTTACTAACTCTGACATACCCTAACACACTAAATGATGCGGTCGGAACATGTAGAATTTACAGTAAACTACACATCCCGAACACGAGCTATTGCCTAAGTTGCAACATTTTCGGACTATCAGATTTGCATACACCAATTAATTAAGTCTAAACACAACTTAAATTGTAGCAGGGGCAAAAAGGGTAATTCATAAGAATAAATATTTTTCCTACGTAGATCTAGATCTAAGCATTCAAACAAGATTGATTTCATATTTTTAGCATTTTTTCTTGATTTGATATGAATCTTACAAATCTCAGTCGAAAACAAACAAATAAAATAAAATCTAGCCCTAATTGAGCTGTGGGCCTAGGGGTGGAATCGAGCCGAGCCTCGATTTTTTTCGAGCTTTCTTCGAAATCAATATATTCGTATTTATTATAGTCTCCCGCGTTGTTTGATATGCAACTTCAAATCGAGCATAACGAGCCGAGCCGAGCCGAGCCTGCCAAAATTGACTTTTGTTCCAAATCAACTAATCTTTATTTTAAAAAAAGAATGAACGTAATCGGAGCAATTTTGAAACGAGCCATCGAGCCAGCTTAACGAGCTTTTTTTCCAGCCCTATGTGGGCCCCATTGGTCAGGGGCTCAAAGGCCCCCAGGCCACCAACACCACACGCGCACGCCGGCAGCGCGGAGGGCAGGGCGGCGGGGACGGCCTGGATGGCGGCGGGGCCCGGCCAGGGGTGGCTCGGCGGCTCAGGCCGCGACCTGAAGCGGGCGCTGGGGCGGCTGCGGCCTGCGGAGGCATGCGCAGGGGCTTGAGGGCGGCCTGCGACGGTGGCAGCGGCGGAGCAGGGGAGCGGCGGCGTGGCGCAGCGTTCCGGCGACGGCAGAGGGCGGCGGCCGCTTGGTGAGGAGGCGTGACGTCCAGCGCAGCCGGGCGGGGCCGGGGCACGCGGTAGCACGGTGCAGGGCCGCGCGGACAAGGCCCGCAGCGGGCGGCGGCGGCAGCAGTCGTGGCGACGGTGGCGGCGGCCGTGTTCCGGCACCGGCGGTGCACGAAACAAAGGGGAAAAAGGCCGGGGAGCAGGAGTGACTCACCACGAACCCGTTCTTGGGGTCGGTTTTAGCGGAGGGTGGTCGGAGAAGCGGATCGACGCGAGGGAGGCGGAGCTCGGGTTGGCTCTAATGGCGGCCGGCGGTAGGGTTAGGGGTTTTGGCCAACTCGGTCGGGGAGGAGCTCAGGTGAGGGTCGGGAAAGGTGGAAGGGGTAGTGAGGGAGCTCGGGGCGCGAGGAATCGAGAGAAGGTCGAGCGGAGGCGGCGGATTTTGGTCGGCGGTGGCGAGCGGCGCGAGCTCGCTCGAGCTTTGCTCGAGGAGGAAGAAAGGGCAGGGTGAGGAAACGAAGATGGACTTGGATGCCGGGAGAGGATAAGGCTGTGGGGTACAACGAGGCGACGGCGGTGTGGACGCCGAGGTTGGCCGGCACGTGGAAATGGCGCACTCGCCAGCGTCGACGCTCGACACGTGGACGCCGTGATCAGTGCAGGCCGCATGATTCGTTTTGAATTTGCTAAACTGGTTTAGGAGTTTAATGATCCTTTAAACACAAGAGGTGTTACAGCTACTCCCTCCTTCCCCGTTTATAAGGCATACACGTATATCAAGATTCAAACCTTCTCATCTTTGACCAATAATTTGACTATTAAATTTTTATTTTTATAATGCAAATTTCATATGATTGGATTCATAATCAAACATAGTTTACAATGATTATAAGTTTATAATCAAAAGTGATATAATATATGATAAATAAATAGTCAAAGTGTTGTTTAGAAGACCGTGTCATGTTCCACCATGCCTTATAAACGGGGAAGGAGGGAGTAATTAGCAAACGGTGCCGTCATGTGTGCAGTCATCTTCCGTAGCCTCAATTTTGCACGTGTATATACGAAATCCACAAAATCGTGTATTTTCGTGTGGTAGCCCGTGTTGGTCTCCTAGTGGATTCGTCCTGTTGAGGACAATTATGGCGGACGCTGAAAGATTCCTCACCCGAAGCTCGATGGGGGCACAGCCTAGGCTGCTAGAGGTGGTAACAAGTACTCCTACCTCCACGTGCAGACAAAATGAGGCATTGTTTAGTTTTCTTCAAAATTTCAAAATTTTACAAAATTTTTCATCACATCGAATTTTTTAATACATACATAAAATAATAAATGTAGCTAAACAAAATAACTAATTACACAATTGTCTATAGTTTGCGAGACAAATTTTTTAAATTTAATTAATTTATAATAAAATAATAATTATTAAATATAAACAAAAATGCTATATTATTTTATATCTAAAATTTTATACATCTAAACGAGACCTGAGAAAAAAAAATTCATGACGCCCCGCACCGTGAAAGAGCACGGGGACTAAGGCTGACCTCAGTAGACCCCCCCCCCAACCGGCGCACGCACGCTACACGCACGCTGGCACCGCACACGTGGCCCGAATCCGGCCTCGCCACATCCGCCCGCACGCCAGCCACATCACCATCTCGAGGCTTCCGCGGTATGCTGCTGAGGTTAGCCTAACCTGCAGCAGAGCTGCAGAAGCAACCGATGGCAGCGATCCGTGGATTACCACCAACACCGATGGCAATTCCGTCACGCACCGCCGTATATTATACCGTCGCCGGCCAGCCTGGCAGAGGCAGAGCACGAGCAGCAACCGCCGCTCCGTCTCCCTCCGTATCGCCAGCACGCACCCCGCCCTCCCCTCTGCAAACCCACTCACCGCGCGTCGCCTCCTCCGCTTCCTCCTCCGCCTCCGCCGGGTAATGCCCCAACCCCCTAGCTCCGGTCCCGCTCTCCTAGTCCCCGTCCCGTCCTCTCGCCGCGGCACCCGCGCCGTGGATTTCATTTTGTTGCCCCGCGGGGGCTCGTGGCCTCGTGGCCGCGGGGTGCTTGGGTGGGGGTTTCCCCTCCTGGGCCTCTGGGAGGTGCCCTCCCCCGCGGCGCGCGCTGGTGCTCTGCTCGGCCGCTCTGCGGCGCCGCGTGCGTGGTGTGCCTGCCGCGCCGCTTGCTCGCTGATCCTGCTTGGGTGTGGGGTTTTGTGTCCTGCTTGCGGGGGGGGGGGGGGGGGGGGGGTCTGTGCGGGGGTTCGGTGGCTTTCCCCTCTACGTCACAGTACTTTGCTTGCGTGATGTTCGTTGTGTCATCGGGGGATGATTCGCGCTCTAAAATAATCCGCTAATATTTGCATTTCCGTTGTGACAAAATGATTGCGGTGTCCTTCAGGGACTTCGTCTCGTCAGAGTGATTTGCGGCAGGGTTTTCCGCTCCTTTTTCGCTATTCCGAGTGTTTTGCGCTGATCCTGACGCGCTGCTGGTGGAATTTGTGGAATGCTGTAGACTTGTAGTTGCATTAGGGGGGGTGTTTGGTGGTTCACGGCCTTTTGGCCTTATTTGAGGCCTTGGGTTATGCATTGGGCGTGCACCTGAGGGTGGGGGCTGCCGAGTTAGTTGTCTTGCTATATGTTCCATTTTGATGCATGTTACATGGGGCATGGACATGGACATCTAAGTTGGCGCTTCACTGTATATGATTTGCCTGCAGGCGTTTGTGTTAGTTTGGTTTTTGCAATTCTGCGGCCGAACTTCTAGAGCTAGGTTAGGTGGCTCCATGTGTTACGAAAAGGAAAACGCATCAACTACCCTGCTGACTTGATCCATGAAGAGTGATCATGCTACATGCCTACATGTTTATGGTTCTGGACCTGTTTATGCTTTGCATGCCTCTTGGCTAGGAAGGCTTTATATTTTACCTTCATTTTGTTTTTCAACTTTGAAGATTTGTAATTTCAGTGCAATACGCAGTCTAGATTTCAGTTGAGTTAGATGTAGGTGTATTATCTTAGTTTCTTTTGTCGGAGAGGCATTTTCTTATCTTAGAGTATAATCGATTCTCACTCCAGTGCTATTTGTGTTTAAGCAGGTGAAGTCGAAGCGATGGGAAGTGTGACATTTGATTTGAATGAGCAGCAGCATGAAAATAGAGGTACGAATCTCACTGATTATAAATAATTACACTTTTTTTCTAGATTGGGTTATCCATATCAAATTTAATGAGACCGCACGAAATCTGGTTGTACTGCTAAAATTTACATATCACAGCGTTTCATCTGTACGAACTGCACTGTAGTTTTGATAATTTACCAGATATACTTTGTGCAATCCAATTGTAAGCTGTAGCCATGTTACTTTGCTCATGGATTGATTATGGGCTTGGACTTTGTAATTGGTCCAAATTCTTTCATGGGCAGTTGGGCACATGCTGTCCATGAAACATTTCATTCGAAATCTGTTTAGTTTCTAATAAACTTGAAGTTTATTTCCTTTTTTTCTTGCTTTACAACTATATAGTTATATAGCATAATAAATTTTGCAAGATTTGGCCTGAAGAATAGAGTTTTTTTTTATGCTAGGTGGCAGCTTTAATTATGTGTTGCTGCAAAAGGACTGTAAGAACATATGCCGCACCAAAGTTTGTGATCTCCCCATAGAAGTGTAAGTTGATAATTTTTTGACCAATTGGATATATTAAGTACTTTGTATTCTTGGACCAAACTTTTGGTGAAAGAAATGAAATGGTTCATGTTTATGTAACATACTATCGCACATCAAACAATTGTGGATGGGTGGCCTTTTGACCGTTTAAGTGCAACACTGTTGTCTATGTGTTCTTCACTAGCTCCGTCCACATGAGTGTTTTTGTTCTTTTAATTTCATGGAATCATTATGTGTCTGTTCTTTTCATGTCTTGATGTATATGCTCTGTAGAATCCCAACTATGCTTTCCTTTTTCAGGCCGTTCATTTGGTCAATTATTTCATTTATGCCAACTAAAGCATACCAGAAGAGGGACCTCCCAAAATTTTCACTGCTTCCTGATCCCGAAGATGGCCATCAGAATTCTGAATGGGGAAAGTTCTTGCGCTTCCTATCGGATAATAAAAAGGTAAATATTTTCTTCATTGTCTGTAAAGATGGAACTCCCGGAGCTCAGTTGCTGCTCACTGCCGGCAGCGGCTGCTAGCTGCCGCACAGCCGCTCGGCTGCAGCACCAAAACAGCGGTAGCTGCTGGCGGCTGGCTGCAGCCTCTGCAGCCACAGCTGCAGCCTAGCAGGCTCTCTGTAATTAATCTCTTAAAAAACTGGGGTTGGGATTAGGATCGACCAACTTGCAGTCTTGGGAGTTAACTTTTTTATTGGGTTGCGATGTACTCCCTCCGTCCCAGAAAACAAGTCATCCTAACAAGAAGGTAAATGACCATGTTTGCCCCTATTTATTACCCATATTTGGCACTAATTGATTCTTGCAGGCACATGCACTTTTAAATAGGGTAAGATGACTTGTTTTTTGGGACAAGTTTTGAATCCTAGAGTGACATGTTTTATGGAACGGAGGGAGTAAGTAGCTAAGTTGTTACAAAAAGTGTATATTAGTAGGGACATCTCGATTAAGAAGGATAAGAGGAGGAGGGAGAGGAGCTTGATGTGCTACGGATTTTCTGTTCAGTCATCTAAAACACTGTAGGCAGGTTTATGTGCTGTATTTTGTTGTCACACAAGCTAGTAAATCTGTTCTTGTTTTGCTTCTGAAGGCTGCTATTGCTAGATGTGGGTCCTCAACCTTCCACATACTTCCTCCTCAATCTGAGGAATGCTCAAACTTTTCACATGCGGTGCTCTTATACGAGTGTGGACGAAGTGGACCTGGAGATTGCAATCAGATGGCAGGAACATCTGGTGAGGGGTTTTTCTGTACTGTCTCTTGAAAACAACTCTTTATCCTAAGATAATTCACTAGCCCCTACATGGGTGTATTCTATAATCTCAATTTCATCATCACTAGTTTGCTTGTGTGGATGATATCATACCATTTCCTAAAGATTGCACTATTGAGCTATCTTTTGTTTACTTCCCCATTTCATGGTGTTGGGTTCTACATGCTTGAAGTTGATGATATGCAACATAATATACCATCTATTCTTTGAAATTTTGATGATTCGGATTTTCCAGTTGACCATTCTTTCTTAATTATCATGACAACAGGGAGACATGTGAATGGTACTGCAGTGAATTCTTCAAAGAGGTCTTACAAGAGTGAAGTTCAATATGGCTTGAGGAACTCTAAGCCACCATACTTCAAAGAGGAGATTTGTGATAGTGGGCTAAATGCCAAGGAGATGGAAACGTCACCTAAGCATCGTAATCCACAAGTCACAGAACCCCATAGACCAGTTCCAGAATCCTCACCATGCGAGTCTGTTGAAGACAGCCCTAGAGTTTTGAATCCAGCAGTACAAAAGAGAACGGCTTCTCCTGCAAAAAGTTTCATCGTTGCAGACCCTAGTTATCTGCGGACACTTAGTCAGACACATGCTAGCTGGATATTTGGAGCAATAGCTGAGCTCGTTGACAACTCCAGAGATGCTGGTGCATCTAGGTATGCTCATATCTTCAGGATGCTGTAGTCATAATATGGTGATTTTTATTTTTGCAATCAGTTTAGATCCAGGTTGCAATCTACTATAGTGTGTTGTGTTGCATCATGAAATCTATTTAGTTAGAAAGCTACCGATTTTAACTATATAATATTCTCATGTAGTCCTAAGAAAGGTTCACAGTTGGTTAATATTTTCCAAGGAAAAGGAAAATTCTCTTAACAGAAAAATTGAACTGTAGATCACAGATTAAAAGTCACCATAGTGTCACCCTTCTTTTTGTAGTTCTCAGAATTCTTTTGCAAGATATGTTACACAGTTTATGCACCATTTTCAGTTATTCCTCATTGATCATGCTAACTACTTGTTTCTTGTTCTTTATTTATCTCTATGGAAGGCTGAATATTTCTGTTGAATCTTTGTTTTCAAAGAAAGCACAAAGGAAAATTCCTGTTTTATCTGTAATTGATGATGGGCATGGAATGACTTATGCTGATATGATGAGAATGATCTCTTTTGGTCACAAACGACCTACTGATCATCGAGAGGATCAGATTGGGAGATTTGGAATTGGATTTAAGGTAGACACCTCTCATTTGTAGAATGGCTGCATCCTCCTCTATTTTAGTATTTCTACTCACAGTCAAAGTGTTAGATTGCACTCTTATTCTATCCTCATTGTGGATGAGATCTATGCTTTAGATGTCCTTCAAATACTTAAAATCTCCAAGCCCCAATAATGAATGCAATATATTACATTGGTATGGTGACAACTGAAATAGTTTGGCACTTATTTGTGTAATGCTGAGAATTTGTTTTTATGTTATTCAATAGTCCCAGACGGTGTGTTCATTCTGCAATGACAATGATAGAGATCTACAATCAATTCATCATTGATGTTGCTAGGTTTTTTCTGCCCAGTGTTACTTCCAAGTTGATATACACAATACACCTAATCATTTCTACCATAAAAACTTCCATGAGAGATGCGCATTGTTTAGATATAATACTTTAAGACCAAATTGGTATTAGTTCTATTAGTCCAGAGTTCCTGGTTCAGGATTCATAGGCATCCTTCCTAGTCCTACTGTTGTAAACAGTACTTCAATCATGCCTGCAGTATTGGCCAATCAGACTTTTGTATACACAGTTATATCGTATGAAGATTGTTGTAGTTGTTACTAACTTTGTTTTCTTTATGCTGCATGTAGACTGGTGCTATGAAACTTGGAAAAGATGCAATTGTGCTCACACAAACTTTATCATCCAGATCAGTGGCCTTTCTTTCTCAGTCTTTTAATGAAGGAAAGGATGTATGTATTGTTCTTATTGCTTGCCCTAGTACATCACATTCTATTGAGGATCTATAAATTGGATAATTTTCTGCAGAATCTTGAGATCCCTGTGGTGGCATATCGAAAGGAAGGGCAATACATGGAAGTTGATTTGAGTGTCCAATCTGAAGCTACTGCAGAATATAACCTGAATGCTATTAAGGAGTTTTCTTCCTTTAACGAGTATTTCATAGGAGAAAAATTAGGCCTATTTGGTGAGGAGCGTACTGGGACACAAATTTACATATGGAACTTAGACAGATGGGGTAATGATTACACTCTGGAGTGGAATTCTGGCAAGTCTTCTGAAAATCCTGTGCACAGTGGTCGTGGAGACATATTAATTCGTTCAAGAAGAGTGAGATCACGTCCAGGACAAACAAGTAACAAGGTATGTGCTGTGACTCTTCATCAATTTGTATTTTATCTCTTTGAGGCAAGAGACAGCCATACTAAAAATGACTTTGGAGAGGTATTTTCAATTTCACAGTGTAGAAGCCAGAAGTTTGTTGCAGTTTTCTGATGGAATACTGTAGCTTTCATGTTTTTGGTTTGGTAGTTCGATTCCGAGGTATTTCTGTGAGTCCTCAAAATGGGATGACAGAAAAACTTTTAATCCAAACACTAATTGGTTGTGTATTAGCAGACTATGCATATCACTCACACATTAAGTACTCTGAACCTTGTCCATGACTGATTTGGACCCTAACCATTTTCTTCAGTCATGTCATGATTATCAAGTTCTTAATTTTGTATTTCCAATTTTTTTCATTCATTGGATCACTTCTTTTATGGATTTTATTCATAGGTCCCATTGGACTATTCTCTTCAGTCCTATTTGGAAGTTATGTTCCTGAATCCTCGGATGAAGATATCTGTCCAAGGCTCTTTGGTAAATATTCTTGTGTCACTTCTTTCTATATCATAGTGCATCTATTTTCCTATTTTCATTCGTTGGGTTTTGTACTGGGCAGGTCAAAACCCGCCCTTTGGCAAAGACCCTTAACAAGACATCTGTTATTTCTGGTGAAATTATGGGAAGGACTATTGTATTGACTCTGGGAAGGAGCAAGGTAGAATGGGACAGAACAAATTGTGGAATTTTCTTGTATTGGCATGGTCGTCTAATTGAGGTGAGATTAGCTATTCTGGTTTACTGCTCCACCTTCTAAGTTAGAGTTGGTGAGGGAATTGTAGCTTGACCATGGAAATACATGTTATGGTGTTAGATTTAATAGCTATTTGCAGAAATTACATTGACTTTTTCATGTCCAGGTTTTAGCTGTAAATGTTTGTTCTGTTGTACTTTTGATCATGTGTATCGCTTTTCAGTCTTACAAACGGGTTGGAGGCCAAAAGCACAGTGCTGACGTGGGACGTGGAGTAATAGGAGTTGCAGATATTACAAATCTCATTGTAAGCTTCAAATACCATGACTTCCTTTACTTCGTTTTTGTTTTCAGTGCGAGAAATTCAGCTGTCCTTTTGTTTCGACCATGGAATTAACTTCTCTATTCTTTTGTAGGATGATGGAGATGACAATTCTTGGGTTTTGAACAGTAAACAGGGGTTTCAAGATTGTGAAATGTATGCTAAACTGGAGGAGTGGCTTGGCAAGAAAGTGGACGAATACTGGGACACACATTTTGACAATCTTGAGTTGGTATGGATTATGATTTTGTTTACTATGAAATATATCATTAGTTGTGCGTTGCTGCTCATGCACACCGGGCCATAAAGTGCTAAATGTTCATATTAGTATAGAACGAACATAGTAGGGGCAGGGATAGAGAGTTTCTTTCCAGTCTTTGTTTCTTCTCTTGTCGTTTTAGGAGCTAAATTTGCATGTTATATGTGGACTAAGTTCTCGTGGATTCGTTTATGTTAATCCGAAAAGATTATATGCACTTTTTTTAAGTGTTCACTCTAGTTAACTTTCTTCATCCAGAGAAAAGGGGATGAGCGCCACAAGCCTGATTCTGAATGGGTTCAGTGCTACAGCTGTCGTAAGTGGAGAATGTTGAATGCAGGCTTCAATACAAACACTCTTCCGGAGGAATGGTTTGTACCAGGCAATCATAAAGGAGTTTCATACATGATAAAGTCTTGATTTTAGTGTTGTGCCCTTCTTAGCTGCAATGAGGCAACTGGTTGATTTACATGCTAACTGTTCAAGAGCAGTTATTTTTAGTAGCAGCGATCTTTCTTTATACTATGTTGTATTGATATGCATTAGTTTTTACCATTGTGCACTTCCGAGCTACTGCAACCCAATGCTCTATGGATATTTATTGATTTTACATGTATCACACTATGCTACTTTATTAGTGATGTTCATCTTGCTGGCTTCTCACCTTACTGGATAAATGTTCACGTAGCACTGTAGCAGTTTTAGTACCCATATGCTAAATAATGGGATCTCACTTCATTAGTTCATTGATCAGTTCAAACTATTTTTTAAATGGAGTTTATGATGTTGTTTTGCTAAAGCTTATACATTGGCATCACCTGTTTCTTACATAAATTATCAAATTATTAATAGGTTTTAGGCACTGATGTTCTCACTCTCAGGTTCTGCTACATGCCACCCTTCAATGGGAAATGTGAGGTTCCAGAGCAACAAATGGGACGTGGTATCATCGTGATTGGTGAGAAGAGATCTGGCCATGATGAACAAAATAGGACTGCCCGGCAAGGAGAGACACCAAAGAAGGAAATGAGGCCCGAGAGCCTCGAGGCTGAGAAGATTACTCAAGATGATGGAGACACGAAGGTAACTAGAAACCCTAAAGCATATAATACATTTCCTTTCCTTTTCGCAAGGGCCTTGTTTGGTTTTGTAGCATGGTAATGAATAGTAAATTTTGACTGCTAATTACGGTGTCAAACAAAGCCAGTTTACAAAACCAACTTCAGAACCCCCGCGCTAGTGACCCTGAAGAATCTAATGAGGCCTTTGACCGCGCGATTAGAGGTTGGTTACTGTAGCATCACTATAGCTAATTATCGATTAATTACCGTCATTAGATTCGTCGCGAAAAGTTACACCCATCCCTAAAAAGGTTTTGCAAATAGACTTCATTTAGTACTTCATGCATGCGAGATTCTTTTTTCGGGATGTGTGCGTGCTAGAATCGTTGCCGATCCAAACAAGGCCAAAGATCAAAGCCATGGAAACAAACAGCTTAATCACATTCTGTACTCAGAATGTCTGGGGTCCCCTAGAGGTCAACAAGCGAAATAAATCTTCAAGTGGCACCCCATCAAAGCCCAAGGACAACAGCGATGGTAAGAACATTGTATAGCTTGATTCCCTATAATTTTAATTGTTTTTCTTGCATGAACTAAAATTCTCCTTCAGATGATCTTGAATGTGCGTCCTCACAAACAGAGGATGGTGCGCCTCGTCCTGCTTTGAAGAGGCTAAGAAGGGGGCCTGCGAAGATTTACAAATGCTGAGGAAATTGAAAAATACTTGGTAACCATTGTGTCCTTTTCCTGTTTACCCCACACGTATGCTTTAAGCAGTAAATCAGTAATGGTCACTATGCTTTGATTTCTAGATTTTCTCTGATATCATTTTAACAGTATAATGCCTCTTGTTTGCTAAATCAGTGATGCCTCTGTTTTAATCCCAGTGGGTATAATGCATTGTTGAACTTCGAGACCGATGCTTGAGACCAACTTTTGGAGGAGCGCTGCAGCAGTACAATCCCATGGTTCTTGTGCAGTAGAGTTTAACACATGCTACATAGGCGTGTTTGTAAAAAAATTAGTGGTTGATTAGCTGTTTGTTTGTAGGTTGATTAGCTGTTTGTTTGTAGGTTGATTAGCTGTTTGTAAGTAGGTGTTTCTCGTTCTCAAAATGTTGAGCTTCAGGTGGTGAATGTGTGTATAGCTGGCCTGTGAGCCTGCAATGTTGGAGGGGTTTAGAAGGGCGGATTATTTTGGTTCGACATATGGCGTATTAAGGCGTTTAATCTTAGTCGGCTAGCCGGATGCCTTACCTCCTAGGCAATTTTTGTACTCATGGAGCGGGCTGCTATTTTGATCTACTCCCTCAGTCCCACGAAGACTACTGTTTATTTAGAAAACTTCAGACATTAATATTAGTGAAAAATAATCATGTTACCTCTAATTAATTATAATAGTTGTAATTGAAGACCATGCTATTTATTTGGTTCTCTAGATTCTCAACAAATGCAAATGTTTTGGAACTAGAAAAGTAATATTTACTTAAATATTTTATTGGCTTCATGCTCTTCTTAGGCTAGTTTGAGTGGGAGTGTCATTAGCATAATTATTAAGACAATAAACTAGATAATCGAGAGGAGTATTATGGTGATTACACTTATCTCATATTTCATGACACTCTCCCTTCTTTCTCTTGATAATGAGGCTACCACATGTCAGCATATTTAATGTTCATAACACCCTTATGACACTACTTCTCAATGCAATAATTTTTTGTATTTACTATTATTTTAATTAGATGGATTTTATTACGATCTAAACACACAGTGTCGAACAAAATTTAAAGACGAATGGAATAGTTTTTGCGGGACGGATTGCAGTTGATTGATTTGATAGTACTTTTGATTTGACATTTTGGGCGTTAACGCCATGTCCATTCGTGGCCTTGGCCTACGGTGGAACTGCTACAGTAGTAATCCCTTCATTCTTTTTATGGTACTTTCTCTAAAATTGTACTTTCTCTTTTAATACTCTTATTTTAATATGGATGGTTGTAATATCTCTAGAAAAAAAGATTGGTGTATGTACTATATGCTAACATCAAAATCAAGAAATCATAATTAATTATGAGATGATAAGTAAAATTCTTCTTCTGGATTGTTATACCAAAAATGAAATAAGACTACAAAAGAAAACTACTCCTGGATGGAGAAGTAATGATGCCGGAGCCGAATATAGCAGCGCGACAGGAGCCGGCGCAGCACGGCCACGGCCGTCAGCCCGTCACTTCACGCCCCGCACAGCAGCCAGCGTCTGTTCGCCTTGCTTTGCCAGGTTTTCCAGTTTTCCACCACTGGTGGATGTCGTCGGCCGCCTCGACGGCGGCCTCGGCGGACTGGCTCGGCGGGGAGAGGACTGGCGCAGGGCAGCCCCCTTGGCGTCGATGACTGAAACGGAGAGAAGAGAAGAACGTACTCGGTAAAAAGAAAACACACAGAGAGAAAGTGATTGCGAGCCGTTTGCACGTTGCATTTTTGTTGGCTGTGTCCTCAACTCATCGTCACGATAACATCTTTTTTGTTTTCTTGTGCGCGTGAAGGATAATCACGTTGCATAATTTGCCGACAAGAATTAATTAGGCATGCATCTTGTGAATTAGTTTTATAATTAGCATATATTTAATATTTCTAATTGGTGTTCAAATATACAGTATGACGTTAAAATTCAATCACCTGGATCCAAAGAGACCCTTAATAATTCATACTTTCAAAAATTTATATAAATATACAAATAAAATTTTCGTTGGAAATAGCTACTATGCCATGGTCCATGGGAAAGGGACGAAATTTATCGCAGGAGTCAAAAGTTAATGAATGCATGAAGCGATGGATAAACCACCCGGGTAAACTCGTACGAGTAACCAGTATGCTACGCAGCCACCGTGATTCGCCCAGGGCTCTCCGCTGACACATGGACCTGGTGCGGTCGGACCGCATGTAAGTGGGAGGCCGACCCGACTCTGTGGCAGAACCGCCTAAATTAATCCGGCTCAAGTGCGCTAACCATCACCATAAAGATAATCCCGGCTAAAACGCACTTCAAACGGAAACGGAGTAATCCGACAGTCCAGTCGGGTAAAGTCCCGATGAAACCACCTGAGCTGCAATCGAAACCCAAAGCTTACATACAACTCACACGAAGGTGAGTCCAGAGAGTACAGCATTTCACAAATATATTACATTACAGAGTCTTAACTTAATTATTACAAACCAAGTTCGAAATCTCAAAAAGGTTTTTGAAATTCAAATTGAAAATAGTTCAGAGTTCAACTGCAGCGGAAATAAAGCGAGTTCTAAACGACGATACAAGATGCCATGATGAAGCCCGTACATGACATCACTCGGCATTGTCATCGCTGGCCGGAATCGGATTCCACTCCACCGACCAACCAGGAGGTAAAGTACACGGCCAAGTCAAGCTAACTATCTGATCTTCAAACGTATCACCTGAAAACAAAGTTGAGCCACAAGCAAGACTGAGTATACTAATACTCAACAAGACTTACCCGACTATGAGTATACTTAGCCCACTAACTTGACATGCAAGGCTTTTGGCTGGAGGGATTTGTTTCGCCGAAAAGCAACTAAGAATAAAT
This sequence comes from Panicum virgatum, assembly GCF_016808335.1. Lineage (NCBI taxonomy): Eukaryota > Viridiplantae > Streptophyta > Magnoliopsida > Poales > Poaceae > Panicum > Panicum virgatum. Next base: position 39,310,632 of record NC_053139.1, on the reverse strand, counting down.
CCTTAATTTCTGATTTTAGCTTCAAATTCTAGTTCAATTAACCATTCTAAGTGAGCATCTATCCAATATCATACATGGTGGAAAACAATTATTTTTCATCATTCAACCATATTCATCACCATCCTTGTTCCACTTCTTAATCTATGTGGCAAAAGGGTTAAGCAGTCTCAATAACTGCGAGAAACGGACGATTCGAATCGAATTTGTTAACCTGGCCAGACAAACCTAAACACACGCATGGGAACCGAGTCCCCACGCAACATTTCTCCTTTCTTTCCGGCTCGTGGATCAGGGTCACCATCCTCGACTACAGAGTACGCAGACTCTGTACCCGCATGTGCGCGCATGAGAACAAGTTCAAAGAGGGTGAGAGAAAAGTCCACTCTCCGGTCCGATCAGGTACTTAAGCTTACTGATTACCGTCATGTGGTTAGTATGTTCAAAAGCTTAACCACCACTACCACACACTGCGGCCTTAACATTTTCACTAAACAGACGGGGCATCAACAAGTACCATAGCCCCGCTCATGGACCTTATGATTGCAGCATGTAGTAGACATTCAACTCCTATAAGCTCGCGAGTGACAGAAAATCACTCGACTTCTACCGAATCATTAGCTTAGCTGTCTAGCGACCCAAACATACTAGTGTTCAAACATAAGTACCTAGGATCATGCAACTAAGGTTTCAATCAACTCTTGTAAACTTAAATGCACAAGTATATAGAAACAATAAGTGGCATAAAGTTGAAAGTAATAGGTCATGCTCCGGGGCTTGCCTTCCTGAGTGTAGTTAGTCTTGGGCTCTTCCGAACTTTGGTTCGGTTCTTGCGCAGCTTCAGTTAAATTAACTTAAGCTTTACGCTGCTCACTCTCGGACTCCGGCACCAGCTCGTACGTACCGTCAGCGAGAGTAGTCGGATCTATATGAAATGCACATGTATGAGTTGTTTGACGATAATAATTTATTATTTACTTCACTATAAAGTTATAATCCAACAAAACCCAAGTTGAAGAACAAAACAAAATTTATTTTCATCTCATTGGGCAATTATTTATCGAGTATTATCTAACATGATTTAGTTCATAAAAGAACTAGAGGGTTTGCTGTTTTCACCGTATTGATGTGTTGAAAGGTATTTTTTTCTCAATTAACACTAGAACATGTAAAAGCCATAACTAGGGTCACATATACTTTCTGGTACTAAAATTTTTATGCGAGGTACATATCAGAGTAACATACCTACTGTGAAATTTTCAGCTAATTTCATGCAACAGATTAACCATGAAAAATAAAGTAATCAGCTACTGCTAGAAAAAAATAAATTGTACAGGTCAAACCATGCAAGTACTGGTAATGAAACTTAAACTGAGTGTTGATGATCCTATTATGAAGCTTCTGTAAAAATTTCAGATTTAACTAAGCATTACACAAGGCATGAGAAATAAAGCAAACTAAAGTGGCATAGATCAAGATTAATTTATACAGACCATTATACTGAGATACTGAGCCTCAAATTTTTACAAAGTGATTAGGTGAACATAATAGACCTATGGTAAAAATATCATGTTTTTCCAGGCAAAGTAACTATTTTCTTTGATTTATTGTATTTCTTCTTACCAAAAATCATTTGTTCCAGTTGGGTTCAACTAAAAATTCTCAAACTTTTTCTATAGAAACTGGGAACCAAATTAATGGTACTGTAAAAGTTTGAACCCATGAATCATATCATAACAACTTGGATAAATAAAACTATTTACCCCAGGAATACATCAAGTCCTAAATAAAACCTATAGCTAGGAGTGTCAACTGGCTACCAAACTTTTACAAAAATCTAATCTTCTAACATGCAACATACTGACAAAAAATGGTAGACATTCAGTGGATACAACTTGAGATACAATAAGAGCTACATTTTCATTGTATTTTAAATAGAGCAAAAACTATTGAGGAAAATAAAAAGTTCATGTAATAAAAGTTGTAGATAAAGTCACAAGGATTCCAGAACAGTTGAGTTTGAATTTTCAGATTTTTCTAAGAATTTATATCGATTTTACAAGTTTGCTGTTTTTGGAAACAAAAAGAAAAACAAAACCGACTCTCGCATATATACCCCTTGAAAGTTTTGGGGACTTGCAAATAGGTCCCCACCGGACTTAACAGGGGAGGGGCGGACCTTGGGGGCCGAAATCCAGCGAGGTCGCTCGCCGGCGGCGAGGGGGAAGTGGGGGATTAGCACCAGGGGCTCAAGGGGAACCCGTAGGTGGTCTCGGTGTGCGCGGAGGCGGCCTGTGGCGCGCCGGCCACGGTGAGCAGGGGCGGACGGTGGGCGGACGTCGCGGCGGCGGTGCTTCGGCGGCTTTGGGCGGTGGAGGTCGGGTCGCAGAGCACCAGTGGGAGGTGGGGGAGCTCGTGGGCGAGTCGATTTGGGTCGAGGAGGGACGAAAGGTATAGCTCCGCATGGACCGGGGAGGGGCGGCGACAATGGTAGCGGCGGCGCCGTTCTGTGCGACGAGCAGGGCTTCGGCTCAGGTTTTCTTGGGAGCCAGAGGGGGATAGGGAAGGGGCGAGGCTTCTCCACGAAGTGAAAGGGCTTGGGGCGAGGTGGGGCGAGGGCGCGGGGTAGTGGCCGGTCAGTGGCATTGATGGCCGGCGGCGTCGACTGCGCGTCGTCGAGCGCTTGTCCGGCTCTTGTTTCGTGTAGTGGCGTGCGGGGAGGCACTCATGGCCGGGCTGCGGCGCAGCAAGCAGCAGCAGGCGCGGCCAGGCGGCGGTGCAGGCCTGGTGGCGCAGGCGGCCGTGCAGCGTTGCTGCTCTGCTCCGCTTTGAAGCTCTGCCTTGCAGTGAAGCAGAGGAGGGGGAAAGGAGGGAGAGAGGGAGAGAGAGTTGACTTTATTTATTATTTTTTTCTCAAAATTTTCAATGGAAGCTCGAAAAATTTTGAATACGAAAGTTGTTCAAAATTCAAAACCCTACAACTTTCGTTTCAGGCACAAACTCATTTGAAGCCTACCTTAAAAGTTAATTTTAAACTCTTGCAAATTTAAAATATTGCCCTATTCAAGTTTAAATTTAAAATTTTCTTCCACTGTTGTATAGCAACTTGAAAAAAAACTTTGAACATAAAAGTTTTCCCATCATTTGAAACCCAACCACCTTAGTTTTAGGCAAAAGTTTATTGGAGCTATGTTTTAGAAATTATTTTCAAAGCATATTTGTTCAAAATTTGAAAGATATTCGAAAACTGTGATTTGGATGACTCGTCATTTCATGTGCAAAATTTCATTTTCTCCCTTTGACCTCAACTAGCATTTGGTTTATCATAATGTTAGTGAGATGTCTATTCAATTTCATATGCATACTTGCATTGGGTTAAAAATTATTTAAGGTTTCTGACCTATGCACATATACCCATAGACACACATACATACACATTTATTTCAACGTTTCTTGATTAAGGATGCATGATTTGATGCTAATGACTCTGGTTTAACTAATTAAACACCTGGGATGTCACAGACTCGGGCAGGCCCCCGTTATTCTGCGCAACCCCGAGGGCAGTTCCGTCAGATGGCAGCCCAAGCATCGAGGCTTGTCATCAAAGCTTCATATACCACTCTCCTCCGCATTTCGAGCGCAAAGCCCGCCCCCCCCCCCCCCCCCCCCCCCCCCCCCCCCCCCCCCGCCTCCGCCCGGTTCTCCCGCAGGGTAAAATGCCCAGCGCTCGCTCTCTTCCTCACTCTCCGCGCTTGCTTGCCACGTCGGCTCATATTCGTGTTTGAGGCTGCGGTTTTAATGGTCGATCGAGTTGGGGTTTTCTGGATTGGGTTTGGGTACTGTGTTCATCGGTTCTCTCGGTCGCGGATTTCTTCTTGGTTTCCCAGCTGCGGGGTTGAAGTTCAACGAATCTAGTGGCCGTGTATGTCGGTCGTTCCGTGCTCTGGCGGCGCGGGTTTTTCCTCAGCTGTCAGTACTCAGTAGGGTTTTCTGTTCCTGTTTGAGACTTGGTATCTATTTTATACTAGCATCGTAGATGCTTCAGTCCTGCTGGAATTTCGGCATCCGTGTTGTTTGTGTTCTTTGCGTTCGGTGCAAGAAAGTTAGATTACTGCTTCGGTGGCTCCATGTGTTATGAAAGAAAATAGTCCGGTAGCAGCGCTGCTGGCCTGGGTCTAGAAAATGTATTTAGGCTGCATCTGAGCTTTGCATGCATGCGTCTTGGAAAGGGTTGTTGGCACCGCTATGTTGTAGTCAACCTTTGGAGAATGGTTGAACATTTTGTTGTCATTCGCAGTCTCAATTTCCATTTGGTTTAGATGCAGATTCATTACCTTGTGCTTTGATAATAATATATTCTTGTCAATGGTTTTACCATTTCCAGAAGGTGAAGAAAAAGGAGATGGGAAGCGGAGCAATTGATTTGAATGAGACACCACGTAATAAAGAAGGTATCATTGTTCTCGTTAATGGTTACTCCATCCGTCCACATAAACAGTTCTAGAGTTTTTACTTTTTAGGATAGGAATAGAGGCATATGCCCCCTGTTGAAAGCCGCGAACTGTTAGGTTCTATATTAACGATGGTAGAAGTGGGTAATAACTTAGACGCATATAAGGAGCACTTTAGATTTTTTTTTTGTAATGACAGAGGCATGTAATTTAGATGCAGATTTAGAGGTTACTTTATATAATTTTTAATATTACATATGTGAGTAATTTATGTACAAATTTTTCTATGTTATCTTAGATTATTTTTCATAATACTAGCATAATTGAGTAATTTAGATAAAAATTGGGGGATGGGGGTTACTTTGGTTCTATTTCATAATTGAAGAGGTGGATAATGTAAATATAATTTTTTTGGGGGGGGGAGGTACTTTAGATGACTTTCACAATGATTGAGGTTGATAAATTTTGAATAAACCGAATAGATCTATAACTACTATTGTCAATGATGATTTCTAGCACACTAAATTAATGGCAATATGTTTCTTAATTACTTAAAGAATTTCAATGACTTATTTTGGCTCGTCTCATGAGCATTAACATGGAGGCTCCAAAAGGAGTATATACTTTAGTAATAGTATAAGAAGAACAGAAGATCGAGTTGTGTGCTGCTCAAAATTTACACATCTATTCTGAATTGTACTATAATTTAAACAACTTTCACATTTATTTGTATGTGCATACTACAACTTGTAGCTTATGTGACTTGTACTTTCAATCTTTAACTGAGAGATGATGAGCTTGGAGAGGGTTCAAATGCTTTATGTGAACAAACATATGCTACACGTCAAGCTTCTGAAACCTAATTTCAATTTGAACAGTTTTTTTTTAAAAAAACTTGAGCTTTAACATCAAGTTAATATTGTCATGACATTTTCTACTTTTGTCATTACTGTATGGGAGTCTATAGTTTATTAAAGATTTGACCTTGAGGGTGTTTTTTTACTAGGTGGCAGTTTGGACTATGTGTTGCTGCAAACGAATGGTAAGAGCATATGCCGTGTCAAAGTTTATGACCTTCCGATTGAAGTGTAAGTCGATATTTTTCCTAACTAAATAGATCCACCGATGATTTCATATGCTTTCTCGGACCAAACCTATTGTTGAAAAGGAATGCTTCGTGTTTACTGTAGCATACTTTTGTGGATGGCTGGGCTATTGAATAGTGTTTTGAGTTTTATTTATTTGTGGATGGCTGGACTATTGAATGCATGGTGTTTTGAATGGCAACACTTTTGTCCTTATGTTCAACACTAGCATTATCTACTTGAATGTGTTTATGTAAAATTTTACAAAAACATGTTGTATCTGTACCTTTTGCGTCTAAGGATATCTAGCTTAATTTGCACCGGCGAGTCCTCTATGAAATCTGAATAGTGTAGTAATCTATGTTGTTCTTTTACAGGCCCTTTGTTTGGTCAATTACTAAATTTGAGGCTACTAAGATATGCCATCAGAGTGATTTTCCAAAATTTTCTCTGCTTCCTGCTCCAGAAGATGGTCGTCAGAATTATGAATGGGACAGGTTCATGCGCTACCTTCAGGATAGTAAAAAGGTAAATAATTTCACATCTGCATTTTACAAATACTACGTTGTAATGCTCACTAAGCTGTCTTTTGGTATGTTTAAATTACTCCTTTAAAATACTTGGATGAACCTTCCATTTTATCATCCTGGGAGATTACACTTTGAAATGGGGTGTAATGGTAGGGACATCTGGCTTAAGTAAAATAAGGAAAGGTGCACCCTATGCTAGATGAAGTTTTTGCTCAACCAACGAAAATACCTGAGGCAGGATTTTTGTTGCCATGAAATGAGCATGTAGCGTACTATATTGTTGCAACGCGCTAACTACTCTAGTAGCTCTATTTCGTTGTCTCTAATGGGAAGGCACCTGCCTTTCTTTTCTCATTTGTTTCTGAAGGCTGGTATCGTTACATTTGGGTCCTCGACATTTCACATTCTTGCTCCTCAACCTGATGAACACACTACCTTTTCGCATGCGGTGCTCATATATGAACGAGGACAAAATGGTCCAGGGGACTGTAAGCTGATGGGGGGACAATCTAGTGAGGACTTATTTCTTCTTATTTACAGTACCACCTAGTTCCTCCTAGGTTTGATATTTTCTAATAAAAAATTATGTTTGCTTTCAACTAGATGATTTGATTATTTTGTCTAATTGACAATTCTCTTGCTTACTTGTTATTATGCCACCAGTGAGACAGGCGAATGATCCTGTGTCAGAATCCTCACCATTCGAGTCAGTTGAAAATCGCTCTGGAGTTTTGGATTTAATAGGAAAAAGGAGAATAACTAATCCTACGAAGAATTTCTTCATTTCAAATCCTAGTTTTTTGCGAACACTTGGTGAGGCATATGATATATAGTTGGATCTTTGGAGCATTAGCAGAACTCATTGACAACTCCAGAGATGCTGGTGCATCTAGGTATGCTCATGTGTTCAGTAATCAGAAAATGGTTTTTTATTTATTGCAATCATTTTTGGATCTTGTTTACCATCAATGGTTATTTAGTGTGTTGCTTTGCGCTATCCACAGTTAGGTAAGAAAATTACTTATTATTCTAGTAACATGATATTCTGATATGGCTCTATGAACAGTTTCCCGTTAGTATTTCAAAAAATAAATAAATTGAAAAGAGAGCATAAAATAAAGGTCAACATCAGGTCAATCTGAGTCTTATTTTAACCTTTCAGGTGAATGTGAGCATACATATTGTATATATGTACCACATTGTATTACAAAAGCCTTGTTTTAAAGTGTACTTTCCAACATGTCATGCTGCAAGATGTTTTCATAGTAGGGGCATGGGGTAGTGTTACTAATACATCTTATGGAAAATTTAGAGTTGTCCTCTTTTTATTGTACTAGCAAATATGCTCGTATGTTTCTACGGGAAATCATATAAAAATATTGATTAGCATATTAAAAATATATGTTATATACCATATGTATTTTATAATAACATAGTATGTGTCGGTTGAGGACTTCAGCCTTTTTCTATTTTACTCACCAAACGCTAATTCTAAATGGTCTCAGACCCTTAACTCAATATAAGGTCACCCGAATTCCGATTAGGACTCTGATTGACGGACCAAGTTATCATTGCTTGCTTTAGTAATAGTATTTTATTGTACTATAACTATTTGTTTCTTGTCCATTTTTTCATTTTTCTTTTTTGAAGGTTGGATATCTCCATAGAATCTATGTTTTTGAAGAAAGAAGATACATATGTTCCTGTCTTATGTGTAATTGATGATGGTCATGGAATGACCTATGATGACATGATGAGAATGATATCTTTCGGCAACAAGGGACCGAATAAGCAATGCCCGGATAAGATTGGGAGATGTGGAGTTGGATTCAAGGTACATCACTTTCTTCAAACGCTAAGGTCCTTCAATTCTAATTCTAAATGTAACTTGTTCCATTAAGATTTTTCTGACTTATTTGCAATATTTAGTTCAAACTGTTTTGTCCGTAGGAGCTTATATGCATGTACAACGCTGTTGAGTAAATGAGAGTTCTTTTGTGCTGTTCAGGATTGCCAAGCTTTTCTTTAATACGCTGTCAATGCTACAACCTTCAGCATTACTGTAGTTATGTTTTTCTCAACAATGCTAATGCTATGCTCCAAGTTGCTATACTCCTTTTTGCACTGTAAGCTACAATGAATAGGAATCTATATTTTTTTGTTATTCGTGCAATGCCATCAAACAACTTTTGGTGAGGCCACTTGAGAATTCCTGGTTGGCATTGACAGGAATGGGTTGCATGCTGATCATACATGCATAGACCAAATTTTTGCATGCACAGTTTTATCTCTGTTAAAAAGTTCCATTTTTCATTAATGCTAAAATTTGAATTGTTATTGCCAACTTTACTGCTTTGTGGATGTGGATGCTATTTGTAGACGGGCGCTATGAAACTTGGCAAAGATGTAGTGGTGCTTACCCAAACTTCATCCTCCGGATCAGTGGCCTTTTTATCGCAGTCTTTTAATGAAGAAAAGGGTGTAAGTATTGTTCCAGTTATTACTTTTATTTTAGTATATCACTCTTTTGAGGATCTTTAAAGTTGACATTGGATGATTTGTTGAAGAATGTTGAGATCCCAGTGGTTACATATCGGAAGGAAGGGCAACACATGGAATTTGATTTGAGTATCCAGTCTGAAGCTACCGCAAAATATCACCTGAATGCAATTAAGAATTTTTCACCCTTTACCAAGTACTACCTTGGAGAAAAGATAGGGCTTTTTGGTGAACAAGACACTGGAACTCAGATTTATATATGGAATTTAGATAAATGGGGCACAAATTACACCTTGGAGTGGCATTCTGGGAAGTCTTCTGAAAATCCTATGCGCAAAGGTCGTGGAGACATACTAATCCGTTCGAGACGAGTCAGATCACGTCAAGGACAGTTAAGTAACAAGGTATGACTATAACTTTTCATCAATAACCTTTCAACTTCATTACAGTAACTTGTAATTCGCCATAGCTTTGTAATGGGCTGCTATTGCTATGATGTTTTGTAAATATACTTCTTGGAAGCTTGGTTTCTGGTAGCTTATGAGGACTTAGTGATAATCCTACTCACACAGTCATATTGAGTACTTAGAATATTTTACATGATTGTGATTTGGAAGGAACTGAATCATTATCTTTTGTAGAAGTCATGACCAGCAATGATTTTTAATTTCATATTGTTGATTCTTCCTCTGCAATCGGATCACATCTCTTTCATGTCATACTCATAGGTGCCCTTGGATTATTCTCTTCAATCCTATTTGGAGGTTATTATTGAGTTGCATGCACCAACCAATTCAACCCAAAAGCTTAAGCTAATGGGGGAGAGGTGGGAAATTCACTTATATTCCAACACTCCCTCTCACGTGGAGGCTCCCTCAGGCCTCAGACGTGGAATAGGAGCGAGCATCAATTATTTTATTTAATTGCGCTAACCAGGATTTGAACTCGAGACCTCTAGCTTTGATACCATATTGAGTTGCATGCTGAAGCGTCCCCTCAAAAGAGAAGACTTAAAAGTGATACAATATCAGTCCCAGGTGGCTGATAACACTTTTATTACATCAGATGGTACATCACCGTACAACTCTACGCAGAAGTGGGCAGTGAAGCGCCACTATCGCGAGGATAACAACTAACACCCATACAACGATATTAACTATGAAGAGGGGGTCATCAGAGTCTTGCGCCATACGGAACTTCCTACGGGTGACTCTATCCACAGACAAGGTTGGGTGCAGGACGGAACCACTACTCAACGTCTTCGGGAATGAAGTCCGGATCTTCCTCTATAAAAATTAAGAATGGGGTGAGTACAAACGTACTCAGCAAGTCCAACCACACCCACAGAGGGGGTATAAACAGAATATAATGCATAGGGTAAACCAAGGATAAGGCTAGGGTTTAGTATGCGGAAAGCTAATTTTTATGCATGGATTTATTTGAAAGAAAGGGGTTTTCAAAAGTCATTATCTTACACTGAGTAACACGTAGGGTTGATCCACACAGGATCCAAGTTTTAAACTGCTACCAGACTCCTCATCCGCCGTAGCACACGGCACAACTGCCGGACACTTTCCCAAAACAACTCACGCTAACCCATCCATTCCCAGAAGAAACACTAGTTATGTGACCACACCGTAACTCGCCCAGTACCGTGGGCACGGCTATTCGAATAAATTTTTAACTCTGCAGAGGTGTGCAACTTTACCCACAAGCGGGGTACCGCAACTCGATCACCTTAGTGTCGGCGCAGATCCCAACAAAGCCATTACCCACCTTAGCTAGACCTAACTAGCCATCACGGGATCCACCAAGGGATCATTGACCTATCACAGAGGTTTTAACCGGGGCATAAGTCACACAGAGCTAATCCCTTCTCCTTAGTCACCCGTTGCTCTCAGCCCTCCTGATGGCTATCAGACTAACTAGTGGGGTTTATGCTAAGCCATTGCCCATACAACGGTCGAGTGGTTTGCACGATAGTGGAGTTAGGTGAGATGACACACCAACTCGGTCCTTAATTGTGACAAGATGGATATCCTCCTTCCTTGCTCAACCACACAGGCACGAGCACCCCATTTGGCAATTCACACAGAAGTGCCATCCATCCTGTCTAAACTTATCTTTCGAAAATTCCACGTTTTCCCTTCCCACACACACTCACGCATTTTCTTTATAAAACAAGTTGTACCGTGTATAAGGTCCTAAGTGTTCTAGCAGCGATTAACGTCCAAACAAATCACATTCATACATTAATCTAGGTGGTCAAGGAATGGTTATAACAAATCAAGGGGTGGCTATCCAACCATATTTTTAATAGGCAAAACATATGCAATTTTATAAAACAGGCCAATAGGTTGTGTTTATAAAAACTAGGACAAAATATGCATCAAAGGGCGGAATTGAACTTGCCGTTCTCAAAGCCTTCCGGGAAGTCCTGATCGAGGTACTGTCCTTCGGGTTCGGGGTCGCAGAATTGGTCCTCGTTCACTTGCTCACAGTACTGCTCGTCGACGGGTTCTCCCTCGTTCACGCCGTGATCTACGATGCATACAAACAAGCACACAATCAAGAAAAAGAAATAAAAGTTTTATCATTGAGATTGAATCGGAAACAATTAAGATATGGAGATAGGAGTAATATTTTTGGACGGTTTCCTAATGGCATGGCCAAAACTATGTTAGGATTGGCGTGGTAAAGTTTCAGATCGATCGGAGATTGTTTGGCGCATGAAATGATAGGCCGAAGAGGGGTTTAGGGTTAAATAAGGATTCAGGGCTCATTTGTAAATAGTTTTGGAATAGAAAAGGACTTAGTTGTAATTTCTAGAAATATTTGGGGCATACTAAAAGGTGTAGGGGCTTATTTAGTATTAAGTTTATATGGTGGAAGGGTTTATTTGTGAATAAGAAAAATAGGAAGGTCTCTTTTGTAAAAGCACTTGAGAGGTGGGAGGGTTCTTAAGAATTAAAAGGAAAGGCAGGGGCCTAAAGGCAAAATTGCCTTTCTTCCTCCCCTTCCCCTCGCTGGAAAACAGAGGAGCGGCGCGGGGTCGCCGGCGGTGGCCCTCGCCGGCGGCCTGGGCCTCGGGGGCGGCCGGGAGGAGGGGGAAAAGGGGCAGCAAGGCTCATGGGGTCGATCCCCGATCGCAGCTCGGGCGAAGGCGGTCCGAGGTGGCCTGGCCACGGCGGGCGGCGGCGGGCCTAAGCCGGCGTCCCGGAGGTGCGGCGGCGGTCAAGGAGAGGGGGAAAAGCACTAGGGGACCCTGTGGAGTCGATTCCCCCGCTCAGCTTGGGCAGTGGTGGCTTGTGGACGGCCCTCCACGGCAGCGGGCGGTAGTGGACAGAGAAGCTCGCGGCGGCGGCACTACAGAGCTAGTGGGGCTGGAGGTGGCAGAGGTGGTTGTGGTGGCCGTGGGCGGCGGCGGGGCCTATTTGTAGGCGTGGCGAGGCGGTGGAGGGGTGGGACGTCGGTGGAGGCCGGCGAGCGGCGCGGTGCGCCTTTAATGGCATTCGTCGTCGCGACGTGCGGCAGCGCGATTCGCGGCGGCGACGCGATGGTTCGGGCAACAAGGACGCGCAGAGAGGACGAGCACGTGGAGGAAGGGGGGCCGGCTGTTGTGTTCCTGCCCGTGAGCAGCGGGGCTCGGGCAGCGAGGCGGCGGCGCTGTTGCTCCACAGTGCGGCTCGGCGGCGCGAGCGGCGAGGCGATCAGGCGAGGCTTGGGGGCGCGTGGAACACGTGCTGCGCGCGCGGCGCGTGGGCAGGCGGGCAGGGCGGCCGTCATCGGTGGGCGGCGAGGCGAGCGGCGCGGCCACGCGGTGCACGTGCGCACGCGTGGGCAAGGCGCGCGTCGAAGTGGCGAGGGGCTCGGCGTGCAGGGGTGCGTACACGCGCGCGTGGACGGGAGCAGGGGTGCGCGCGGCAGCGCGTGGGGCAAGGGCGGCGGCGAGCTGAGTGGCGCTCGGGGGCGCGCGGCAGAGGAGAGGGAGGAAGGAGAGAGAGGGGGAGGAAAAAGAAAAGAGAAAAGGAAAAAGAAAATGGAAAAAGAGAAAGAGAAAGAGAGAGAGATTCGCGGCGGCGACTGTGGCCGGACGCGCACGCGCGCCGGTCGGGCGTGACGCGCGGGTCAAGGGCGAACAGGGAGACGGGACGGCGATGGATTCGGATGTCGGGATCGGGTTTTTCGGAAGATCGGGAGATCGGGCGGGAAAAATGATTTGAGCTCAACGACGAAAAACTTTTGAAAAAATTTAGTGCGTGATTTAATTTCGTGAATTTTTGGGATGTTACACATGCACCAACCTATTCAACCCAAAAACTTAAGCTGATGGAGAGAGGTAGGCAATTCACTTATATTCCAACAGTTATGTTCCTGAATCCTCGTATGAAGATTTCTGTCCAAGGGTCTTTGGTAAATGTTCATGTTGCATATTTGTTTTTACATTATGTTCTATTTACATTCTTGTTTTTATTTGCTAGGTTTTGAACTTTGCAGGTCAAAAGCCGCCCCTTGGCAAAGACTCTTAACAACACTTCTATTATGTCTGGTGAAATTATGGGAATGACTATTGTATTAACTCTCGGGATGAGCAAGGTAGAATGTGAGAGAATGAACTGCGGAATTTTTTTGTACTGGCATGGTCGTTTAATTGAGGTGAGATTATCTATTCTAGTATTAATAGTCACAGTGCATGCTACAGTAGCCTTGGAAAGTGAATTGTAGCATAGCCTGTGTTGAGCACGGGAAATACATGTCGAATGTAACCTTTATTTTCAGAATTAGCTTGAGCATTTTTATTTGTAGTTTTTCTTTTATGTTGCATGCTATTTGCACTCTTTGGCTTTTGTATTCTACAGTATTATAGTCGTATGATATCTAACCTCTTCACATGTACACATCTTTTCACCTCAACTTTTGATTGTGTTTTCATTTTTCAGCCTTACAAACGAGTTGGAGGCCAAAAGCATAGTGCGGATACAGGACGTGGGCTAATAGGAGTTGCAGATATTACAGATCTCATTGTATATCATGGCTTTACATTGTTTTTTAATGTGCTGTTAAGTTCAGTTGTGTCTATCGAATCAACTTTTTCTTTTGCAGGACGAAGAAGATGGCCATTCATGGGTTCTCAACAATAAACAAGGATTTAAAGACTGAGATTTATGCTAAACTCGAGGAGTGGCTTGGTAGGAAAGTGGATGAATACTGGGATGCAAAATATGATAATCTCAAAGTGGTATGGATTTGATATTTTCATTATACTGGAATATTTTTAGATAATTCTGTGCTTTTATATTCATATAAGTATAAAAAGAACATTAATGGATCAGGTGTTTCTTTCCAATCCTTGCTTCTATTTAAGCATCAAGAGATAAATGATTTATACACTAAGTTATCAATGTAGATGATTTATATCATTCTGAAAATACTATCATGTTTTCTTTTGAAAGTGTTTTTCACTCTAGTTAACTTCATCCAGAGAGAAGAGGGGCAGGACTACAAGGATAAGGATGAATGGGTTCAGTGCTACAGTGTCGTAAATGGAGAGTGTTGAATGCTCCGTTCGGCTGTTGGCTCCAGCTCCAGCCCAACAGTATTTTTCTCTCACACCACTCCAGTCACCAGCTCCAACTCCAGCCAGCCCAACAGTATTTTTCTTTCACACCATTCCAGCTCCAGCCTGCCGAACGCAGTGACTACATAGCTGAGAAAAATGTTGTAATTATGTCATTGTGCTCTCCTTTATATCACGAGTTTTTTAAATACTAAATGCATACTAGATGCACTAGAACACTTTTACTTGTGATACCTTTTCTTTTACATGCTTTTAAAGCAATTTTCTGCTCTCTTATGATTTACCATAGACAATGCTCATAGATGATTAAATCTACTGCTTTTATTTTGGCATTGCATATTTCTTGGCTACGAATTGCTTGGAAGTCATTGATCAATTCAAGTTATCTTTGAAGTACTCTTGCACCATTACAGTTACATAATTTTCTCTAGAGAACAAAATGCAATATATAGCCTCAATAAAGCTTGTAAATATGCTTGACCTATTTATTCTGATATTTTTGGGCATATTTATACGTTGTCAATCTCAATTTCAGGTTTTGCTACATGCCACCCTTCAATGGGAAATGTGAGGTTCCAAAGAAAAAAATGGGACGTGGCACCATCGTTGTAGGTGAGAAGAGATCTGGTTATGAAGAGCAAAGTAGGGTTGCCCAGAAAGGAAAGGCAGCAAAAAAGGAACCGTGGTCTGAGAACATTGAGGTTGAAAGGACTAATCAACATGAACAACATATGAAGGTAACTAAAAACTGAGACCGTATAATGCAATTTTTATGGTAAAAACCATGGAAGTAAACCATGTTTGGGAGAGTGTCCAGGGTATCCCAGCAACTATCAACAAGGGAAAAAATTCTTCAAATGGCACCCCAGTAGTGCACACAATCAGCAGTGACGATGGTATGGACTTTGTAGTTGAGACCCCATAAGTTTTTTAATTGATTATCTTGCATAAACTTGAATCCCGTTTCTGCATTTTTTTTAAGAATTCTTTCAGATGATCTTGAATGCACTTATGCACCTCCTCGCGAACCGAGGATAATACCTCTCGCCCTATGTTTAAGAGATTAAGAAGGGGGCCTCCAAAGTCAAATGAAAATGCATGGTAACTAGACCGTCTTTTTTCGGGGTCAATCAAAAACCACCAGCTTTGTTCTCCTAGATTTTGATCTCTCTAACTTAGTCCCTCTGTTTTTTCACTCCCAGCAGGTAAAATGCTTTTGCTTGGAGGCTGATACCTTAGGTGGTGTTGAAATGCACTACTGGAGGAGCGCAGCAGTAGTTTGTAATATATTACAGGCTTTTGAAATGCACCCTGCCTGTTTAAACATTGCATGCTTTTGTGTAGTCCCAAAATTCAAACAATCACTAGGCTATCTTGTTTGTAAATATAGTGGATCAGCCGTTTCTCCATGCTCTCATTGCAGTTTCTCAGGCCATAAAAATGTGTATTTCCGGCCTGTAAAGCCTGCACTGTTCGATCAATGGATGGAGCTTGGACGCAAAGCAATTTCTTTTGGGGTGTTCAGGTGTTTCAGTGTCCTCTCATTCACAGGTAGGACCATGTAACTTTTTTTTTTACTTCATGCCAGAACTGTCATTGCATTACCAGTTTACCACTTGTTGCTTTTATAGTGCTGAGCTCCAATGCTTGTTGCACGGCGTGATGTCTTAATGCACATATCTGGATTGACACTTTTCTTGAAAACAATTCTTCAAAAGATTTTATAGTGGCATAGGAATTCTTTGGCCATCCAATACATTTCATGTTGTTGCTCAAAAATACATTTCATGTTCTTGGGTCACAACTCGAAACATGAAACACCATCAAGAACCCAACCGTATAATTCTCTACTTACAATCGCCGCCGGACGCTAGGTTTTACGGCAGCGTCTACTCGGCGAACTGCTTGCCCTCGAACGTCTGCGCGAACATCCAGTCCGCCGGCGCGACGCTGTAGGCGGTGACTGTCCGGCCCCTCCCGCCGGTGACCTCGAACGACAGCGGCTGGCCGCGGAGGTCGGCGTCGCACTGCCAGTTCTGGCCCCAGTTCCGCCCCATCGGGATCCACCCGGTCCTCGACCCCTTCACCTTCACGGCGGCCACCTCGCCGTCGGCCGCCACGTTGGTGATCAGCACCTGCAGGAAGTGCGCGCTGCCGGTGAGCGTGAACCGCATGCCGCCCGCCCTGTCGCAGCTCACCCTGCGTCACCAACATTCACCAACTGCTCAGTTGCATCATATTCAGAAAACAAAAAAGAATAAAGCAGCATTTGATTATGGTGGCGAATGCCGATCATAGTGGAATTGCCTTTTTTTTCAGACTTAAAAATAATGTTATCAGTAGAGTAGGTGCTAGTGGCAGGATAACTTAATTTTGTATTCTGAGACAAAAAGGATACTTGCTGTATACTCTTGCAGCAGTTGGAACACACTCATAGCATCTGTCTGAAAACGGGGAGGGTGCTCATAATGGACAGCACAGGTCAGATTTGAAAACAGAAAAGGGAGCGGGCACTGACTGAAAGCTGATGTTTTTCTCTGTGCTTTCTAGAGTCTGACGCTTCCTACAATCCTATCCATCGGCCAGCATTCCAAAGTGGCTTGAGACATCCACCGCATATTCTACGATCCAATTCTAATCATCCAACATCATTCTGGGCTTTCGCAAAAGGCATGCGCTGCTCAAGAATGATAACGAAGCCATGTGCCATGGCTTTGCATATTCAGGCTCAACCAAGTTGAAGTATGATAATTTGCCGGGACAGACAGACCCAATGAGCAGCGAGCAGCTCCATGGTTCTCTCGAAATTTGTTTGTTTTCTCCTATTAAGTAGCATTGCTAACGCAATTTCGATGCGTGGTTCTTCAGGGTAGTATTTTACTGCCAAAAATGTGAATCTTGGACAAAGAAAGAAAAATGGAACAGCGAGCAGATCAAGATGAGGCATGTAAGGTACCTCCGGAACTGCACCGGCACGATGTCTGCCTTGGCCTTGGCGACGCGGAGGAATGCGGCCTCCG
Source organism: Panicum virgatum (assembly GCF_016808335.1). NCBI lineage: Eukaryota > Viridiplantae > Streptophyta > Magnoliopsida > Poales > Poaceae > Panicum > Panicum virgatum. The sequence goes on along the minus strand of NC_053139.1, from coordinate 39,293,472 downwards.
ACAGCTCGAGGTGCTCCCGGGGGAAGTTGCACCAGCCGCCGGCCTCGTCGGCGACGCCCATGTTGGCGGGGCAGAAGTCCGTCGCCGTCACCACCACCGTGGGGCTGCCCCGGAGGCACCACTGGATGTGGTTCACGCACCGGAGCTCGTAGCAGCCGCCGCAGCCGCCGCCGCGCCCGAACAGCGCCGCGCTCAGCCCCGCCGTGTAGCGCCCGTACCTGAAGATGTCCAGGTCGCCGTACCCGCAGGCGCCGCCACCTGCAGGAAACCACTGCAGCTTGACTTCTTTCCGCATGTAGTTCAGCAAAGAGAGAGAACAGAAAGCGATGCAGAGATGGAAATTCTTGGATCCAGAATCTAGTCCCCCCCCCCCCACCTTTTCCAAACAAAAGGGTTCCCATTTTCTGAATTTTGTGAGAATTGAAATGTTTGAAGCAAAAAAAAATCGCTGTGAAATTATGGCGTTCCAAACGGGCGTTTAGCCTGGATCAAAAGCCAATCTTTCAAGAGCAGTTGCAATGAATGAATTGCCTGCCAATACTATAGTCATGATAGAATTTACTCACTCTCCATGAGCTGTGTAGACAGTAACAGGATAATAAAGAAAACCTCACACTGTACTAGCTGTACTTGTACGTGCTTGCCTACATAAATTATAACTTGTCGAAGCACCCATTCAATGTGCCTCAACTACAGCTTTCTCAAAGGTCACAAATTTTCAAATCCCATTTTCTTTTGGCTGACACCTGACAGGGACAGCATTAGTGCCGCAGTACCTTTCACAAATCAAGACACTAAGACAGTGCTGCTCTCATCTGCTAGGAGTACTACTCCTGAACATGCTCGGGATGTCCAAAGCCAAGAATCACTCGAATCTTTCTGAAGGAAGGGGAGGAAGTTAAGTTCCACGTTCCATCCCTGAATCTCCCCCTCTGCTACTTCTCCGTATCAGTTTCTCGCCAACCAACTCGCCGGGATCTGCATTCTGCACATCACTAAGCACAATCTCCTCCTTGCCCATCGATTCGTGTTCGCAGACGGCATTCACCTTCTCCATTATTTTCAGCGAAAAATGGGGAAGCGTCCGCAGCCCACTCGCGGAAATGCAGAAAGGCCGGCAGGGGGAGAAGGGTGAGGAAGAACTCACTGATTGACACTGCTGGCTTCCCTGAAGCTACATTGCTGCTGGTACGAATACGGTGGTGAGGAAACGCAAGAGGCGCGTACCGTCGTTGAGCGGGTGCGGCTGGAACTCCTTGACGTAGGTGGCGGTGCCGAGCCTCCAGTCCTCGTAGCCACCGCCGCCGAGCCGTACGCCGCCGCCGAAGCCGGCGCCGGAGAGGACTAGCAGCAGCAGCAGCAGCAGCAAGAGCAGAGGCAGCGACCCCATCGTGCCGCCTCCCTCCCTTGGTCCGGTGATCGACCGGAGCCGCTTCTGGACGCCGCGAGATGAGACGAGAGCAACGGCGAGAGGGGAGAATGAAGAGCCTTTCTTGGAGGTGTTCTTGGACTGTCTGAACTGAAACGTGCAGTGTGCGTAGCCGGTGATGGGAGGGGAGGAGACCGGAATGGGGGGAGTCAAAGGTGACAGAGCTGGGCACCAGGCGAGGACCGGCGGGTTGTGGGAGAAGGGGGAGGGAGAGGGAAGGCGAGGCCGCTTTTGCCCGCCCGCCCGCTTCCTTTCTGCACAGGCTTTATTGGGATTTGCAGCAGTGTGGGTCAGGAATCAGGAGGGAGCAGCCGCGGCGGCTGCCCTTTTGAGGACCTTGCCCTGACCTGACCGGGGAGAAGACGGGGCAGGAGTAGAGGGCTGACCGCGAGGAGAATTGTCTTTTGCACCGGCGCCCTCCCGGAAAATCAGGTCACCGGTAAACGCAAAAACACAAAATTTTATAAAGAAATTTTGTTAATTTGAAGTACTAAATAAAATCTATTTATAAAATTTTTTGTATGAATGGGTTGTAAATCACGAGACGAATCTAATGAATCTACTTAATCTATGATTTGCAACAGTGATGCTACAGTAACCATCCGCTAATTATTAATTAATCATGAATTAATTAGTATCATTAGATTCGTCTCGCGATTTACACCCCATCTGTAAAAAAATTTGTAAATAGACTTTATTTAGTATTTCAAATTGGTATGATTCCATCGCAAAATTTTTTTGCGTTTACACGCCGACGAACTAAACACAGCCCAAAGTAGCGGTTTCTCACATCGGCATCTCGTTGATGGAGTGATTGATCCAGTTCATCCTCGAATCGAGATTCAGATATTGGCCATGTTTAGTTCCCACTCCATAAATCCGTAAACACAAAAAAAAACATCACATCGAATGTTTGGACATATGCATGGAGTACTAAATGAAGTCTATTTACAAAACTTTTTGCATGGATGGGCTGTAAATCGTGAGACGAATCTAATGAGCCTACTTAATCTATGATTTTGCAACAGTGATGCTACAATAACCATCCGCTAATTATGGATTAATTAGCATCATTAGATTCGTCTCGCGATTTACAACCCATCTGTGCAAAAAGTTTTGTAAATAGACTTCATTTAGTACTTCAAATTAGCAAGATTCTTTTGCAAAAAAATTTTTCTTCAACTAAACAGGGCCATTGCAATGTTCAGAGTTCAGACTTTGCAGTCCTGTCTGAATTGCATTTCATCCATTGGCATCCTCACGAGTATCATTTTTCCTGTTGAAGGCGTTAGCGTGGGAACCTCTCGATCTGTATGGACAAATTCAGAGATCGACTCAGTGCGATTTCTAGATCACAAATTGACCGAAAGTCACAAGATCGTCAATGATCCTCACGTTAAGAGTTTTTTAAGAAGACAGTCGATGACGTGAGAATTTTATTACGACATGAGGACAAGGCAAAGGTTGAAGGAAGAATTTAGAAGATCGAAGCTTAGTCTTTTTCTTTCTTTCTTATTTTTTTTCTTATCTTTTGCATTCTTCGTTTAGAAGTTTAGAGTCTAAGAGGCTGGACTAGTTTACGGTTGCCCGTAACTTGACTTCTGTACAGTCGATTTTGGGACCGCGATCCATTCAACCATTCTTTTTCCGGCTCATAGCATCCGCCTAATCATTGACGTCATAATAGGGCAAACACGGCGGAGGCTGACAGGCCACTGTCCCTCATGTCATCTCTCACCTAGTCGAAGCCTAGTCGTCTCGCTCCCCTACTCCACTCAAACAATATATCAGCATATGTTATATACAAATATATAACAATTTTGTGTAATGAAAAATTTATTGATTAGTTTTGTATCAAAATATGATAGAGAAAAATTCTAAATATAAAAATTCCATAAAAAGTCGGATGAGAATATTTTGCGATAAATTTTTGAAAGAAACATCTGAAAAATTTTCTATATGAAAAAATTATGTAGCTAAAAAATCGGAGCAAAAGAATGTCAAGCAGAGAACTTGGAGATAAAAGTTTGAACACAAAATTTCAAGACAAAAAAATTCAGGAAACAAAAAAAACTGGAACAAAATTTTTTTTCAAGAAAAACATATAACACACAAAAGTTAGCAAAAGAAAATTCAGAAAAACTTAAAAAGAAATAGAAAAGACGGAACAGAAAAGGAAAAATGGAATAAAGAAGTGAAACTGGGAGGCGTGAAGGGAGCTGTAGCGCGTGGCCCACCGGCCCCCACGTGCGCGGGCAGCAGCTGCGTCGACCGCGTGGAGCGCTCTGCGTGGTCAACCGTAAAACCAGTTTTCGGAGAATCTAAGTACTCACGTAAGTTTTTGGTTTTGTGGCCAGATATTTTTTTTAGTCAGTAGACATTCACCTGTGAATGTTCAAGACCGAGGTTTTCAGTTAATCTAAAAAATCCATTGGCATCATGTTTTCTAGTGGCGACGTGTGCAGCTGCAGACAGAGGCCCTGTTTGTTTCCGCTTTTCTGGACTTCGCTTTTCTGAGAATCAGGATTCTGAGATAAGCCAGCTGTCTGGAGAATCGGCTGTCTGAATATGCTGGGTGTTTGGCAATCCTGATTATTTTGAGCCGATTCTCTGAGCTGAGTGGTATAAAGTCTGAAATACCCTTGAGGCTGAGGATATCTCATTTGTTTGCTAAATACGAGCAGAATTCAATAATTCTTATATTTTTTTACAATCTTGACTACATAATTATATTACTATTAGGTCAAATAGATTAATATCACAATTAGCCCAAGAGATGTACCAGCACTAATTTCTAAACATTGAGTACATAAATGATGGATACAACTAATTTATAAACTAAATCACGAAACCATAACGGTAGCGATCGCATCACGAAATGCATTCATATCGACATCATCTCCAGTACCACCATCGTCATCATAAGTGGGATGAGGACTATCATCTTCAACGTCTTCTTCAAAATGCGGATCTTCTAAGTCACATTCCCTAATGAAATTGTGAAGGGCCATACAAGCAACTATAATCTTGGACTGCTTGTTAACTGGATAACTGGGCAAGTTCTTGAGAATGCGCCACTTCATCTTTAGAACTCCAAATGACCGCTCAATCACATTTCTAAGGGATGAATGTGCATGATTAAACACCTCTTTCAATCCCACTGGTTGGTGACCATGACGCCATTTGGAAACATGATACCTTTGTCCCTTGTAGGGTGCAAGAAATCCTTTTCTATTAGGGTATCCAGAGTCAACAAGATAATACTTTCCTGCATATCAAATTTATGTCATGTTACGTAGCAATGAGGAATTATTGATCGAAAAATAAATTGCCCGCAACTTGTTCTTACCATGAGGAGGATGCGGAAACTGCTCCTTGTATGTGACTAGCGTATCCAATAGTACACGAGTGTCATGAATAGAACCAGGCCAACCGGTGACAACAAATATGAACCGCATATCAAAGTCACATACCGTCATCACATTTTGTGAGGCATACTTATGGCGACCAATGTATTTGGGTTGCTCACTTAATGACACAGTTACCGGTATATGAGTACCATCTATTGCACCTATGCAATCTTCAAAATGCGGCCAGAACCTTGCTTCTTGCAGTCTATGATAGATTGTACCAAAATGTGGATCTTTTGGCCTCACAATATCAAAAGCTAATCTCATAATGGAATCAAGAACTGCTGTAAATTTTCTACTGATAGTTTCTAATGATCGACGAAACTTGTTCCTGCATTGCCTAAAAGATTGAGGTGCACCACAAGCCCATAAAAACATTCCTAAGGCTTCCTTGCTACAATATACTCTGCTTGATTTCAATCCATAATTCTGTACCAAGGTGTCATGAAGCCGTAAGAAAACTGACCTTCGCATTCTGAACATGTCATAGCAATCAACTAGATTTTGTAGTGTTAACTCAACCCACTGTATACCGGTCATGACAGGTAATGAAGAATTATGTATTGTCTTCTTGTGCAGATTGCCTGATGCCATCCATTCCAAAGCAACCATTGCTACCATAAAATCGTCGTCGTCATCATCAGACTCATCCACAACCATGGCATTCTGAGACTTAGAAGTGTCTCCAGATTCATTAGAACAGCTAGAAGAACTCATAGATAATGAAAGCCTGTAAAAAGTAACAATTAGCAAGCCAAATTTTTATTGGTACAACATAACTGATAAATGTCTTATGAAACAAATACTCCAGTATCACACACATCAAACTTAAGGATGCAAGGAAAATGTCTCACACAACCAACTTAAGGACAATAAAAAAACACACTAATGCTTCTTCCTGTTCTCCCATGCCCTCCTTAGCCAACTCAGCCTTCCATTTGGTGTCTTCAGTGTAATGAAGACATCACGGTTCTCCTTCTTGGTAAAAAGTTGTGTAGTATAGAAGTGTTCATCACTCCCTTCCTCAGCCCCATCATTAATGACTTGCTCCAACATACTTCCAATCTCATCTCTAACAAGATCAACAACTTGTGAAGTAGCAGACTGTTTACTACTCTGAGCTTTAATCTCATATGCTTCAACCAAACGCTTCATGCATTGGTCTCTGAAAGTCTTCTTCTTCTTTCCCTTAGGTGAGTGATGTGCAACCCTTTTTCCTGCTCTCCTCTCTGTATTAGTTCCAATCCCACCTATCTCTCCATCATCATTACCAGCAACATTATTACCGGCAACATCACCCTCCCCAATTTCATCATCATTGACATGCCCAGTTGGAACATAAGAGGTCTCATTTGTAACTATAACAGCTTCAAACATTATTCTCATTTGGTCCTCATGCTCAAATGGTAAAAATCTGAAATTAGAAGTACATCCAGGCATGGCCTACAAAATATATTAATGCATCCATTAGACAATTTGTTGAAGAATAGAAACTTTGCCGACAAAATATATTAATGCATTCATTAGACAATTTGCTCACATTTTCTTGTTCCTTCCACCAATCATCATCAACAACAATACAACCAGTATTGGGATCCCTTCCCAATCCGGTGGCTCTCAAGTTTAAGGTCTTCCATTGTGTATACTTTTTTTCAGTACATCCCATCGGTTCTTCATTTGCCCTTCAGTGTATGGCCTTTTGGTTCATTCATAAAATTTCCGAACCAGATTTACATATCCCACATTGTTCAAACATTGTTGAGGGCGATTGTGGGCAAGAACTTCTTCGCATCAGATATCATTGAAAACTTTGGCAGCAAAGTAATCCCATTTTGCTACAACCTTTCCTGATTTTTGCATCTAAACATACAAGGTCTATTATTCCAAAAAAATTGTACAACCAACTACTGTCCAATCCACATGCTGGTTAGAAAGTAAACTAAGGCCTTGTTTAGTTTCCAAAAAATATTGCTAAATAACTGCATGGCTGCCTAATCAAAATTCCAACTAACAATTCATGTTCCTGAAGATCTACCCATATTGCAGAAAATAACTGGAATCCCATACAAATCTTTGCATCTCATGCTACTCCAGAGGTCATAATGCCAGCATAAATAGCTCAAAAATAAACTATGCTCAGGTCCAATCCACATTCCAGCAACAAGGGCGGCAGCGTACCTTGGAGGCGGCGGTGGCGCACGGCAGGGGTGGCGGCGGCGCACTGCAGGGGTGGGCAGCGTAGATCCGGCGTCAGTCAGTGTCGCTGGCGCTACTGGAGGCGGTGCTGCTCCAGGAGGGAAAAAAGTGTGGCGCCGTCAGTCATGGGCCGGCGGTGCTGCTCCAGGAGGGAAAAAAAGTGTGGCGGCGTACCTCTGGAGGCAGGGGAGGGCAGGACACCGCGGATCCGGAGGGAGGCGACGTCAGGGGAGGACAGGGCCGCGGGTGTTGCTCCTATTGGGGGAGAAGGCAGGGGCACCGGCGCTGCTTTCTCTCGAGGGACGGAAGGGCCGGCGATGCTTGGTCTTGCGAGGACAGGGCACGAATCAGGTGGCGGCGGCATTGCTTCGGAGAAAAGAAAAAGAAGGGCGGCGTGCGTACCTGGCGTACGGGCGGCGGCGGAGCGATTCTAAGGCGATGCCGACGCGTAGCGGTGCGAGGCGCGCGGGATCTCGCGGCGCTCTGAGCTCGCTCCGGGCCACGCGCGCGAGGGGCCGCGTCTCCCCGACGGTCTGGCGGACAGCGCAGAAGGGGCCTGGGTTGGCGGCGGCGGATCTCGGGGAGGAGCACTGGACGGGAGGCCAGGGGCTCGGGGAGGAGCGCTGGACGGGGGGTGGGGGCTCGAGCTCGGGGACGGGGGTAGGGAGAGGAAAATCCCCTCGCTTCTCGCGTGCGCGACTCCAGCGACGCGGTGGGGAGAATCCCATTTTACTTGTATTCACGATTCCAGGAGAAGTGGCGACGCAGGTAAGCGAAAAATAGCAGATCGTTTGGGTGGGATTGTGGATTATTTCCATCCACAATCGGATTATAAGCGAATACAAACACGGCCAGAGGAGCGTGAGTGAGGACTCCGTTCCGTTGGAACAGAGAGCACAATTAGGTTGTGAGTGTGTGTGTGTGTCCTTGACGTTTTTTTTTATTAAACGTACCTATATTACTGGTTAAGAAAAATGTACAAATACGCATACGAGTACAGATACGCAGGAGGATACAAGAACAGCTGTCCAACCAACTTACACAGAGGACCTTGAGAAAAGCACAAATTACAAAAAGATCCCCCTGGACCCTGTGAAATCTCCAAGAACCAGAAGCCTCCCACGACCGCCACCGTCGATCCGTCGCCAGCCGTCGCCGAAGAAGAAGGCTCCAAGGCGACCCCAGATCTGGAGGAACCCCATCTCATGGAAGCTTTGAAAGGAGCCGCAGTAGCCACCCGACACAAAGGTCGGGATAGAAACACCGATGAAGGAACGTCGGCCGGGGACACACCCCAAGCTCCTCCGACCATGGATCGAACCCCGCGCGTCGACTCGTGCCGCGGGGAAGTCGAGGTCGATCCACTCTCCAGCCAACCGCAGCTGTCGAAGCACCCATGACCAAGCACAAAGGCCGGAACCAGCCGCCGTCGCCAAGGACGACAAGCCTCCGCCAGCGGGGAAGACAAACCCCCAGAGGGCAAACAAAAGCTCCATCCCCAACTCAACGGGAGAGCACAAAAGGTCCTTCCCCAACGCAAAGAGGAAGACCAAGACTAACCTCGTACATATCTCGCCGGGGACGCCGCCGCCGATGCCATCGTCGCCGGAGAAACACCGAGGTAGACTAACCCTAGCCAGTGATATAGAAGACGCCGGCGGGATAGAGGAGCTACTAGACCTAAGCCTAAAGCTATACAAGACCCTCCCGCCAAGGAGCCGGGCACCCCTCTCATATCTGCCGCCGGTGAGGACGCCGGAGGAGAGGGGGCCGGCGGATCGATGGAGGGAAGACGAGTCACCCTCCAAATCGCCTTGTGGCACTGTAGAAAGGGGAACGACAGTTCGAGGCGAAAGCTTGTGTGTCCTTGACGTTGGGAGTGATTGCTGGCGTCTGTGCCGGTGCCTGGCTAGTGGCCACGGACTGCGGCGAGATACGCCTGCCTGATCCAACGCAATCCCCGCCTGAGCGTACGTAGGAGTACTGTTTCTTGACATGGTCCAGGACTGTCGGCCCGTACCGATCCGCCATCGCAGGGTTTTTTTTTTTCTCTCTCTTTTTTTAAAGAGGTTTTATTTATTGCAATCGTAAATTTGGGTGGGCTGTATGAGAGCAGTCCCAATCCCGAAAATAGTTGGTGGTTTCCATAGCTGCCGTCTCAGAAAGAAACTCTATTTAGAAACTAGAGCATCCAACGCATCGAGTTTTCATGTGGGTCCATAATTAATTCTAGGGATCTCTTTCTCTCCCCTTTCACGCGCTCTTTCCAGGCTGCGGCAGCGAGCAGGGCAGCAACTCCAGCACGCAGCTGCGTTGGATGGAGCGCCAACACCGTTTCTTGCATGAGAAACGGTTTCCTCCTCAATCCCTCCCTCCGCAATAAATCTGGTGCCATATCAGCACCGTTGCTTATGTGGCAGTGAAGAAACCATCGTGATTGGTCTTGTTTGGTTTGTGCTCCAAAGTAGCGCTAGTAAAATGTAACAACTTTGACTGTTAATTACGGTGTCACACAAAGTCAGTTTACAAAACCAACTTCAGAACAAAGCCAGCCCATATGACTCACTCCATCAGAAGAGCAGGCCCAGCTGCATCACGTGCATGTGGCGCTGCAGGTGACAGCTCGGTAAACCATCAATAATTTCATTGGGCCGGCCCATTTAATTGTTTGAGTGGTGTGGTGCCATCTAAATAGGAGAGAGATTGTTTACATGTATACAGAAAAATACAACAAAGGACCCGCCCATTTAATTATTTGAGTACCGGGGTGCCATCTAAATAGGAGAGAGGTTGTTTGTATACATGCCGAAAAAAGACAATAAAGATGATGTCACCCACATGCCATCAAATTCAGAACTAAAAAACTATAAGTATTAAATCAAGTATCCAAATTAAATTTAAGTTGCACCATTATTTTTTATAACAAGATCTTCAAAACAAGACCGCACTTGCTTATATTTGGATGATATTTTTAAAAAACATTTTCTATAATAATAAATAAATAATTTCGGATCATGGGAACAAATAATTTAACAACACAAACAAATAATTATTTCTGTGAACAAAAAATTAAAAATAACGAATAAATAATAATGTATAATGAACAAAATATTACACGTCGCGAACATTTAATTGTATAGAATAAATAATAAAAACCATATCACGAACAAATGAGTCAACATCACGGAACAATTTAATCTATAAACCGAACAAATAATTTGACGTTGTGAACAAATTATTTAGACGCATATTACATAAAGATAAATACATCTACACTGTAAAAAAATATTTTTGTAAGCATCATGAGCTAAACAAAGTAGCATATAAAAAATTAGATCATTTCAGACACCAATTCATGAATCTACAAGACAAATAAATTAGTATAAATTGAGTATGGCTGGCTTTTAAATGTAAACAAATAGTTTTATACTATAATTTATCGTTCTTCACTAACTGTATAAAGGAACAGAAAAAATAAAAATAGAAGAGAGGAAGATAAATTTATAACTAGAACCGTATGTATATGATCTAAGAAGAAGTAAGTATAACTGCTAGGAAAGAAAGGAAATGGAAGAAAAAGCTATCGTAACACAGGGAAGGAAATAATGTACAAAAAAAATCATGTCAACAAAGAGAAGAAGAATAAAAAAGAAAAGAAAAGACGGAAAGGTAAAAAAAGATAAGCTCCTTACGGGGAAGAAGAAATAAAAATAGAAAATATAAATGCATGTGTGGCTATAGCCTAGCTAGTGGCTAGATACTATATTCTACAACTGACAGCAATAATAAAAATAAATTCACTTACACCTTCTCACGTGACACGCCTCCCCATGCAGCTACTTAGATATTCTAGTATTAATTGCTGCACTGACCTGTTGGGCTAATTTACTGCTACAGCCCATATAAGATTGTCTTCAGGCTATGGGCCAAGGGGTTATCGCGCGAGTGATATATAGCCTTGGCAGCGGCGGTTTTTTTTATTTTTTATTTTTTATTTTTGTTTTTTACAAAAATATAATTTTGTTTTCAAAATTTACAGGAATATACCCCGGCCGCCCCGCTGTTGGGCGGCTGGGACCTGGCCGCCCCGCTGCGGGGCGGCAGGGGCTTTTTTGCAAAAATTTTGCGAAAATTTTTGCAGAAAAGCGCCTGGAGGACCGGTCGCCCGACAGCGGGGCGGCCGCCTCCCAGATACCGCTGACCCTCATTTGCTTCACCAAAAATTCAGAAAAAAAAATTCTCGGTTTGTCGTAATACTATTCGTATAAAAGACAATAAAAAGAATGTGCCTTTGGTTTGTAAACAATGGCGGTTCCCGTACTTGCAGCATTCTGAACTCATAATTCGAACTAATCAGCGCAGTCTCATGCATTTAGAAGATCAACGACTACACCAAGACGACAGGTCCATAATAACAATAGAGAAAAAAGTGGCAACAACTAACCACCACTACCGTGCCGACCTCTCTTACGTTGTGCGTGTATGTGATCTGTAGGGTAGCTATGACGGTGCGGTGGCCTCACGTCTCTGGCAGGACGGTGTAACTGAGCCAGAGGTGTATGCAAGCTGGGATCATCGTCCTGGGCAGGCGTAGCAAACAACCATGTAAAGTCATCGAAGGAGACTTCGTCGTTATCTTGAGACCACCCTACGGATCACAAAAAACTTTTTTTAAAGCAATGTTAAATAGGGAATGCAATTCCGTACAAATGATTGTACGTACCCTTTGTTGGAGGTGGTGGTGGTGGTGGATAGGAAAAAACTCCTTGATATCCTCCTGGTGGCGGCATAGGGTGATATGAAGAAGGCCCCGCTCCGGTGAACTGTTGTGATCCTGAGTGTAAATAGTAATGTATGAGCCTTCGACCATAAAACATAAGCAAATAAAATTATGCACCATATATTTACCAAATCAAATCACGCGCTAAGTAATTTCAAAATCTCTTTTCAATCGTTGAGCTCAGTCCATTCAAAATCATTCCCCGCCCGATCTCCCGATCTCCCAAAAACCTGGTCCCGATATCCAACCGCTGTTCCGTCTCCTTGTTCCTTCTCGTCCCGTGCGCCACGCCCGACCGGCGCGCGTGCGCGACCGGCCGCGGTCGCCGCCGCAGAATCCGCCGAGCGATCTCTCTTTTCACTCTCTCTTTTCCTCTTTTTCTTTTTCCCTCCCCTTTTCTTTTTACCTTTTCCTTTTTCTTTTCTTTTTCTCCCTCCCACTCTCCTTGCTTCCCTCTCTCCTCCCCCGCGCGCTGCAGGGCAGCCCGCTCGCCGCGCCGCCCCGGCCACGCCCGCGCGTGCACCTGCCTCGGCGCTGCCCACGCGGACGCGCGCGCCCCGCTCCCGGCCTGCCCACGCGCACGCGCATGCCCCAGCACGTAGAGCCCCTCGCTGCCTCGACGCGCGCCCGGCCCACGCGTGCGCACGCGCACTGCGTGGCCGCGCCGCCCGCCCCTGCCACCCGCCTCGCTGAGCCGCCGTACCGCTCGCCTGCCTCGACGCGCACCACGCGCCCCACATCGCCACGCCGGCCGCCAGGGACGCCCAGCGCCTGCTCCACGCGCGCACACGCGCACGCACTCCGCATGCTCGGGATACTCGCCGCGCGCGCTCTGCTCCCAGTCCACGCGCGTCCCTGTGCGCCTCGGGTGCTCGCCGCGCCGCTCGTGCCTGCCCGAGACGTCTCGTCGTCTTGTGGCCGCCTCGCCGCCCGTGCCGCCGCTCCACGACGCCGTGGTAGTGGCCAAACGCCATTAAGGCGCAACGCCCAACTCGCCGGACCACCACCAACGAGGCCCCTCCCTTCCACCGCCTCGCCGCGCCTACAAATAGGCCACCTCGTCGCCCAGCATCCTCACAACCTCCACCGCCGCCTCTAGCCCTCGCCCAAGCCATGCAGTGCCGCCACGCCAAGCTCCAAGGCCGGCCGCCGCCCGCCTCCATTGAGCCGCCTTCCCGAGACGTCTTCGCCCAAGGTGAGGGCAAGGATAGAGCCTCCTCGACCCCCACGACCCCTTCAACCACCTCGAGTCCATTCCTCGAGCCCACAACACCGCCTCCGCGTCCACCTCCGGCCATCTCCGCGCGACCACCGTGGCCACGCCACCACGGGCCGTCTCCGCTCGAATCGAGTGGGGGAAACAAACCCTCTCGGGCCCCGCAAGTTTTTCCCCCACTCGACCGGGCGCCGCCGGCGTTGCGCCGCCCCCTCCCCTGTTTCTCAGCGAGGGGGAGGAAGAAGACAGGCCATTTTACCCATACCCCCCTGCCTTTGTTTCTATTCATTTAAGAACCCTCCCACTCTTTAGCTTTTTGCAAAATAAACCCTATCTCTTATTATTTTTCAAAATAAACCCTTCCACCATATAAACTTAATTCTAAATAAACCCCCACACCTTTTAGTATGCCCCAAATTTTTCTAGAAATTACAACTAAGTCCTTTTCTATTCCAGACAATTTACAAATGAGCCCCTGGATCCGTATTTAACCCTAAATCCCTCTCCAACCTATCATTTCATGCGCCAAACTCCACTAACTCGTGCCTGTGTGGCAGAGCAAGGAAGGGAGATATCCATCTTGTCACAATTAAGGACCGAGTTGGTGTGTCATCTCACCTAACTCCACTATCGTGCAAACCACTCGACCGTTGTATGGGCAACGGCTTAGTATAAAAACCACTAGTTAGTCTGATAGCCATCAGGAGAACTGAGAGCAACGGGTGATCAAGGAGAAGAGATTAGCTCTGTGTGACTTATGCCTCGGTTACAACCTCTGTGATAGGTCAATGACCCCTTGGTGGATCCCGTGATGGCTAGTCAGGTCTAGCTATGGTGGGTAATGACTTTGTTGGGATATGCACCGACACTACTGTGATCGAGCTGTGGTACCCCGCTTGTGGGTAAAGTTGCACACCTCTGCAGAGTTAAAATCTATTCGAATAGTCGTGCCCACGGTACTGGGCGAGTTACGGTGTTGTCACATAACTAGTGTTTCTTCTGGGAATGGATGGATTGGCGTGAGTTGTTTTAGAAAAGTGTCCGGCAGTTGTGCCGTGTGCTACGGCGGATGAGGAGTCCGGTAGCAACTTAAAACTTGGATCGTGTGTTACTCGAAAAACTTGCTTTGAAAATCCTTCCTTTCAAATGAACCCTTACATAAAAATCAGCTTTCCGCAAATTAAACCCTAGCCTTACCCTTGATTTACCCTGTGCATTATATTTTGTTTATACCCCCTCCGTGGGTGTGGTTGAACTTGCTGAGTACGTTTGTACTCACCCCATTCTTAATTTTTACAGAGGAAGATCCAGACTTCGTTCCCGAAGACGTTGAGTAGAGGTTTCGTCCTGCACCCAACCTTGCATGTGGATAAGGTCACCTGCAGAAAGTTCCGTATGGCGCAAGACTCTGATGACCCCCTCTTCGTAGTTAATATCGTTGTGTTGGTGTTAGTTGTTATCCTCGCGATAGTGGCGCTTCACTGCCCACTTCCGCGTAGAGTTGTACGGTGATGTACCATCTGATGTAATAAAAGTGTTATCAGCCTCCTAGGACTGATATTGTATCACTTTTAAGTCTTCTCTTATGAGGGGACGCTTCAGGTGGTATCAGAGCCGTAGGTTGGCCGTAGGACGTGACCCCTAGGATCGAGACCCCTTCTTCGAGCCTTTTCACATTAGGATTTTTCCTTACTTAATCCTTTTTCCACACAAACACTCACCGCTGATTCTTGCCCTGTTCCAGATGGCTGACAATGAATGGAGTGGCGGAATCTGCCACGTAGAGCCCAGCCTTCCTAAGTTATTGATACTCAGCCTGGAACGCATCGGAGTGGTGGACCCACCAGAGTATGTCTACTGGGAATACGACTCCAGGGGCACTCTGCGGTGCGACGTGATGATTTTCGTGGGAAGAAGCACCCGCTACCCTGACGTAGACCCCTGGTTCATCTCCACCACTGGCTTTCGCTTCCCTGACACCTACCGAAAGGAAGAGGACACTCATGGATTGCCCGGATGATAGGACTTGGAAGAGAAGAAGAAGACCTAGAAGATACTGTCTCCCACCTATCCATCTACCTCACCGGTCTTGATAAACTTTACCGCGAACAGGCGGCACAATTGAAGCAACAAATCCACAGAGCAGAAAAGGCAACCCAAAAACTGGAAGAACAACAGATAAGAGCCGCACGCGCCGAGTATTCCCTAGCCGCTCCCCAAGCCCAATGGCAAGAATACGAGGCTCGCAGAGGTATAGGTGGATGGATAGAAGAAGAACCCGAAGGGACCCATTGGGATAAGGGTACTCAGACGAATATGTTATGATGGAGCAGTGTCTTCCCCCAAAGAAGAGTCCCCATGATAGGAGTAGCACTCCAAGCTAGAACCCTATCCTAATAATCGTGTATCCCTAAAATCTATATCCCACCACGTTGTAATAATAAATACCATCTACCCCCTTTTGTATCCAAATATTTGTGCAAGCTTGTTCACCCTATCTTTGTTTTCAGATGGCTGAGGAAGGATGGACCCAGGGCAATTGCCAAGCTGCACCTGGTTTCCCCAGTCTCTTGATCAATGCCCTGGAAAGCCTTGGCGTTACGGAACACCAAAGGTACTACAGCAGAGAGTACGAGCACCATGGTACCCTCCGCTGCAGGGTGATCCTGGTCATCGCCAGAAGTGACCGCTACCCCGACATCTAGCCATGGCGAGTGACCGCCACAGGGTTTAGGCACTAGGACACCTATCCCTTGGCCGTCAGGAAGGCGCTCCGTTATCGATGCCGAATTTTTGAAAGACACCTCGCCCCCACACCAATGAGGTTCTTCCCGCCGGCCATCTAAACCCCAGTTTGGGAAGCTCGCATGAGAAGTCTAGAACGGCGCCGCCATGAAGAAGACCCCCTGTACCAAGTGGTTACCTACCTAGCATCTTTGGATCAGCTCTTTGATGAGCAAGCCAACATTCTGAGAGAGCAGACCCATCGAGCCGAGCAAGCAGAGCTCGCGGTAAGACTGCAGCAGATCCGGGCAGCCCAGGCCGAGGTAAGAGCCGCAGCCGCGGTCAGCAGTGAAGCGGTTGCTCAGGAGAGCCTCAGGCAAGCCCGAGACCGGCGTATGCAAGAATGGACCAGAAGCGGAACGCCAGTCCCGGCAATTGGGGAAGACCATATTCTACTCGGGACGCCCATCATAGGATGGGGACCACTCTTGGGAAACCCACAAGCCCCACCCGAGAACTATAAAGGGCCTACTGCCGTCGTTGAAAGAGAGGCGGCTGCGCAACCCCAGGAAAATGGAAACCTAGAGGACGGCGAGCAAGGACTACTCGCACACTCCGCCCCGGAAGAAGGCTCACCCCGCGAGTAGAATGCCCGATGCCACCCTAGTGTTGTACCCTCCCAGCCCCTCTGGCTTAAGTTGTACCCTTAAGTGTGATCCTGTACCCGGACGTGTAGTACACGTTTTAGTCTTGTCCCCGTGATGTACCCTGACTTGCAGTAATAAAGTTGTTTGTGCTTGTTTGCTATGTTTGTGTGCTTGATTGCTTTTCGGCGGAAGGTGGATTCTGCCTTTTCAAAAATACGAATTAAGCAACTTAAACATCACATAATCTTAATCCCAATCTCACAAAGACTCTACCCCATCTACAGATGGCTTCCCGAAGCGGTACGAGGGCCTCCCACAACCGGACCCCTGCAGCCGCTAATGCAGGAGTACAGCCTAATGGGCAGAACCCTCCTCAGGAAGAACAGAAGTGAGCCAGAACAGAGGAGAAAATCAAGGAGAGGTGCCACTGCCACCACCGCAACCCTTTGGGGACCTGGCACAGATAATACACAACCAAACCCTCATACTGGAAGCACTGGCCAATGCCCTCGTCAACAAGCGGCCACGAGAGCAGACCATGAACGACAAGCTGACAGCTTTTCTGATGACCAAGCCGCCCACCTTTGCCGGATCCAACAACCCCTTGGATGCAGACAACTGGCTACGTGTGATCCAGAGGAAGCTCGAGCCATTCGAATGTCAAGATCGAGACAAAGTTCTCCTAGCAGCTCACCAACTCACTGGAACTGCCTTAGCCTGGTGGGAAAATTACTGTGCCGCTGCCAAAGATGCCTCCACCATCATGTGGAAAGAGTTTGTGAAGGAGTTCCGTCTTTACCATATCCCCCTCAACCACCATGAAGCGCAAGGCAGATGAGTTCCAAGCACTGCAAGAAGGGAGCATGCCAGTAGAAGAATACACCCACCAGTTCATGGAACTAGCCCGATATGCACCAGAGGAAGTGAACGATGATGAAAAGAAGCATGACATGTTCAATAAAGGATTGAACCCAGAACTCCGGACCTTCCTTACCCCTCAGATCTACCCCGACTTCAATACTCTAATGAACAAGGCTATTCTCACAGAGAGGGCCAAAACTGAAGAAAGGAGGGATAACAAGCGCAAGTTTCTGGAAAGCAAGGCCCGCCAGCATGACTGCTTCCAGAAACCAAGGAATTCCAGCTATATGGCACCAAGATATCAGGCCCCA
The DNA here is from genome assembly GCF_016808335.1 of Panicum virgatum. NCBI lineage: Eukaryota > Viridiplantae > Streptophyta > Magnoliopsida > Poales > Poaceae > Panicum > Panicum virgatum. The sequence continues at coordinate 39,275,898 of NC_053139.1, read as the reverse complement.
ATGCAGTATAGGACTCAGTCCCAGGTGACAGGGCCACAGGCCCCTAACACACAGTTTAGGAGCCAGAACACCATGAAGGCCCCGCAGAGTAATGCAAGCCAAGTCACCACCAACAATAGCAATGCTAGGGCCTGTTTCAACTGCCGAGAGACAGGACATTTCATTGCCAACTGCCCATACGCCAAGAACAAGCCTGCTACATCAGCCTTCTCCAACACGGTAAATGGACCAAGTCCAGTTTTGTCAGGTGCCAACCGAGTGCCCATTCGCAATAACAGCAACACCAACAACAACAGTCAGTAGATGAGGCAGCCCAAGCAGTCATTTGGACGAGCCCGCGTCAACCACATCAACGCGCAGGAGGCTCAAGGAGCTCAGGGCGTAGTGCTCGGTGAGTACCTAGTCAGCACAACTCTTGCAACAGTACTATTTGATTCTGGAGCATCATACTCGTTCATATCCTCGAGTTTTGTGGAAAAGCACAATATAGCTACAGTACTACTAAAAACACCCCTATTAACCCGGACACCTGGAGGCGACATCAAGTGTCGACTAGGTTCTCTACGGGTAAGGATCAATTTAAGTGGGGTAGAATTTCTAGCAGATCTAGTAGTACTTAAGTCTATGGGAATAGACGTGATCCTTGGAATGGATTGGTTAAGCCGACACAATGGTCTCATAGGTTGTACTGACAAATTGGTACACCTAACGAACCCAGAAGGAGTACGAGTGACCTGCCATACCCGGGGAAGTGGATCTAACCCAATGGTGTTTAGCATGGAAGCCAAGTCCTTGGAAGAAGTCCTGGTAATAAACGAATACCCAGATGTTTTCCCTGAAGAACTTCTCAGAATGCCACCAGATAGAGATATAGAGTTTGCCATCGACCTTGTCCCGGGAACCTCCCCTATAGCAAAGAGACCCTATAGGATGACAGCTTTTGAATTGGCAGAATTAAAGAAGCAACTGGAAGAACTACAACGAATTGGCTTCATCAGACCAAGCTCGTCGCCTTGGCGAGCCCCATTCTTATTTGTCAAGAAGAAGGATGGGAGTATGAGGTTGTGTGTAGATTATCGAGCGCTGAACGAAGTTACTATCAAGAATAAGTACCCCCTCCCCAGGACTGATGACATTTTTGATCAGCTAAAAGGAACCAAGTACTTCTCCAAGATCGATCTGAGGTTAGGATATTTTCAGCTCAAGATTAGAGAAAGCGACATTCCAAAGACAACATTTGTCACCCGTTACGGGCAGTTTGAGTTCACCGTAATGTCCTTTGGACTAACTAATGCACCTGCTTATTTCATGAACCTCATGAACAAGGTGTTTTTGGAAGAGTTAGATAAGTTTGTCGTAGTCTTTATCGACGACATACTTATTTACTCCAAGAGTGTCCAGGAACATGAGTAACATCTGAGGGTAGTTTTGGAAAAGTTGAGAGCAAACAAACTCTATGCAAAATTCAGCAAGTGTGAATTTTGGCTAGAGAAAGTGGCTTTTCTTGGACATATTCTGACCGTAGAAGGAGTAGCAGTCGACCCTGAGAAAGTCGAAGCGGTTTCCAATTGGCAGCAACCAACTAATATTAGTGAAATCAGAAGCTTTCTCGGATTAGCTGAGTATTATCGAAGATTCATCGAAGGATTTTCCAAAATAGCCCGGCCCATGACAGAGCTGCTCAAGAAGGATAAGAAATTCAACTGGACAGAGTCATGTAAAAAAAGTTTTCAAGAATTAAAGAGAAGATTGACAACTGCCCTAGTGCTAACCCTACCAGATATTCATCGGGATTTTGTAATCTATTATGATGCATCCCGACAAGGATTAGGGTGTGTCCTCATGCAAGATGGGAAAGTTGTTGCATATGCTTCCCGCCAACTTAGGCCTCATGAGCAGAATTACCCAACACATGATCTGGAGTTTGCAGCCGTAGTGCATGCCCTCAAGATGTGGAGGCATTATTTGATTGGAAATAAGTGTGAGATCTATACCGACCATAAGAGCTTGAAGTATATTTTCATCCAGCCAGATTTGAACTTAACGCAAAGAAGGTGGTTAGAACTGGTTAAGGATTATAATGTGGAAATCCATTACCACCCTGGTAAAGCTAATGTGGTAGCTGACGCCTTAAGCTGGAAATCTTATGGACCCAAGGATGCCCATCTGCAGAAAGAGATGGCACGATTGAATGTGCATATTGTCCCCCGAGGTTCCATTCGCGAGATGAGCATTTGACCTACTCTGAATGATAAAATAAGGAAAGCACAAAGTTCAGACAAAGGCTTGAGGGAAATCTGAACGCAGACTGGAGAAAATAAGGCACTTGATTTTAGAGTGGAAAATGAGGGAACTTTATGGTATAAAAATAGGATTTGTGTGCCCCAGGAAAGAGACTTCCGGCAGATAATTATGGATGAAGCCCATAACTCGGCCTACTCCATCCACCCAGGATCCACCAAGATGTATATGGATTTAAGACAAAAATATTGGTGGAAAGGAATGAAGGCAGATATTGCACGATTTGTCGCCCGTTGTGATACTTGTCAAAGGATCAAGGCCGAACATCAGAAGCCAGCAGGATTGTTACAACCCCTACCCATCCCGGTTTGGAAATGTGATGAGATAGGATTGGACTTTATAGTGGACTTGCCCAGAACACAGAAAGGACATGACTCCATATGGGTAATAGTGGACCGACTCACTAAAGCGGCTCATTTCATACCCGTGCGGACCAATTACGATGGAGAAATGCTAGCCAAGCTCTATGTGTAAAATATAGTAAAGTTACATGGTGTGCCTAGCAGAATCGTTTCAGATAAAGGGACCCAATTCACCTCTAGGTTTTGGAAAAGTTTACATAAAGCCATGGGCACCAAATTAGACTTCAGCTCTGCCTACCACCCACAAACGGATGGTCAAACAGAAAGGGTAAATCAGATCATGGAAGATATGTTGAGAGCATGCGTCCTAACCTATGGCAAGGATTGGGAGCAGAGTCTACCCTATGCGGAATTTTTATACAACAACGGTTATCAGGCAAGCTTGGGCATGTCACCGTTCGAAGCTCTTTATGGAAGAAAATGCAGAACTCCCCTAATGTGGTCAGAAGTTGGAGAACGTGCCCTGGTGGGACCCGCACTCATAAAGGAAGCAGAAGAAAGAGTGGCCGAGATTAGAGAAAAGCTGAAGGCCGCCCAGTCTCGACAGAAGAGCTACGCAGACAAGAAGAGACGAGAAATAAGCTTCAACCCGGGAGAGTTTGTCTACCTTAAGGTTTCACCTATTCGGGGAACCCGGAGATTTCAAGTACAAGGAAAATTGGCCCCTCGGTACATTGGACCGTACCAAGTTCTGAAAAAAGTCGGAGCCGTAGCATACCATCTAGAGCTACTAGAAGGAATGTCAGATATATACCCGGTATTCCATGTATCCCAACTAAGGAGATGTTTGAGAGTACCAGAGAAAGAGCATGTGCCAGAAGAAAAGATAGATCTACAGACAGATCTTCGATACCAGGAAGTACCCGTCAAGATTTTGGACACTATCACTAGGAGGACAAGAAACTCCAAAGTACGGATTTGCAGAGTTCAGTGGAGCAGGCACGGAGTAGAAGAAGCGACATGGGAGCGTGAAGATGCTTTGAAGAAAGAATTTCCCCATCTGTTTAGAAGCCAGCTGAATCTCGAGGACGAGATTCATTTTAAGTGGGGTAGGTTTGTAACATCCCGAAAATTTACCAAATCAAATCACGCGCTAAGTAATTTCAAAATCTCTTTTCAATCGTTGAGCTCAGTCCATTCAAAATCATTCCCCGCCCGATCTCCCGAAAACCTGGTCCCGATATCCAACCGCTGTCCCGTCTCCCTGTTCCTTCTCGTCCCGTGCGCCACGCCCGACCGGCGAGCGTGCACGACCGGCCGCAGTTGCCTCCGCGGAATCCGCCGAGCGATCTCTCTTTTCTCTCTCTCTTTTCCTCTTTTTATTTTTCCCTCCCCTTTTCTTTTTCCTTTTGCCTTTTTCTTTTCTTTTTCTCCCTCCCTCTCTCCTTCCTTCCCTCTCTCCTCCCCCGCGCGCTGCAGGGCAGCCCGCTCGCCGCGCCGCCCCGGCCACACCCGCGCGTGCACCAGCCTCGGCGCCGCCCACGCGCACGCGCGCCCCCCGCTCCCGGCCTGCCCATGCGCACGCCCCAGCACGCCGAGCCCCTCGCTGCCTCGACGCGCGCCCGGCCCATGCGTGCGCCCCGCCGAGCTCGCCAGACCGCCACCAACGCGGCCCCTCCCTTCCACCGCCTCGCTGCGCCTACAAATAGGCCACCTCGTCGCCCAGCATCCTCACAACCTCCACCGCCGCCTCTAGCCGTCGCCCAAGCCAAGCAGTGCCACCACACCAAGCTCCAGGGCCGGCCGCCGCCCGCCTCCGTTGAGCCGCCTTCCCGAGATGTCTCCGCCCAAGGTGAGCGCAAGGATAGAGCCTCCTCGACCCCCAGGACCCCTTCGACCACCTCGAGTCCCTTCCTCGATCCCACAACGCTGCCTCCGCGTCCACCTCCGGCCATCTCTGCCGACCACCGTGGGCACGCCACCACGGGCCGTCTCCGCTCGAATCGAGTGGGGGAAACAAACCCTCTCGGGCCCCGCAAGTTTTTCCCCCACTTCGCGGCCGCCACCGTGGCCCAGGGTCACCGGCCGGGCGCCGCCGGCGTTGCGCCGCCCCCTCCCCTGTTTCTCAGTGAGGGGGAGGAAGAAGACAGGCCATCTTACCCATACCCCCTGCCTTTGTTTCTATTCATTTAAGAACCCTCCCACACTTTAGCTTTTTGCAAAATAAACCCTCTCTTTTATTATTTTTCAAAATAAACCCTTCCACCATGTAAACTTAATTCTTAATAAACCCCCACACCTTTTAGTATGCCCCAAATATTTCTAGAAATTACAACTAAGTCCTTTTCTATTCCAGACAATTTACAAATGAGCCCCTGGATCCTTATTTAACCCTAAATCCCTCTCCAACCTATCATTTCATGCGCCAAACGATCTCCGATCGACCCGAAACTTTACCACGCCATTCCTAACATAGTTTTGGCCATGCCATTAGGAAATCGCCCAAAAACATTACTCCTATCTCCATATCTTAATAGTTTCCTATTCGAGCTCAATGATAAAGCTTTTATTTCTTTTTCTTGATTGTGTGTTGGTTTGTATGCGTCGTAGATCACGGTGTGAACGAGGGAGAGCCCGTCGACGAGTAGTACTACGAGCAAGCGAATGAGGACCAGTTCCGCGATCCCGAACCCGAAGGACAGTACCTCGATCAGGACTTCCCGGAAGGCTTTGAAGACGGCAAGTTCAATCCCGCCCTTTGATGCATATTTTGTCCTAGTTTTTATAAACACAACCTATTGGCCTATTTTATAAAATTTCATATGTTTTGCCTGCTGAAAACATGGTTGGATAGCTACCCCTTGATTTGTTATAACCATTCCTTGAGCACCTAGATTAATATCTGAATGTGATTTGTTTGGACGTTAATCGCTGCTAGAGCGCTTAGGACCTTAAACACGATACAACTTGTTTTATAAAAGGAAAACGCGTGAGTGTGTGGGAAGGAAAAAATGTGAAATTTTCGAAAGATAAGTTTAGACAGGATGGATGGCACTTCTGTGTGATTTGCCAAACGGTGTGCTCGTGCCTGTGTGGCAGAGCAAGGAAGGGAGATATCCATCTTGTCATAATTAAGGACCGAGTTGGTGTGCCATCTGACCTAACTCCACTATCGTGCAAACCACTCGACCGTTGTATAGGCAACGGCTTAGCATAAAGACCACTAGTTAGTCTGATAGCCATTAGGAGAGCTGAGAGCAACGGGTGATCAAGGAGAAGGGATTAGCTCTGTGTGACTTATGCCCCGGTTATAACCTCTGTGATAGGTCAATGACCCCTTGGTGGATCTCGTGATGGCTAGTCAGGTCTAGCTAAGGTGGGTAATGGCTTTGTTGGGATCTGCACCGACACTACGGTGATCGAGCTGTGGTACCCCGCTTGTGGGTAAAGTTGCACACCTCTGCAGAGTTAAAATATATTCGAATAGCCGTGCCCACGGTACTGGGCGAGTTACGGTGTGGTCACATAACTAGTGTTTTTTCAGGGAATGGATGGGTTGGCGTGAGTTGTTTTAGAAAAGTGTACGGCAGTTGGGCCGTGTGCTACGTCGGATGAGGAGTCTGGTAGCAACTTAAAACTTGGATCGTGTGTTACTCGAAAAACTTGCTTTGAAAATCCTTCCTTTCAAATGAACCCTTGCATAAAAATCAGCTTTCCGCAAATTAAACCCTAGCCTTATCCTTGATTTACCCTGTGCATTATATTTTGTTTATACCCCCTCCGTGGGTGTGGTTGAACTTGCTGAGTACGTTTGTACTCACCCCATTCTTAATTTTTACAGAGGAATATCCAGACTTCGTTCCCGAAGACGTTGAGTAGAGGTTCCGTCCTGCACCCAACCTTGCCTGTGGCTAGGGTCACCCGCAGGAAGTTCCGTATGGTGCAAGACTCTGATGACCCCCTCTTCGTAGTTAATATCGTTGTGTGGGTGTTAGTTGTTATCCTCGCGATAGTGGCGCTTCACTGCCCACTTCCGCGTAGAGTTGTACGGTGATGTACCATCTGATGTAATAAAAGTGTTATCAGCCTCCTGGGACTGATATTGTATCACTTTTAAGTCTTCTCTTATGAGGGGACGCTTCACCTTGCGAGGCACCTGACCCTCCATAGGGCTGAGAACCGGGGTACCCGTACCCTGTGTGGAGTCGTAATTAAATATTGCCTACAAACATACGGATCGGTAAATATCATACCATACCTTCGTACTGTGGGTGGTATGGGGGAGGCTGCTGCACTGCGGCACCACAAGGAACCGACGTGGACGCTTGCGACGATCCGTAGGAATCCTTGTACTCCGTCCGCATACCAAAGGCCTGAAGAATGCCTCGGGCTCTATCACGTTGAGTGGTACAGGCCTCGAGTTGCGCCGGCATGCTCATTGTAGACCCGTCATGAATCCTCATTACATTCAGTGAGCAATCTAATTCAAGCAACCTACACATTTCAAACTGCAACCAAGAAAACTTAGTCCACAAATCTTAAAAGATTGAAAATGCCGTCAATATTTACTCACCGCCCCAGCTAGTGCCTCCTCCCTGTGTCGTGCATAGCCATCTTGCGAAGTCGCAACATGCGCCTGTGGATGCATGTTAACATACGTCAAGCGACAACGAGTCTTAGGTTCGTACCAGGTCAGGTACGCCCTAAACGAAGCCTCAGTGTGTGGACCGGTGTCCTCTGCCAACTGCTCGTCTGCATTATCCCACGCAGCCACCCACGGTTGTAACCTAGTGACCCACATGGTGGAGAAAGGATGTCCAGCCCTTGACAAACTGCACGTTAAATAGAAATTAGTGACACGTTATTAGTACATGGGGACTTATACGTTTTTGTTACCTATGATCATGGCGCTGAACATGATCCAATGTTGAACACACAGGGAAAGACTGTCGTTGACCAAACTGCCTCATGACTCTGTCCGAGCAGTGGGCCTCAACTGCACAGTAGTCATCCATAGGCCCTAGTCCTGTGTGCAAATCGAAGATATCCCAAGCGGTGCACGTGTGGCTATAGCCAAAGGTCTGTATGGCTCCCACACAATATCTTATGGGGTCAATCGATCAAATGCCGCAACAAACTCAGGATAAGACCGCTGGGTCTGTACATGTGCCCATGTTTTCTGCAAAAATAAAAATTATGTGTCCATAATGAATGTATTGAGGAAACAATGTATGACCATAGTATGCATAAAATACAAATTTTTATCGGGTCCATACCTGTCGAGAGTACCAGAGAGTCCCCATGGTGGGCCTGTCGTCCTCCGTGTCACCGTACATATCCGGCTTGTATGGTGACTGGTCAATCATGGGACGACCGATAGCAATCCTCTCGTAAGACCAAAGCTATAGTAGAATTGGGCACCCCGTTAGGACAGCATTGCTATCATTCTGTCGTGATGCGTTGCAGAGTCCACGATATGTGCATGCAAGAACTGCTGAACCCCAACTATATAAGGGTATGGCATCCTCATCTGCATCGGCGATCTCCTGTGCGTAGGACGCAAGCACCCTATCCACACAGTGGTCGTGTGAGTTGTTGAACATGATGTACCCAAACAACCACAACAGGTATGCCTCGAGTGATCTAGTCACGCTGTAGTCATCAGCATCGGCTGCCAATAGGTCCGGCTGCAATAAAGTACGAACATTGAGAATAAGAAACACATGAGGTATTTCAAAGCTATAAAATGCATCAACACATCGTTTTGTAGGAAGTTGTACCTGGAACTGTATGAGCCATGACTTTGAAGGGCCTTTCGACTGTGGGTGCTCATTGAAGTCATCAGGATCAATCGTGGTTGCAACACCTGCAAAACGTTGCTCAAGGTCCTCCAGCCACGTAGAAGGTACCACGCGGGGCCCGACAGCGTCCCCGGTGATAGGAAGGCCAAGCAGCATCGCAACGTCCTGCAGGGTCGGTGCCATCTCCCCACAAGGGAGATGGAACGTGTGTCCCAGGTCTCCATCTGTCAACAAGAGCTGAAAGTAGAGACCTGTCTAGCTTCATCAAGGCACTCTCAGTAAGACGAGCCACAGTAAGAAGACCTGCCTCGCTCAGCCTGCATCGTATAGTGCACAAACGTTAGTACATTATATAACGAAATGTATAACGGACGAAAACAGAAAATAGACGACATATCACCTGGGCAGCCATCGTGGGTCTACAGGAATCAACTCTGCAGGTGGGCGTGGACTTAGCACGTTGAGTTGTTGGTGCTGAACCACAGCAAGAAAGGACCGGTGACCCGAGTCTATTGTTGGGTCCAGCAACGCAGGAGTAACCCCGGCCATACCTACCATGTAAGATCAAAACAATGCAATACAATCACACACATCTAAATTAAATAGTACCATCGTACAACACTATATGCCCATACATAACGAAATTATATTGTTACATGCTACCATCTGGTTCAACTACACATACATACATAATAAAATTATATTGTTACATGCTACCATCTGGTTCAAATACATATCCATACATAACCGAACATAAATCTTTAATCTAACACTAATCACTACTAACATTAATTAAAATAATTGCTAATGTACCATCAATCACTCCTAACAATAATTAAACTGATTGCTAATCTACTGTGTCAATAAAAATAATTATAACATAATCTATTTGTAAAGTGTAGAAAATTTTAGTTACCTGCAGTCGCCGGTTTGAAAATCCGACAGGGCTTCGCCGCTTTGCCTCTCCCTCACCTCTCCTCTCCCTCCCTCCTTCTCTTTTCTTTTTTTCTAGATTTTTAGTGAGGCAAATGAGGGGGTGGGAGGCAGCCAACCCCTTATATAGGGGGGAGGCGGCCGCCCCGCTGCCGGGTGGCCGGGTCCTGCCACCCCGCTGCCGGGCGGCCTGGGGCCGGCCGCCCCGCTGTCGGGCGACCGGTCCTCCATGTGCTTTTCTGCAAAAAATTTCGCAAAATTTTTGTAGAAAAGCCCCTTCCGCCCCGCAGCGGGGCGACCAGGTCCCGGCCGCCCGGCAGCGGGGCGGCCGGGGTATATTCCTGTAAATTTTGAAAACGAAAATATATTTTTGTAAAAAATGAAAATAAAAAATATAAAAATTAAAAAACCGCCTTGGCAGGGTCGGGAGGGACTTCCACTTGGCCTTGTAGCATCTGAAACACCCCCTGCACATTTGCGACCCAGAGTGGGCCCACTCTAGCCCAAAATGTGGGGCGCGGTTAAACACCGCTTCAGGCGATTGTGGCGCCAGCCATCACCAGAACACAATTTTAGATGGGCCAGCCCAATAGTTAAGCATGTACGGACTGTTTGTGTCTATATTGCCCGCTAAATCTATGCATGCACATAGAAGTGGACAATAATAATGATGTCATCCACACACATGCATGTAAATTTGAAATTAAAAAAACTATAACTATTAAACCGAGCATTTAGATTAAATTTCGATTGCACCACTATCTTTCTTATAACAAGATCTTCAAAACGAGATCACACTTGCCTATGTTTGCACGATATTTTTTAAACACATTTTTCTAATACTAAATAATAAACTTCAGATCCTGGAAACAAATAATTTAGCAGCACGAATAAATAAATATTTTCACGAATAAAAAAGCTAAATGTAAAGAAAAAATGATAATGTACTACGAACAAAATATTACACATCACGAACATTTAATTCTTTACGATATATATATATATAATGAAAAGATATCACGAACAAATGAGTCAACGTTACGGAACAATTTAATCTACAAAGCGAACAAATAATTTGATATTGGGAACAAATCAGTTACACACGGATAAATAATTTTACATAAAGAACAAATGATTCTACATTGAACAAGTTACATGAAGGAAAAAATATTACATGCTGATGGTTGGAAGGAGAAATAAAGAAAAAGAAAAAGAAAAATTGTAGGGAAGAAATAGAAAAAGGTTTGGAAGAGATACGTTCAAAAAATGCAGGCAACAAAATAAAATACTAAGAAAAGACAAATAGAAGTCATTGTTTCTCTTTAGATGGTCAGTGAACTTCCATTAGACTCGCATGCATGATGCGCTGCTTGTGCACGCCTCCCTCCGTGCACATGCGCAAACGTGATGTGAGCCTACAATTTGATCTATTCTGACACAACCTGAGCCTATTTACTTTATGGGCCTGCATGATTCCTTTAGACGATGGAAGATGAAACTGTAACATATCGCTTCCTTCAGACGATGGAAGATGAAATTGTAACTTGCGCGATATGTCACGGCGCCGATTCACCCATTAGAGCCCACTTTAATTCTTTAGGCGAATCCATTTGTAGCACGTGCGAAAATTACTAGAAACAAATATTGAATTACAATTTGAATTACAATTTGAATCATGAATATCTGCATGAGGTTCAGATAAAGAAACAAGTAAAAGGAAAGAAAGAGAAATAAATAAATAAATATCATGAGAGAGAATTAGACGGAAGAAAAAGGAATAAGATTGCAAAGGAAAAGAAATAGAAAAGAAGAAGAAGAGAGAAGAAGAAGAAAAAAACAACAAAAAAATACTATAGGAATGATTAACGTTCATGCGCAGCAAAAGAAGAAAGCAAAGGAAAAAACTATAAGCAAAGAAATAGTAAGAAAGAAGAGCAAAGGAGGGGGAAAAAAGTTATACAATACATATAGCAAATCTGTTACCGCTCCAGCATACATGGGTGAGTGTGTCACTGTCAGTGTCACTATCGCATGCCTGCGCAGTCCATGCGCTATCAAGGGTTAGTAGTACAGGGCCCAATATTTTTGCAAGCTACACGTATCAAGGTACAGAACCTAATATTTTAGTGATACGCATCAAGGCCCAGTCGGATGAAAGCGTTATGGGCTGATTTTTCTGGCCTTCAGGCGATGGAACTGAGGTTTATCGCACGAGCGATATATAGTCCCCGCGTAAAATGTGTGTGTGTGTGTGGGGGGGGCGTAACGCGCGTTAGCCCCTGCCGATCAATCACATAAACACCTTCTTTTTTAGATTCTGTGTTTTGGACCTAAATCGGCCCAACAAAAAGGTTTGTACGTGTAATCCAGTCAAATTTGTTCCGAAACAATTTTTATTTGCTCCAGAACAATTTTTTTAAAATGAACAATAACAATTAGTCCAACAATAAAAAAATATCCTCGAATAAAAATATAGTTATTGGATCTTATGTGATGATTTAACTACCAATCACACGTGTGACTCATAATATTTGCGCAAAATGTAGATATGAGCCCTTAGCGAGTGTGCTGACGGTGCTGAGATTAGAGATGAGATACTGATGAGAATCGCAGCGCTTCAAATTCAGAACTTGGTTGTGTTCCTTCAAAGAAAAAAAAAGGAAATTGGTTGTGTTGTGAGGACGGGTTCCGGACTAGTACCCCTGAGCTTGCACTAGCACGTCCTTGGGGAAGAGGGCATATCAAAATTGCAATGCAGCTCTCCCTTTTATTCATTTGCACAATCAGGCGTTCAGATCAGGGATTGGGTCCGCAAAGTTGAGAACTTGAGATCGGTTCTTTCTTTGGAGAGAAGCGGGTCCCTGGCAGAGTTTTCTCTTCTGTTGTTGGTCCCTGTCTCCCTGATGGCTTGGTGATCCCTGATGGCCTGACTCGAACACTAAGAACTTGCTGCTACTTATCCTGACGAGTAAACACATTGGCTACATTTATGTACCATTTTCTTCCAAAAAAAAACCTATCTATTTGTTCACAATATCTCCATCTCCCTTGTTAATAATGGTTACTGGCATCAACGAGCAGTTCTGATTACTGTTTGAAATGTTGTTCGTCTCTCTGTGTAAACTGTTACAAGAATCGTCGGAACACTTAGCCGGAGACCAACAAGGCAACAATATCTATGTTCGGAATGACGGTGTGCTCAACTGCACTGTGTCCATACTTTCCTTTCCCATCCTCATTTAGATCACTGATGGACATTATGGAAACAGTTTCTTAACCTGTTTTTACCCAGACTTGTTTCCCCCCCCTGTCTGGGCCTTAAGGCTCATTGTGATTTATGTATTGTCAGACTGCTTGTTAATGCACTGGTTTTCAGCTGACATAATCACGTAATATTAAATTTGATAGACTACTTTGTTGGTGGAGAGTTTCTCCGGAACTGAGGGACACTACAACAACAGTAATGAATGAACACGCAAAACAAGGAGTAAAGGTTCTCTCTATTCCATGTGTCCCATCAATGAACCTTACAGGGGGTATTTATAGGTGGCGTTATGCCTCCCAAGTATAATTACTTTTTTTATCCCCTTACAACGGTCATATTCCCTAAATATTCCCCGACGTACACGTGATTTCCCTATTACAGTGTGGGTGCGGTACAGCTCAGAAAGGACCACAACCCCAGGCGGTCCTCTTCACCCTGGTCGACGAAGATCACGGGGCCTACTGACCACTCCCTACCATGATGCTGGCGTCGCCCGGTCTTCGCCTATCTTCGCGTTCCGACCCGAAGAATAGCGAAGACGGGCCACCTCCGCGCTTGCTCCTGGCGTCGGCTTCAGTGCTCTTGGTGTCTTGTCTTCGCCTTCCGACCCGAAGACAAGCGAAGACGGGCCACCTCCGTGCTTGCTGTTGGCATCGGCTTCAGAGTCCTTGACTTCCTGTCTTCGCGCACCTTCGGCGACCGGACCGAAGGTGGTGTCCCCAACAGTAGCTCCTCGGAGCTTCGGTCCGATCTTCGGGAGGGGCGGGGCTTCGACTCTGTGGACGCCGTGGGCGTCCCGAAGCGCCACCCTTTGGGCTGGGCGCCGCGATGGTGGCCAGCGAAGCACAGTCCGTGTTCACCTGCAAAAAAGTTATAGTCTGGTGGAGGAAGCAAAATTTTCATGTTCTTAACTGTTAGCTTGCGCCCAAATTATCTGATTCAAACTTTTAGCGGGAAACCTTGCGTTGTTTCGTAAACTTGAAAAGATAGAGTTGCCCCTCGGTCTCTTAAATCTTATGCGTGCAACGCGGGGTTCTTTCGTCTTTCCACTCGCTCGCCCCCCACCTATAAATACTGGCGACGCGACCGTGTTTTACTTTTCACTGCCCTTGCTTACCAGCCTCCTCGCTTTTCTTTTGGCGAAGGTTCTTTTCCTTTGGCGAAGGTTCTTTCTGAGCTCGTTTTTCTTCGAACTATTCTGGTGCTGAACTTCAAGGGTGGCGATCTCAGAACATTCTGCATCTTCGGAGATGGCTCCGAAGAGGGATCAATCAAAAGGGCCGACGACAACTGTGCTCGGCTTGTCGAAGACGACTCCGTCCCTCCTGGACGACCTGGCTCGTCGGGGCTTCGTCTCTGCGGACGGTGTCAGGGCTCCACCGACGGGTGAGACCATCGCTCATCCTCGCGCAGACGAAGTGATCATGTTCCGTGATCTGTTCACTGCCGGTCTTCGGATGCCCCTAAACTCCGTGGTAGTGGACATCTTTCGGCTATTTAAGGTATATCTGCATCAAATGACTCCCATTTCGATCGTGCGGCTCAACCTGTACATGTGGCTGGCGAAGACCTGCCGCCTTTCTCCAAGCGCCGAAGGCTTTGCTCGTGCCTTCAGGGTACACTATCAACCGAAAAAGATTTCCGTACAATCAGCCGGAGGTGCGGAGATATCGGCCATTCCCCAATATGGCTGCTATACCTTCGCCTTCCACAAGAACCTCCCGTGCCCAGTCGCTGCGAGCAAGAACAAGTGGGCCAACGACTAGTCATCCTACTGGTTCTATCACAAGGTGACGTTGGATCCCATCATGAAGACCCATCCCCTCGTCATCTACCACGTTCCTACCCTTGGCGAGGTGCCGAAGGTCATCTGTCATGTCCGCGCGCGAAGATGAGCCTTTGCTCGCCCTGCTGCGGAAATTGTCCAAGACTTTCAGCACGCGTGATGTCATTGAAGAGATCGTCGTGTGCGGTTGTTTCCCCGTCAGGGTTGGGTGGGACATCTCCAGCTGGCTGGCCGAGGACCGCTGGATCGAAGGTATTCCAGTGCCTAATTTCACGGCCATCTTCAGCCTTCGGGCCGATCGTAAGTTCTCGTGCTTGGGTTCTTGTTAAGATGTGCTGCCCGCTACGTTACTGATGGTTTGTGCCTCTTCGGTAATGCAGGGGTAGATCCTGCCGTTATCGAGAGCCGGGCCCGAAGAGATGGTTGGATCGGTTTCGAGGGACAAATACAAGGCCTTGGTGGCTCACCTCAGCGGAGTCCGCCGGAATCGGATATTTCATGCCTTAGGCCTCTCCGCTCCTCAGCGCGCGGCCGAGGTAAAACTTACGGAGGGCCAGGACGCCGCCCCTGCACACGCCTCGGGGAAAGCGAAGGCCTTGGAAAAGACAAAAAGGAAGCGGGCGTCCTCTTCAGCGGCCCCGACGAAGAAAAGCTGGATCCTGGATGACATCCTGCATCAGTCACCCCTGCAGAGCAAAGGGGAATCCGAGGATGGCGGGAGCGAAGACAGCAACCGTCCTCCTACCGAGGCAACGCCTTTCGGCATTCCACAGGTGGCGGTACCACTGAGGACGGTCCATCCCGGCCTGGACCTTGAGTTCAGCACCGCCCTAGAGAGCGAAGACGAGGGCGACGTCGAGGAGGTCAACATCGTGGTCAACCCCCCCCCCCCCCCCCCGCCGCTCGTCTCTCCCGTGCGGAGCCCCTACCTCCGGCAAAGAAGCCGAAGTGCCTTCCGGGAAAGACGCCGAAGCATCACCCTCGGCTGAGAAGTCCATCTCCTCCTCTGGGACGAAAGGGAGTGGCGGCGAAGGGTCAAGCAGTTCGTCGGATAGCAGTAGCTTCTTCGTTCGTGACACTGATCCTGAAGCTGCTGCTGTGGAACTCGATGCGAAGCCCACTGCTATGCGCATCGGCGGGAACATCGTCAAATCTCTTCGTTTTGAGAGCCGGGACCGCGAACGTGGGCTTTTTAGCAGCAACGGGGGACTCCTTCTTGCTTCCCCCTCATGGAAAAAGACTTGATGGGGAGCAGGCTAAGTAACATCCTAGAGAGCGCCCAAGACTTGTCGCTGAAGGCCTTCGTAGCTGCGTGCTGTGCTGCCCGGCAGTTGGCGGCTGAGGGCAGCTCAAAAGTTGTTGTTGCTGACCTGGAGGCGAAGGTGGCCTCCCTGGAAAAGGAGAAAGCAGAGCTGCAAAAGAGCCTCGACAGATCTGCTAAGGAGAAGGCGACTCTTACCACGGAGCTGCTTGCGTCTGCTGATCGGGGCGGTGAAGGCGGAGGACGCCGCGAAGGCCGCCAAGTTGCTTGCTGAAGACGCTGAGAAACATCGAGATGTGATGCAAAAATGGCTCCGCACCTTTAAAGAGGCTATAAAGACCGGCTCGGAGAAGTTGCAGGAAGAACTTCCTGACCTCCTCGCCAGGTATGGGCTTGTGGCTCCGGATATGTTTCTGGAGGGCACCGACACAGTTGGCCTGGGCTCCTTTTTCCAGTGGCTTCGCGCTTGCGTCGCCATCCGTACTCTCAGTGCCGCAGTGTACGGTCTTTTTCCCTCCGAAGCTGGACAGACTAGCGGGGTGACGAAGGCTCAACTTCGTTCCCTTCGTGACTCATCCTTTCGCTGGCCGGGCGAGGAAACTGTTTGTCCGGAGACGCTGCCGGCTTTGGCGAAAAACATCGCCGTTAACTTCATGGAGCGCTTCTTCAAGGTCGTAGGTCGTGCCCTTGTGCGACGTGAAGTCGAGCGGATGAAGCCCGAGGTGATTGTCTGTGCTTCTCTTTTTTTACCAACCTTCTTTATAAAGAAAAAACCCGCTGACTTCTGGTTGGCATCGTTCAGCTCCAGGCCAAGGCTGATGCCATCGCGGAGCCCATCCTCAAAGAAGTTGTGACTGCCGAAGAAGGACCTGGTGGCGAGGGTGCGAATGGCGAAAGCGGCCGCGACGCTACTGACGGAGCCCCCGCGCCCGAAGACCGGACAAGGGCATCCTCTTCTCGTCCTTCGGCTGGCGAGGTGTGAGGGTCATTGTAGGCTATTGTATAGGGGTCATCTGGTTGTAATTATTACTTTTGTAAGCTAAAACCTTCGGTGCCTGCGCAGGACCCTGTGTTGGCCCCTGCGCAGGTGACCGACGGCGTGCTTCCTCGCAAGCTCAATCTTGGGGATTTCTATGTTGCTGGTGCGTCCTGGGCGAAGTTCCATATTCGTTACCCTTCGGTTTCATTTGAAGAATTTTGGAAGGATAGGGTGCGTGTTTACGACCTTCGGAACGCCGATACGAAGCGTTTTTTTGCCGAATTTCAGCGTGATCCGGAAAAACACGCGAAGATCCTTGCTGGCTGCGCGCTTCGTCATGAAATAAAATGGATTCTCGATACCGATAGGCCGTACAGTGCTCCCGTCGGTCTCCATGAGCCGAAGCTGGAGCCGGTGGACGAAGAGCCAATGTCGCCTCATGAATTTATGTACCGACGCAAAGGCATCTTCGACGAGAGCTCTACTTAATTTGCGTTGCCCTCGGTTTCAGAGGACGACTTCGAAGCATTTCTTCGATGGACAGTCGAAGAAATAATAGATGTGGCAGTCCGGGAAATGATATCTGAGGTGGACCGCCTAGTCTTCGAGGAAGAGGCCTCGGATGTAACTATGTAATTTATTTATTCGTGCCTTCGCGCGAAGTGTATCTTCGTGGTGTAATAAACTTGTACATTGTGTGTAATAAATTATATAATATTTTGTCGTTTATCCTTCGACTGTGCACAAATATATTCTGCGAAGCACCACCCCCCCTTTGCGCGGGCGAGGTTACAAACGCCTTTTTGTTAGTTCATCTTCACCGGCATTGTGCATGTTTCTTGTTTTGCGAAGTGCCACCCCCCTTCGCTCGACTGGCGGGGATGATGACTATGAAATGTGTTTTAGCCCCTCCGGCCTCTTGTTTTAATTATGCACGCCTTTGCCTTCGGCTTTGCTCGTGAGTACTTGCACAGGGTTCTTCGGCTCTTTTGCCGGAGAGGTTCGCGCCTAGCCTTCGGCTTTCGCGTGACAGGACTTTTCATCCTTCGCTTTCATGTGACGGGATTTTATTTGGGGACCTTCGGCTCTTTTGCCGAAGAGGTTCGCGCCTAGCCTTCGGCTTTCATGTGACAGGACTTTCCACCCTTCGCTTTCATGCGACGGGATTTTGTTAGGGGACCTTCGACTCTTTTGCTGGAGAGGTTCGTGCCTAGCCTTCGGTTTTCACGTGACAGGACTTTCCACCCTTCGCTTTCATGCGACGGGATTTTGTTAGGGGACCTTCGGCTCTTTAGCCGGAAAGGTTCACGTCTAGCCTTCGGCTTTCGCGCGATAGGACTTTCCACCCTTCGCTTTCATACGACGGGATTTTGTTAATTTCTTCGGAAGTGAAGCTAAGAGGAGCGAAGCCCTTAATCGGGGTTGCGCCTCGTGCTTACTTCTTTCAAGCGTTATGGCTTGTACTTCGCGCCGATGACTCCCCTCTTCACTTTGACGAAGAGGGATAGATGCTTCGGCGCCTTTGCAGCGTGCCTGTTCCTTGGAGACTCTTTTGTGGGGGCCTTGTTTATATTTCACAAGGGGTTACACAGGGTTCCGCCTCGTTAAAAACCTCACACCTTCGGCGTCCGAGTGGATGCTCGAAAGCTTCCCCCGTGAGGAAAGGAGTACGGGCCCTTCGGTACATTGTGCGGATTTACACATGAGAAAAAAAGGAAAAATGCAAAAAGAAAAAGAATTTGCCCTACAAGACCCTTCGGTTATTTTCCTCCGGTGGCTTTTACACATTTCCTACACGTAGTACTTCTGTAGCATATCCTTGTTCCATGAATAAGGGTCTTCGGTGCCTTCTAGCGTGCGGAGCCTGCAGGCCTCTGGCCTTGCCATAGATGCGATGATAAATGGGCCTTCCCACTTGCTGTGCATCTTGCCCTTTTGCTTGGCCTTCGGTATTCTTCGTAGCACCAAGTCGCCCTCTTTGATGTTTCTGGGCTTCACTTTCTTATTCTTACACCTTCATGTTTTCTTTTGATATTTTCCCAAGTTAATTGCTGTTTGTATCTTGCCAGCTTCGATTGTGTCAATTGAGGGCTTGATGTCTTCTTCGATGTTTTCTGCCCCTTCGGCTGTTCTCTAGGATTTGATTTTGATTTCCTCGGGTGTTACGGCTTCTTCACCATATAGAAGCTTGAAAGGGGTGAACTTCATGGTCCTGGACTCTGTTGTGTTATGAGACCATATGACCCTCGGCAGCTCATCCGCCCATTTCCCCTTTGGCAGCTCTGTGATGTTTTTCTTGATGCCTGCGAAGATGATGCCGTTGGCCCTTTCCACCGCACCATTAGACTGCGGGTGGTAGACTGACACGAAGCATAAGTTGGTGCCAAGTTGAGTGGTGAACTCCCTGAAAGTTGCACAGTCGAACTGCTTGCCATTGTCCACTTGTTATCGCCATAAATTAACAGGGTTAATTAATGGGCCGTGAGTAAGTTGGGCTTAATGAAGAGATTGAAGAAGGCTTACGAATCGGCTTTTGTGTGAGCATTTGGGCCACATGGGCCATGCATCTTTTGGTTTAGTTAGAGATAAAGTCCGATA